>NC_052147.1:207688143-207988143 GCF_902713615.1 Scyliorhinus canicula
AGTGTGAGGATGGGGGAGGTGTCCCAGTGGGCAGGGTGTGAAGGGACAGAGGATGGGGGAGGTGTCCCAGTGGGCAGGGTGTGAAGGGACAGAGGATGGGGGAGGTGTCCCAGTGGGCAGGGTGTGAAGGGACAGAGGATGGGGGAGGTGTCCCAGTGGGCAGGGTGTGAAGGGACAGAGGATGGGGAGGGTGTCCCAGTGGGCAGGGTGTGTGAAGGGACAGAGGATGGGGGGGGGTTTGTCATGCAGGGTTGACTCACATGTTGCAGCTCCGCCAACCTCGCATTGCGCGATCTCCCGGGTGGCAGATCCCCCAACAAGGTCCAGTGCCCTCTGCTCAAACGTGGTGAGGGGGTGCAGGATGGGCGAACCCCCTCCAGTCTTGTTCCGCTCACGAGTGTTGTTAGCGGTCTTGTCCTGTTGGGGGAGGGGGCATAGGTAGATCATTACAATACGGCAGGTATCAGCAGGCCATTCAGATACTGGCACAGTTTGGGGGTCAAGTTGTAACAAGACCATTGCATCTCTCCAGGAGGGCCAGAGCGCTGGGTCTGTGACAACTTAGTGAACCACCCTCCACTCACTCTGCCCCAATCCCCCTCCACCCCCCCCCCCCCCCCCCCGTGCCAGGGAGGGAGGTGGGTGATTAAGTAAATTGGGGGGAGGGATGGTTGTGACCCGGGGGCACCCTCTTGGCACTTACCCTGGCAGCCCTGGTGAGGTTGTGCAGCTTTTTACGGCACTGCTCCCCAGAGCGAGGGGTCGGGCCCACAGCACTGACGGCAGCAGCTACCTCTCGCCAGGCCTGGCGCACCGCGCTGGCAGGGTGGTGACGCCCTCTTCTCAGGCAGATGATGCCCCTCCTCTGCTCCACCTCATCGAGGAGCGTTTCTATGTCGGCCTCAGCAAACCTCGGTGCTGCCCTCCGTGGCTCCGACATGTTTCCCGTCCCGTTCCTGTGCTCATCCGCGCCTTTTTACGACATCGGGCGGCATCACGTGGCCGTGTTCGTGGCGTCGCCGCGTTCCGACGTCATCTGGAACGTAATTGCCGCTGCCCCGTTCCTAGCCTATTTCCCGGGCGTGAATACCTCGGGAACGGGGCCGTGTCGGGCCGTCGGCAAATTCGGCCGTTTTCACGGTCGACTTCACGATTTTCCGCGGGTGCGGAGAATCGTGCCCCAGGTTCCTGAGCCTGATGATCCCACCATTCTGGTAGGGACTAGGTCCAAACGATTCTGCCCAATGTCTACATTTATTGTTTTGAATATTTTGATAGAGATATATTTCAGTTTAAAAGCAATTACATCGTTGGATCAGCACTTAAAACCCAGTTTATATTCATTTAAATATACTGTTAGGGCAGCACAGTGGCCTAGTGGTTAGCACAGCTGCCTCACGGCGCCGAGGTCCCAGGTTCGATCCCGGCTCTGGGTCACTGTCCGTGTGGAGTTTGCACATTCTCCCCGTGTTTGCGTGGGTTTCGCCCCCACAACCCAAAAATGTGCAGAATAGGTGAATTGGTCACACTAAATTGCCCCTTAATCGGAAAAAAATAATTGGGTACTCTAAAATTTAAAAAAAAAGAAATATAATGTTGGAGTCACTATTCTCTCAACAAGGTTTTAGTTCTATCTCTGTACTGTTACTAATAGAAATCTCATGGATAGGGGTTGGAAATGCAACAGCTTGTGCCCTCCAGGATGTCGTCTATGTAACTGGAGGTCACCATGGTTACCGAGGAAGCTCTACCTATGATAAAATTCAAAGCTACAGATTGGACCTTAATGAATGGACGGTGGTAACCATTACTCCGCACCCAGGTACATTACAACATTTTTAATAAATTATAATTAATTGTAATAAAACTTTTTCACTTTTGGGATCTGCTGCATAAAATGAGCAGCACGGTGGCATAGTGGTTAGCACTGCTCCTCATTGCGCCAGGGTCCCGGGTTCAATTCCAGCTTTGGGTGACTGTCTATGTCTCCCACAGTCCAAAGAAGTGCAGGTTAGGTAGATTGGCCCTGCTAAATTGCCCCTTAGTGCCCAAAGATGTGCATATTAGATGGGATTACAGGGATAGGGCGGTGGAGTAGGCCTGGGTAAAGTGCTCTTTCAGAGAATTGGTACACCTTGATGGGCCGAATGGCCTTCTTCTGCACTGAAGGAATTCTACAGTTCTATGGGCAAGATTGTGTCCCCTTTTCCATGTGCTTTTGCACTGGAACTTGTGGAAATCTGTGTTGAGGGCAAGCGATGGTGTATTTTTGCAGCCAATCAGGTTAAAGAAGCATACAGAGTTGAAATCAGGGGCGAAATTCTCCGACCCCCAGCAGGACCCCCAGGCGGGGGGCGATCGGACCCTGGGGGGTGCCCCCACGGTGGCCTGGTCCGCGATTGGGGCCCCCCGCTCAGACTCCAGGCCAGTGCCCTGGATGCACTTCTTTCTCCTCCTGCGGCCGCCATGGCCTCCGCCATGGCGGAAGCGGAAGAGAAACCCACATCGCGCATGCGCCGGTGGTGACGTCAGCGGCAGCTGGCCGCTGACGTCACCGCCGGCGCATGCGCCGACCGGCGAAAGCCTTTCGGCCAGCCCCGCTGCCGGGGGCGCCGGTTTTTTGCGCCAGTCTTCTGGTGCCAACCGCTCCGGCGCGGGGCTAGCCCCCAAAGGTGCGGCGAATTCCCCACCTTTGGGGAGGCCCGACCCAGGAGTGGTTGGCGCCACTCCCATACGCCGGGACCCCCCGTCACGCCGGGGAGGGGAGAATCCCACCCAAGAAGTGTAAATTAGGGCAGAATTTCACAGACCCCCACCAATGGGTTTGCACGCGGGGGCTCTATAAAATTCCCAAATGGCCTTCTTACCACCTACCTGCCCAGCCCTGATCTGTCTGAAATGTTATGAGCACAGGCAAGCCCGCCCATCCGCACCCCAACTGAGATCCTTAAGGGGCCAATTCTGAGGCCGGTGGAAGAGGCCAGGGACAGAGCAAGTAGCTTAGCAGGTTAGCCTGTTTGGAGCTTGGGAAGGAGAGGGTTTGCCACCCTCTCAGACCCTTGTCCTGATCAGGATCAAGGTCTCCCCCCCCCCCCCCCCCCCCCCCCCCCCCGCTCACCCTCATGTACCCTGTGCACCCCCACAGCCTTTCCAACTTAAGGACCTTTAAAAACCTATGGATGGATGGATTTTGGGGCACCTTACCCAACTCCCTCCTATCACGGGCAATGGTTTGTGGGTGGGCAGGAAGACAGTCATATTTTATGTGCCACCCCACACTGAAAATACATCAGGCAGGACCCATAATGTTCAGCTCGAGAACTTAGATATGTTGTTTTTTTTCTAGAGTACGGGTTGTGCTCCGTGACTTTATATAACAAGATCTACCTTGTTGGTGGCCAAACAACTATTACCGATTGTTATGACATAGAAAAAAACGAATGGAAACAGATAGCACAAATGAATGAAAGACGGATGGAATGTGCTGCACTGGTGATGAATGGATGCATTTACGTTACAGGTGGATATTCTTATTCAAAGGGAATTTACCTTCAGAGTGTTGAGAAATATGACCCTGAACAAGATTCTTGGGAAATAATAGGGAATCTGCCTGGTGTGATGCGTTCACATGGCTGTGTAAGTGTATATAATGTATAAGCATAATGATATTGTATTTACAATCTGAAGTGATGTAGACTAGTGGATAAACTAGAGAATGTATCACAGGTGATGATAAGTTATGACAGTTATTTCATCCTCAAAAATAACCATGACCCACACATTTTGTGGGCAAAAAGAAAGTCTAGGGATATGGGGATAGACGGGAAAAGGGGAATTAATGAAGAAGTTGAACCGTGATCTCACTGAGTGATTCAGCAGGCTTGATGAATCATGTGGTCTACTTCTGTTCCTATTTTCTGTGTTGTTAAAATAAGTTGTGACGAGTGAAAGCCTGAATTTGCTATAAATAAAATAGAAAGAAATTCAGTGGAAAGGCTACAAAATATGAGGTTGTTTTGTGTTCCCTTTGGAGGAACTATGCTCACAGGGAACTCATTATGGGACTATGTGCCTACAGTTTGCTTAAAAATATCTCCAGTGAGCACAGCTTGCTGTTAGAATGTCAAATGGTGGAATCACTTCTCTGGGAATTATTCCATAAGTGAAAAATGAAATGAAAATCGCTTATTGTCACGAGTAGGCTTCAATGAAGTTACTGTGAAAAGCCCCTAGTCGCCACATTCCGGCGCCTGTCCGGGGAGGCTGGTACGGGAATTGAACCGTGCTGCTGGCCTGCTTGGCCTGCTTTAAAAACCAGCGGTTTAGCCCAGTGAGCTGAACCAGCCCCTAGTGAGCTAAACCAGCCCCTAGGGAGGTCTGAGAATATGTAAGCGATCAAGTCACCAATGCAGCACAGCACATTCAGTATTGGTCCTTGATTGCTTGCTTCCTATTTACATCACATAATTCAATATTTTATTAATCGTTCAGAGGCATCACATGTTTGTGAATAATGGAGTGATAGTGGCATAGTGGTAATGTCAGTGAACTAGTAATCCAGAGGCCCACGTTGATGCACTGGGGACTCGAGTTTAAATCTCACTATAGCAGCTGATGGAATTTGGTTCATAAAATCTGGAATTAAAAATTAGTCTCAGTAATTGGTCCCTTTGAACTGCTTTTCGATACTTCCTGCCAAAGTGGACAAGTTCACACTTTCCCACATTATACTCCATCTGCCAGATCTTTGCCCACACTCTTAATCTCTTTGTAGACTTGTCTGCACCAGCCCTTGGGAAAAGCATCCTACTAAAGCCCACACCTCCACCGTGTCCCCGTAACCCAGTAACCCCACCTGACGTTTTTGGACACTAAGGACAATTTATCATGGCCAATCCACCTAACCTGCACATCTTTGGACTGTGGGAGGAAACCGGAGCACCCGGAGGAAACCCTCGCAAACATGAGGAGAACAAGCAGACCCCGTGTGGACAGTGACCCAAGGCGGGAATCGAATCTGGGACCCTGGAGCTGTGAAGCAACAGTGCTAACCACTGTGCTGCCATGCTGTCCACCTGAAAATTACCCATGTATGCCAACTCTCTGCTTTATGTTGGCTAATAATCTTCTCTCCATGCTGATATGTTACTCCCTACATCATGTGCTCTTATTTTGTGAAGTACTCTTTAATGTGGAACCTTGTCAAATGTCTTTTAGAAATCCAAATACATCACATCTACAGCTTCCCCTTTATCCACTTTTATTTTGTTCTTCCATGGGATGTAGGCATCACTGGTTGGGCCAGCATGTATTGCTCATCCTTGAGGGCATTTAAGAGTTAGTCACATTGCTGTGAATCTGGAGTCACATGTAGGCCAGACAAGGTAAGGATGACAGATTTCCTTCCCTAAAATGCATTAATGAATCAGATGGCTTTTTATGGCAATCGTCACTTTTAGACTTTTAATTCTAGATTTTTATTGAGTTCAAATTTCACTATCTGCCTTTGCTGGATTTCAACCCCAGAGCATGACCCTGAGTCTCTGGATTACTAGCTCAATGACAATACCACTACGCCACTGCCTCCCTTTATTTGTTACTTCCTCAAATAACTAATAAATCGGTCACTCATGATTTCCCTTTCACGAAACCATGTTGAATCTGTCTGATTTTGTTAATAATTTTAAATATTATTAATAATGGATCCTTAATGATGGATTGCAGCATTCTCTCTCTGACAGATGTTACGCTAACGGGTCTGTAATTTTTACTTTGTGCCTGCCGCCTTTTTTGAATAGTGGTGTCACATTTGTGATTTTCCAATCCACTTGGAACTTTCCAGAATATAAGAAATTTTGGAAGATCACAACCAATCCATTTGTTATATCTGCAGCCACTTCTTTTAAGATCCTCGAATGAAAGCCACCTGGTCAAGAGGACTTGTTAGCCTTTAGTTCTAATAGTTTTCCAGGTACCTTTTCTCTAGTGGTTGTGGTTGTTTTAAATTAATCCCTCCCTTTTGCCTCTTTTTTAATTAAAATATTTTTTTCAAGGCATTTTCATAAGAACAAACAAAAGCAGAAGAACAACTAAACATCATAAACCACCAACACCCACTCCCCCCTGCTCCCCTAATACCACCCCTTCCCCATTTTATCCCCCTTACCCCTCCCCCCACTTACCCCTCAAACCTACTTAAAGAAATCAATAAACAGCTTCCACCTCGGAGTGAACCCATCCGCTGACCCCTCAAGACAAACTTTTTTTAAAAATGCATTTTATTCCAAACAAATTCAAAGGTACAAAAACATAAATAAATCAAGGAACGTTGGCCTTCCTTCCCTCCATCAGCTCCGGCATTTCCACCAGCCCAAAAATCAACACCATAGGATCCAGCCCGGCCTCTACCCCCACAATCTTTGATAATGTACCAAACACCCCCTCCCAGTATCTCTCCAACTTCTCACAGCCCCAGAACATGTGTGCATGATTTGCTGGTCCTCACCCACATTTCCCGCACTCGTCTGCCCCTGGAAGAACCCACTCATCCTTGCCCGAGTCATATGCACCCTATGCACCACATTAAACTGAATCAAACTCATCCTTGTGCATGAGGAGGTCGAATTCACCCTATGCATTGCCTCACTCCAGACCCCATCCTATCTTCCGCACCACCCCCCCCCCCCCAGCTCCTCCTCCCATTTCTCCTCAATCCTCCCCCTGCTTCCCTAGACACCCGTATATATATCCAATCCTACCCTGCCCTTTCACATCCAGGAGCATCAACCACTACAGTAAGGTATACTCTGGCACCCCTCAAGACGAACTTAACCTTCTCCAGCCTCAGGAATTCCTTCAGGTCCCTCACCCACATCCCCGCTTTTGGCAGCTCCGAGTCCCACCCCTCGAGCAAGATCCGTCTCCAGGCTATCAGGGAGGCAAAGGCCAAAACATCAGCCTCTCTCATCCCTTGAACTCTTGGGACCCCCAAATATCGCCACCTCTGGACATGGGGCCATCTCCAACCCCATCACATCGGACAGTAGGTCCGCAAAACCCCTGCCGGAACCCTTTCAATCTTGGACATGCTCAGAACATGTGGTCGTAATTTGCGGGCCCCCACGCACCCTCCACACCGATCCTTCACTCCCTCAAGGAACCTACTCATCCTTGCTACCGTCATATGCGCCCTATGTATTATCTTAAACTGAATGAGGCTTAGCCTCACACACGACAAGGACGCATTCACCCGCCACAGGCCTCGGCCCCCACCTCCCATCTCAGCTCCACCTCCAACTTGCAATTTATACCCCCACCAGGGACCCCACCCAATCCATCAACTCCTTGGAGACCTCGGACACCTTCTCCTCCCCTATATCATCCCTTGAGGGAGTGAAGGATCGGTGCGGGGATGCGCGGGGGGCCAGCAAATCACGACCACATGTTCTCAACAGCACCTTATCCTACAACCCCAGGGGCAGCAGACCAGGAAAGGACAGCACCTCGCTCCTTACAAAATCCTGGACCTGCAGGTACCTAAAACTGTTCCGTCTGGGCAGCTCGTAGTCTTCTGCTAGGTCCTAAAACTTCGCAATTAATCCTCCTATGAACAGGTCACCAAATCAGTCAATCCCTGCTCATCCCCGAAACCTTGAATTCAACCCCCCCCCCCCCCCCCCCCCCACCCCCCAGCCTATGGTTATCGCAGATCAGTGCCCACACCAAGGCACCCCGAGCTCCAAATGATGTCTCCAATGCACCAACGCCCTTAGAGACAACACCACCACTGGGCTCACGAGTACCTAGCTGGCGAGAACGGCACAGACCCTGATAACAAAGCCTTCAAACACGTTCCCCTACATGATGCCGCCTCCATCCGTCCCCACACCAACCCCTCCCTCATGACCCATTTCCTAACCATCGCGATATTCACCACCCAGCAATAGTTCAGCAGCGCTAACACCCGCCCCTTGTCCCCACTCCAGAAAAATTCTCCTAACGTGCAGGGTCTCCCCCAGCCACACAAACCCAGAGATCAATGCATTAACTTTCTTGAAAAATGAGTTCAGGGACAAAAATTGGGAGGTTCTGGAACACAAACAGAAACCTTGGCAGCACCATAATTTTTACTGTCTGCACCATCCCGCCAGCGACAGCACATCCCTCCTCTTAAAGTCCCCTTTCATCTGCTCCACCAACTGAGCCAGGTTGCAGCTGTGCCCAACCCCAGTCACCTGGATGCCCAAGTATCTAAAGCTTGCCCCCACCACCCTGAATGGCAGCTCCCCTAACCTCCCCTCCTGCCCTCTTGCCTCAATCTGGAACATCTCGCTCTTTCCCATATTCAACTTGGACCGGGAGAACCGTCCAAATTCCTCCACAATCCCTATAACGCCCCGGTACTGCCCAATGGGTTTGCGATGTATAACAACAGGTCATCCACATACAATGAGACCCTGTGCTCGACTTCACTCCCCACCCGCCCAATCCCTCCACACCCTCAGCGCCATGGCCAGTGGCTCTATCACCAAGGCGAAAAGCAAAGGGGAGAGCAGGCACCCCTGTCTCGTCCCTCGATGCAGCCCAAAATACCCCAAACTCACTCAGATCGTCCGCACACATGCGACCGGTGCCTTGTACAGCAAGCGGACCCATTCCATAAACGCCCATCCGAACCCAGACTGCCCCAGAACCTCCAGCAGATTCTTCCATTCCACCCGATCGAACACCTTCTCCACGTTCATTGGCATCACGACCTCGACCTCCTGCCCTCCGAAGGCATTATTATTACATTAAGCAGTTTCCTCACTGTCTCCCCTTCACAAACCCCATTTGGCCCTCGTCTATCAACCCGGATAAACAGTCCTCGATTCCCGAGGCCAACACCTTCAGCAACAGTTTGGCATCTACATTCAGTAACGATATTGGACTTTACGAGCCACACTGCTCCGGATCCTTGCCCTTTTTCAATATCAGGGAGATGGAAGCCTGCGACAGTGTAAGGGGGAGATCCCCCCTCTCCCTAGCCTCGTTGTACGCCCTCACCAACAGTGGCCCAGGTCCGCCCTAAACCTTTAATAAAATTCCACTGGGAAACCCGTCTGCCCCGGAGCCTTCCCTGCCTGCATTGCCCCCATACTGTCACCTCGCTCAATCTAATTGGGGCCCCCAATCCCTGAACCAGCTCCTCCTCTATCTTGGTAAACTCCAGCCCGTCCAAAAGACACTGCAACCCCTCCCCCCCCACCCCGGCCGGGGCTCAGACTCATATAGCCTTCTGTAGAACGCCTCAAACACACCATTCACCCTCTCCGGGTCCAACATCACCCTATCCTTATCGTCCTTTACTCAGCCAATCTTCCTCGCCGCCTTTTGCTTCCTCAGTTGGTGGACCAAAATACTGCTCGCCTACTCCCTCGAATCACATACTGCCCCTCTGGCCTTCCGTAGCTGTCCCATCGCGTTCCCTGTGGACACCAACACAAACTCCATCTGGAGCTTCTGTCTGTCCTTCAATAGCCCTGCCTCTGATTACTCCGAATTAGTCCTGTCTACCCTCAAGGTTTTGTCCAGCAGTCTTGCCATCTCCGCCTGCTCTGCTTCTCCCTATGCACACGAATTGAGATAGACTCCCCCATGACCACCGCCTTCTGCAGTGTGATGGTCATGATCTACCCCATGTCGTTCAGCTTTACGTACCCCCGAATGGCAGCCCGCACTTGCTCCCTCACCACCTCCACCAACAACCCTACATCAAGTCTCCACTGCGGGCGCTGGCCCCGCCCAACCCCCCACCACGGGCTGCACTGGGGGGGATTTGCGCATGGCCTAAAACCACATTCGTCGAATGCTCAGAGTCGACCATCCCTGCCAGCAATGCCTAGTCTAACACGGAGTACAACCAGGAGTACATGGGAGTAGTATGAAAATTCCTTTGCCTCGACCTCCACGGGGTCCAAATACCCCCCCCCCCTCCCCCCGCCCCCCCATGATCAACCGGTGCGAGTCCAAGTCAGAAACCTTCCCTAACACCCACCTCATAAAATCTACATCATCCCAATTTGGGACATAAAATTACCAAAACCACCAGCATCCCTTCCAGCTTTCCACTAACCACCACGAACCTCCCCCCACCAAATACCACACAATGTTCCTCACCTCGAATGCAACCCACTTATTTACAAGCACCGTCACCCACCTTGTCTTCATGTCCAGTACCGAGTGGAACACTTGCCCCACACATTCTTTCCTCAACCTTAACTGGTCTCCCATCTTCAGGTGCGTCTCCTGCAAAAAGGCCACATCTGCCTTCAGACTCCTCAGGTGCACAAACACATATGACCATTGACCGGCCCATTCAGCCCCCTCATGTTCCACGTGACCAAGCTGTTCGGGGGGTCTCCCAGCCCCACTCCACCCTGCCGATCAGCCATACCCCTTTTGGGGCCAGGCCCCAGCCTGTGTCACTCGACCCTCCAGGCTCATCCTCAGATGTCCACCGTCATCAATCCCTTTCCAGTTGAGCCACATTGACCTCACCCTTGTCAGCAACTCTCTCCCTCCCCCACCCTTTAACAAAACAACAGCCCTAGTGACTGTGACCCCTGTGACTGCCTCCTGACATCCCCTCACTTCACCCCTATTAACTAGCCCATCCAGCTAGCATGGTGGCCCCCACCCAAGACCTCCAACTTCCCTCCCACCCCCGATCCCCTCCCCCTCAACCATACTCCCCTAAAGAGTAACAAAAGGTGCAGTAACCCTTGATGTCCCCCCATGAAAAACCTGCCCTTCAGAAAACTTGCCATACAAAACTCTTTTTTGAAGATAAAACTTTATAAAAACACACAAACTCCTCCAAAGTTCAATGTCCTCACTCTCCTCCTAGTCCATTGTCCCTCATAAACTCCATCGCCTCTTCTGGCGTGCCGAAGTAGTACTCTTGCTTCTAAAAAGTCACCCACAGACGGGCCAGGTACAATACTCTGAACTTCACCTCCCTTTTAAAGAGTGCCGCCTCGCGCCCAGTTGAATCCGGCCCTCCTCTTCGCCAGTTCTGCTTCAAGGTCTTCATACATCTGCAGCTGGTTCCCTTCCCAGGTTTATTAGTTTACCTCGCCCATCAGAGAATCTTCTACTTGTCCAGAAAGCAGTGCAACCGCACCACCATCGCCCTCTGTGGCTCACCCGCACGTGGCTTCCTTATCAGCACCCAATGCGCTCGGCCTACCTCCAGGGGCCGATCAAAGGCCCCACCCTATCAGCCTCTCCAACATCTTGGCTACGTACACACTGGCCTCTGCACCTTTGATGCCTTCGGTCATCCCCACAATCCTAAGATTTTGTCTTCTGGAGTGATTCTCCTGGTCCTCCATCTTTTCCTTCAGCCTCTTTGGGTCTCCTGCCTCACCCTCACCTCAACCGCCAATTAAGCCAGTTGTTTCTCGTGCTCCCCCACTTTCTGGATTGCCCGGCCTGGGACTCCAGCTTCTGCTCCACTCTTTCGATCCCCAACTTAATCGGTTCTACTACCTTGGGTAGGTCTCCCAGGCCCTCTTCCGTCTGCTGACAGAATTTTCCATTTTGTTTTTAATTTAGAGCACCCAATTAATTTTTCCAATTAAGGGGAAATTTAGTGTGGCCAATCCACATAGCCTGTGGGGGCGAAACCCATGAAAACACGGGAGAATGTGAAAACTCCACACAGACAGTGACCCAGAGCCAAGATCGAACCTGGCACCTCGGCGCCATGAGGCAACAGTGCCACTGTGCAACCCAACAGAACTTTCCATTAAGGAACTCGATTAGCTGCTCCATTGACCGCTGGGTGGGCAGAGCAGCTCCCTTTCCCTCTACCATCTTATCCTGTGGCTCACCACGAAGACTCTCCTGTTCCAGCAGCTCTTTCCTTCTTGCCCCGCTCCTAGTCCATGGATTCATTCATCAGCCACACCAGAGGAGTAAAACCTTCCCCTGCACCTCTAGCACTCAAATGCTTCTCCATTCGAGTGGGGAAATGATCAAAACAATCCGCCTTGAGTGGGAGCCACCAAATATGCGACCGTTCATTCCATGGTCACCACTTGCCTCTTGGTTTTCAACGATTCTTCGGATATTATTTGTGTTTTCAACAGTGAACACAGACACAAAATACCTTTTAAAGCCGCCGGCATTTCCTTTTTTCCCAGTATTAATTCCCCTGACTCACTCTCTAAAGAACCCATGTTTACGTAGTTATTCTTTTCCTTTTATAAATTTAGAGTACCCAATTACTTTTTTTCAATTAAAGGGCAATTTAGCGTGACCAATCCACCTGCCTTGTACATGATTTTGGGTTGCGGGGGTGAGATACACGCAGACATGGGGAGAATGTGCAAACTCTACATGGACAGTGACCCGGGGCTGGGATCGAACCCGGGTCCTTGCCGCCATGAGGCAGCATTGCTAACCATTGCACCACCATGCAGCCCTGCCTTTGCAGTATTTTATGCCTTTTATTTCAATTAATTACTGTCCTTAACATCCTTAATTAGCCATGGATGGTTCAGCTTTCTCATAGTCTTTCTCTCTTAATGAAATATATCTTTGCTGAGAGTTATGAAATATCTCCTTAAATGTCTGCCAATGCTTGTCACCGATCCTCCTTTAAACCTATGTTCTCAGTTCACATTATCCATCTGTCATCCTACCATTATAATTGCTTTTATTTAAGTTTAAGGTACCAGTCTTAGACCCACACTTCTCATCCTCAAACTGAATATGAAATTCCAACTTGTTATGATCACTGTTGCCTAAAGGCTTTTACCATTCATAAATACTCCTGTTTGGCTCCAGAACTACTGCCCTCAGAAATTGTCCTGAATACGCTCTATAAGCCAATCTTCCAAATTACCTTGCTCAATCTGATTTGTCAATTTATATGAAGATTAAAAGTATCCATTATATTGCATTACTTTTCTTAAAACCCCCCATTATTAATTCCTGTATACTCTGTCCTATTGTGTTGCTACTGTTAGTGACCTATAAACTACTCCATCATACCGTTGCTATTTCTTAAATCTACCTAACTCTTGTGATCTTTAGCACTAAAGTTATCTCTCACAACTGCACTAATGTCATCCTTAATTAACAGGGCTATCCCACCACCTTCTCCTCATTCTGGTCCTTCTGAAATGTCAAATGTCTTTGAATATTTACGTCCCACCCTTGGCCACCTTGCAACCCAAATGGCTATCAGGTCATCCATGTTTATTTTTAATTATTCTATCAATTCATCTGTTTTGTTGCACATGCTGTGTGCATTCAGGTAAAGAGCTTCTAATTCTGTCTTTTATCATTCTTGCAAGCCCTGACCTTATTTGTTGGTACAATCTTAAGTCTGGATACTCTGTCCCTTCCTGGAGGATGATGGCAACCTCTGGAATGAGCTCCGGTGCTCCACATCATACGATAACGTCTGACACATGCCCACAGTAGCACCTTTCACCTGGGTGATCCCTGCATGCCAGCTGGCCATTAAATCCCTGGTATGGGGGTGCTGGGGATGGTCAGGCCGCGGGTCGTCCAACCACAGGGCCTGCACTGGTACCCCGCTCCCCCCTGGCTCCGACCACCCCCCCCCAACCAGCTCTGACCAGCCTACCCCCACACACAGCTGACAGAGCACAGAGGCAGGTTTTAACAGGGTTACAGGTGTGGTGAATGTGATTCACACCGGATTGTAATCTGTATACATGTGTCTGTATTGTAAGTGCAGTTGCACTACCTGTCCTCCAGGGGGAGTAGCTCTGGGAATGCTCGAGTTGTATGGGGCTTCTCCCTTGGCTCTGCCCAGGACTCCTCCCCCGGAAGCTCCTGTATAAAAGGTCAGTGCCACATGGTCAGCCGGCCAGTTCACTGAAAGTTCAATGGCTAATAGGCTGGCTCTGTTGTGAGTATATTAAAACCGCTATTCTAATCCTACAAGCACGTATCCGTAGAATTGTTGGTTCCAACAACAGGTATTTATTGTGCAGACATATCTACACAGTCTGTACCCTTGCCCCATGGCTGAACTGTGCCCTGCATCCGCGCCAACTTAACTGGTGTCTACCTTTCTGAATTTACAGGCCCTTACACTGCGCCTTGGTGGTTCCCCAGATGGTACAGCAGGAGTGGAGGCAGCCTGCTCTGACACCTGCCGCCTCGTTCTGCCTGCTGCCCACCAGATGCACCAGGGATGGGGGGGGGGGAGAAGTGCTGCGGTGTTCTGGCACCTCCCCTGCGGGACTCACTGGCATGGACCCCATCATCTCCTCCTCCCTCGGGGTTCCGATGGCCCCCGGGCTACTCCATGGGGCGGGGTGTGAGTGGAGCCATCCCCTGATGCCCGCCGCCACATGGCGCTGCCAGCCCTGGAGGCCCGCTCCGGTCTCGACCAGGATCTGCACACTCTCGGCCATGGAGCACAGGGATTGGACCACATCACTCTGCAACTGTGCCACCACCCTGAGGGTCTGTGGCACATCAGCCAGTGACTGGACCACCTCCCTCTGGGATTGGGCCACCCCGCCCAGTGCCTGTGAAACGCAGGCCAGCGCTTGGGCAATGTCACCGATGTTCCCAGCCATGGCCTGCTGTAACTGGGCCATGCTGAGGAACGCCGCGGCAATGTCCAGGTGGCTCTGGTACATGGCTGCCTGTGAGAGGGCAGCCTTGTCCTGGGCCTTGGTCCCCGCCTCCACAGAATTCCCAGGCCTTGGACATGCTGACCCATAGCCGACACCATCACCCCCAATGCCTCCACTGCGGATGCCATGCACACGGTGTAGGCCTGGGTGGCATGCATGACTGGCACCAACCCCTGCTCCTGCACGCGCATGGACTCCTCCACCTGCGTCTGCAGGTGCTGGATGTCAGACGTCATCCCCTCTTGTGGTCTCTAACTGCATCTCCACTGTGGCTGGGACTGGATGTTCCAGAAGCCCGGGAACCATCTGGACGGCCGCTGGTTCCTGGGGTCTGCCTGCCCTACGACCGCCCAGCCCCTCGGCTACTCCTACCTCCACATACTATACCGGACGCGAAGTGTGGTGCGCTCCAGATAGTGTCCCAGGAGCCTCATCACTAATGTGTCTAACCGAGGTGATAGTCTCTGGGATGGTGGAGGGTAGGAGACTGCTGTGACGAAAAGTCAATGTCCTCCTCCGATCCGAGCTCCGCCGTGTCCTGAGTCTCGGGTGGAGGGCTGCTCTCCTCATCAGTGCTCGGCAGTCTGGGGGCGGGGGGTGTGAGGGCTGCAGCCATCTAAAATGGCCGCCCGCAAAGATCGATGGGAAACTGGGCAACACAGAGATGCAGACAGTGTTGCTCGTTATGCTCTCCTTAATTTCCTCTGTTTTAATTATGCTAGTTCAAGAGTCGCCAGGTATCTTTTCGATACCGCCACAAGGTTCAAAACCGAATACTGATCAAAGACTCAATACACCAGTTACTAAGTTTGAAATCAATGCACATTTATTTACACACAATCAATTATACTCATGCACAAACTCTACTCACTAAACTACAACTACTACTAAAAGCCTATACTTAGCTTCGGGTGCCCACTCAGTCAGAGGAACAATGGCCGTTTTCCGATTCTGAGGCTGCTGGCTTCGAACTGGTATAGAATAGTAGCTAGGAGCGCCTATTTCGTAGCGTGTGTTGACCCTAGACTTACTTGGCTGGTGCTTGGTGGGCCTCTCGTTGCTGAGAACCAAGGCCAAGTGAAGGTGAAGAAGAACAGAGCGATCTGTCTTTGGGGACTCCTCTTTATACCCCAAAGGGGTTTTGCGCTCTTTTGGGCGGTTCCTGAACTTGGCCCCAATTAATTGGACCATGTCCTAATCGTTTGTATTTATTTCTCCAATAAAGGGGTTGTTGCTTGATCACTGGGCGGGCCCTAGGTGACCGTTGGCCTGTCTTTGTTTTAGTCTCCACTGGCGCCGGGGAGTCTGCCCTGGTACCGATTGCTTAAATGATTCTCTTTTGTCCCCGGAGATGGCTCATTACTATGCTAATGGCTGGTAGTATCAGTTCTGTCTGGGAGCTGCAAGTTCCAATCCACAGGCAAACCTTGCACCTGTTAGTTTTCTTAGCATTGTCCAATTTTCCCTTTACTCTTTGCAAGTGTCCATTTTGAAATCGGGACGTGGCCACCCCAGGTGGCTACAACAGGCAGCAGCTTGCAAATGTACAAAAGCTATAGCCCAGATCTTGCAGAAACTGATACAGGGAAAAGGCCGTTGAACGGCCATCCTGTGACCATGTGCTCCAGGTAGAAACTAACAATATGTGCAAGACTTGATGGCGGCGGTTTCCTTCTTTGAGAAGGCCTACGTGCTTTGGACACTAATGGCCATAGCCGACTGGGACCCGCCCCGCCATCAAGGTGTCCACCCCCAATTGGTTGATTGGTCGAGGTGATCAAGCCCTCGTCAATCTATTGGACATCCACCTGGGACCGCCCAAAAGCGTGCAAAACCTGTAAGGGATAAAAGATGCTGCACAGCCCACCACTCGGTCTCTCGACCACAACGGTGATACCTTCACCAGCCAAGGGGAGGATCATCCACAGAGGGACCAGAGCCAAGGACACAGACGACCAGAAACAGACATCCAGCACTGCCAGACGACGGATTCCAGATAAGGCCATACCTGCTCTGCATTTGCCAGTCACATGGAAGTTAAGTTGGTCTTTCTTGTGTGTTAGTTTATAGCCCAACCTGTGTGTGTGTGATTGACTAATATTTCCTTTGTGTGTGTAATAAACTACTATTGTATTATACAACCCTCAGATGTTCCGACGCATGCAGCCCAGGGGTTGGGTAAATGATGGCGTCAATGGCCAGTGCCCCCCGAATATGGCGGCTGGCATGGGTGCTGGCATGTGGGTCAGGGTGGGGGTTCGGCCATCCGGGGGTGGGGAGGGGGGGAGGGGGATTGGGTTATGGGTGTGCAGGACGGGTGTGTGCTGAATCACCCTGGCCGCCCTGTGGAGGTTGTGGCGTTTTTTCCAGCACTGCTGGCCAGTCTGGACGATGTTGCCCACGGCGCTGAAGGCCTCTGCCATCTGCACCCAGGCACGGCAAACGACAGCCTTCCACGCGGGCCGGGGTACAGGGTCATCCTTCTCTCCTCCATGGTGTCCAGGAGGGTGTCCAGCTCAGTGTCCCTGAACCATGGCTCTGCTCTCCTTCCAGCCATCTTGTTGACTGGGACAGTGTGTGTGGGGGAATGGATTGTTTAAGTGTGGCTGCAGCATGTGAGCCTCGAATGCAGCCCTTTGTTTTTCACCCTAGGTGGTGGTCCGGGGGGGGGGGGGGTCACCTTGATAGCAGTTTTGCTAGTTAACCGGAGCGGAATGGGGGAGATGGCTGCAGCTGTTTACCGCTGTTATTTTTTTGTTTGTTTCTTTAGATGACAAGCTTATATTTTGTGTGTTTGTTTTGCTGTGGATGGGTGAGTGAGAGGGGGGGTTTTGGTTCTTAGTGGGTTGTTTGTTTTGTGTCTGTGGTGAATGTAATATATAGATATATATGATAATTCACACTGTCTTTGTAAGCGCAGTAGCGCTATCCTACCACTAGGGGGAGTAGCTCTGGGAGTACTGAGGAACTTATACTGGACTCCTCCCCCTAGTGCAGCTGTATAAATACCCTTGTCCAGAGTCAGCCTGAGTTCACTAAGAGTTCATCAACGGGTAACAGACTGGCTCTGAAGTAAGTCGATTAAAGCCTAGATTCATATCGGAAACACGTGTCTGGTGAATTGATAGTTCCATCAATTTAATCGACTTAAGAACAGTAAAGATCGATTATGGAATCGGCCCTCAAGCCTGGACGCCTGGAACTCGACCCGCAGGATGCAGAGGCTAAAGAAATCTTCTCCCACTGGATCCGGTGCTTCAAGGCCTATCTGGCAGAAGCGAGCACAGCCAAAACTACAGAGGATCAGAAGTTAAGTCTGCTGCACGTGAGGGTGAGCCACAGAATCTCTACGCAACTAAACTCGGCCAGTTCATGCACTGCGGCGCTAGCAGTTCTCAATAAAATTTATGTAAGGTCTATTAATGAAGTTTACGCTCGCCTTGTGTTCACGACTCGCCATCAGCGGCCTACAGAAACACTCGCCGAATTTCTAAGGGAACTCAATAATTTGTCCAATGACTGTAATTACCAAGAGGTTACCGCGGCTGAACACAGGGAACTTGCTGTACGCGATGTTTTTGTAGCGAGCCTCAGGTCTAACTATGTGCGCCAACAACTGCTGGAAAAGGGGCCCAGGACTTAGAAACGACTGTGGAAGCTGCGACCACGATGGAGGCCTCCTTCCGCAGCCTTAACTCGTTCCCCGCGGACCCAGCGACTCAATCATGGGCCCCCGACCAGCGACTCCCCTAGGCCTGTGCTACGCGGCCGCCCAGCCACCATGCTGCCCCAGCCAGCCACTATGCTGCTCCAGCCAGCCACTATGCTGCTCCAGCCAGCCACTATGCTGCTCCAGCCTGCCATTTCTGTGGCCAGAACCAGCATCCGCGGCAGTACTGCCCGGCCCGCAATGCGACCTGCAGCAGCTGTAGGTGAAAAGGCCATTACGCAAGAGTGTGCCTCGCTAAAAGGGCCCCAGCTTCCAACTCCCCAGCGACTCCTCACTCGCAGGCCCGCGGGGCCTGAAACGCTGCGGCCTATGCCCCGACTTCGCCCCCTCCAGCCACGTGCGATCCATGGGGGCCGCCATCTTGGAAAACCACCACCACGCGGCCGGCCATATGCAACTCATGGGGGCCGCCATCTTGGACGCCATCTTCCTCGCCGCCCGCCACGTGCGATCCACGGGCCCGATCGGCATCTCCGCGCCCGGACAACTCTGCGGAAGAATTCAAATTCGACAATGAACTCAGAGGGCAGTCATCACGGGGCCACTCCAGCACAGCTGATCGAGCCGCCGACTACCCGCAACTCAGCGCAGAACTCGGAGGGCAGTCATCACAGGGCCACTCTAGCACAGCTGATCGAGCCGCCGACTACCCGCAACTCAGCGCGGTCACCCTGGACCAATCTCGACCAAAGAATCTACGAAACTCGATGGCAGAGGTCCATATCAAAGGGTACAAAACGCCATGCCTCTTCGACTCCGGGAGCACGGAGAGCTTCATACATCCAGACCTGGTAAGACGCTGTTCGCTCCCCGTTTTCCCCGTGCAGCAAACTATCTTGCTCGCTTCAGGCTCCCATTCGGTCCAGATCCAGGGGCGCACCGCCGCGACACTCACAATCCGAGGCGCTAGCTACTCAAAATTCAAACTCTACGTCTTGCCTGAACTCTGCGCGCCACTCTTATTAGGCCTAGACTTCCAATGTAACCTCAAGAGCCTCACCCTCAGCTTCGGAGGGCCCCTGCCCCCACTCACGATCTGCAGCCTCGCTACGCTGCGAATTCCCCCCCTCCTCTCTTCGCCAATCTCACAAAGGACTGTAAACCCGTAGCCACTCGTAGCTGGCGGTATAGCCTGCAGGATAGGGTATTTGTCAGAGCAGAGGTCCGAAGGCTACTCAGTGAGGGGGTTATAGAGGCCAGCAATAGTCCCTGGAGAGCTCAGGTGGTGGTTGTTAAGACCGGGGAAAAATTCCGTATGGTGGTCGACGACAGTCAGACCATAAATAGATTTACGCTCCTCGACGCGCATCCCCTCCCCAGGATTGCAGACATGGTAAACCAGATCGCCCACGGTGGATCTGAAGTCTGCATACCACCAGCTCCCAATCCGCCCGGAGGACCGCCACTACACGGCATTCGAGGCCGATGGCCGCCTCTTCCATTTCCTCCGGCTCCCTTTCGACGTCACTAATGGGGTCTCAGTGTTCCAACGAGCAATGGACCGAATGGTGGACCAGTACGGTCTGCGGGCCACGTTTCCGTACTTGGACAATGTCACCATCTGCGGCTATGACCAGCAGGACCACGACGCCAACCTCCACCGTTTTCTCCCGACGGCACAGAAACTGAATCTCACGTACAACAAGGAGAAATGCGTTTTCCGCACAACCAGACTAGCCATCCTCAGCTATGTCGTGGAAAACGGAATCTTGGGCCCAGACCCGGACTGTATATGCCCCCTCTTAAACTACCCCTCCCCTATTGCCCCAAGGCCCTCAAATGGTGCCTGGGCTTCTTTTCCTACTACGCCCAGTGGGTCCCTCAATATGCGGACAAAGCTCGCCCACTCTTTAGGACCACACAATTTCCCCTGTCAGCCGAGGCACGCCAGGCCTTCGACGGCATCAAGGAGGACATCGCCAAAGCGGCCATGTGGGCGGTGGATGAATCCACTCCATTCCAGGTTGAGAGCGACGCCTCAGAGGTAGCTCTAGCAGCCACACTAAATCAGGCAGGGAGACCAGTTGCCTTTTTCTCCCGTACCCCATCGCTTCAGAACTCCGACACTCTTCAGTCGAGAAAGAAGCACAAGCCATTGTGGAGGCTATCCGTCACTGGAGGCACTACCTCGCAGGTAGGAGGTTCACCCTCATCACTGACCAAAGATCGGTTGCCTTCATGTTCGACAACTCGCAAAGGGGCAAAATTAAAAACGACAAAATTCTGAGGTGGAGAATCGAACTCTCCACCTACAATTACGATATTAAATATCGACCCGGGAAGCTCAACGAGCCTCCGGATGCCCTATCCCGCGGGACATGCGCCAGCGCGCAGATCGATCGATTAAAAGTCATCCACAATGACCTCTGCCACCCGGGGGTCACCCGGCTCACCCACTACATCAGGGCCTGAAACCTGCCTTTCTCCAACGAGGAGGTAAAAGCTGTCACCAGGGACTGCCCGATCTGTGCGGAGTGCAAACCGCACTTCTATAGACCAGACAGCCCACCTGGTCAAGGCTTCTAGGCCCTTTGAACGCCTCGCGATTGATTTCAAAGGGCCACTCCCCTCAACTAACAAGAACGTTTACTTTCTAAACGTCGTAGACGAGTTCTCCCGTTTCCCCTTCGCTATCCCGTGCCCCGACATGACCTCCCACACAGTCATTAGAGCCCTGCATAGCATCTTTACCCTGTTTGGTTTCCCCAGCTACGTACACAGCGACCGGGGTTCGTCCTTCATGAGCGACGAGCTGCGTTAGTACCTGCTCGACAAGGGCATTGCCTCGAGCAGGACTACCAGCTATAACCCCAGGGAGAACGGGCAAGTGGAAAGGGAGAACGCGACGGTCTGGAAGACCGTCCTACTGACCCTCCGGTCTAGAAAGCTCCAAGTCTTCCAGTGGCAGGAAGTCCTCCCAGACGCGCTCCACGCTATTAGGTCCCTTTTGTGCATGGCGACCAACCAGACCCCTCACGAGAGGCTCTTCATATTTTCCAGGAGCACTACCACGGGGGTCTCACTTCCGGCATGGCTGAGGATGCCGGGCCCGCGTACTTCTGAGGAAACACATCAGGGCGCACAAAACCGATCCCCTTGTTGAAAAGGTGCGCCTGCTGCACTCCAACCCCCAGTATGCATTCGTCGAGTTCCCTGACGGCGGTCAGGACACAGTATCCCTCCGGGATCTGGCACCCGCCAGATCCAGCGCCCCTTCTACCCCCACAGAAGGGCCTCTCAACCCTACACCCCATGCTGCCACCCCCTCGTGCTCCCGAGCCTACGAGCTCGCTCCACCAGTTCCGCGCCCCCGCGCCGGTCAGCCCCCAGCGCCCCCAGTCCCCAGTCGAACCGGGAGAGTATGAAGCTCGGATACAACCCTTCCTGGAGTCCGCCATCGTACCCTAGCACACAACACCCATCCAGCCACCGCAAGAGGCTGCAACCCCGGTGCTCCGCAGATCACAGCGGACAATTCAACCACCGGACAGACTGACGTTGTAGGCCACCACCCCCGTCGGACTTGATTTTTTTGCAGGGGGTGAATGTGGTGAATGTAATACATATATATATGATAATTCACACTGTCTTTGTAAGCGCAGTAGCACTATCCTACCACCAGGGGGAGTAGCTCTGGGAGTACTCAGGAACTTGTACTGGGCTCCACCTTTGGCTCCGCCCACGACTCCTCCCCCTAGTGCTGCTGTATAAATATCCTTGTCCAGAGTCAGCCTGAGTTCACTAAGAGTTCATCAACGGGTAACAGGCTGGCTCTGAAGTAAGTCGATTAAAGCCCAGATTCATATCGGAAACACGTGTTTGGTGAATTGATGGTTCCATCAGTGTCCATGTGGGGTGGTGGCTGAGTTGAGGGGAGGGGGAGGAGTTGGGTGGAGGGGTAATGTTATAACCCCAGCAGAGGTCATGGGATAGGAACCATCAGGTTCCCAGTGCTCCGGGTAAAATAAACTTCCCCGGTAAAGGGGCGGGGCTTCCCCTTATCAGGTGTAGCCCCTCTAGCATTAAAACCCCGACTTGGGCGCAGGTTGGAGAATGAGTGCCCAGTGGTAATAGCCTCTTTGAGAATTTGGAACCAATTTAGGCAGCATTTTAAATTAGGCTCTATGTCACTGTTGCCGCCAATTTGTGGGAATCATAGGTTTGTGCCGTCTGGTCTAGATTCAAAGTTAAGGGCTTGGGAGAGGGATGGGTTGGAGAGGTTTAGGGATATGTTTTTGAAGGGTAGGTTTGCCAGGCTAGATGAGATTTTAGAGAAGTTCCAGCTCCCGAGAGGGAATTTATTTAGATATTTGCAGATGCAAGATTTTGTGCATAAGGAGTTTCCTTCATTTCCTCTGGAAAAAGCCTACACTTTTGGATAGCCTTGGATGGACATTTATGGGCAGATATTGGCAACACAGCAGGTTTTGTTGGAAGAAGTAAAGAGGAAGTGGGAGGCCAAGTTGGGTTTGGTCTTTGAGGAGGGGGTGTGGAGCGAAGCTCTTCATAGGGTCAACATCATTTTCTCTTACACAAGGTTATGTTTGATGTAATTTAAGGTGGTGCATCAGGCACGCTTGACCAGTGCACGTATGAGTGGGTTCTTCTCAGGGGTGGATGATAGGTGTGAGAGGTGTTCTCGGGGGCCAGTGAACCACTCGCACATGTTTTGGTTCTGCTCTAAGCTTGTTGATATTTGGGTCTCCTTTCTTGAAACAATGTCAGGGATTCTAGGTGTTAAAATGGAGTCATACCCGGTGATGGCCACTTTTCGAGTGTTGGACTTGCCGGAGCTGCAGGAGGGGAAGAAGGCAGATGTCTTCTGGCGGGGACTGGTTCGGGGTGGGTGGGTGGGTGGGGGGGGGGGGGGGGGGGGGGCATCGGGTCTCGCTATACCCGGGTGATTTGCTCCTGTACATTTCGGACCCTGTGGACAGGATGGGGGAGGTTCTGCGGATCCTGAGGGATTTTGGTAGTTTTTCAGGGTACAAAATGAACATGGGAAAGAGTGAGTTGTTTGTGATCCAGGCCAAGGGGCAGGAGGAGAGACTGAAAGAACTGCCGCTCAGGATGGTAGAGAAAAGTTTTTGTTACCTGGGTATACAGGTGGCCAGGAAATGGTATGCCCTGCACAGGCTCAAGCTGACCCGGTTGGTGGAGCAAATGGAAGGGGACTTTAAAAGGTGGGACATGCTCCCGCTGTCACTGGCAGGGAGGGTGTAGACCGTGAAAATGACAGTCCCCCCAGATTTTTGTTTGTCTTTCAGTGCCTCCCCATCTTCATCCCTAAGGCCTTTTTTAAGCGGGTGAGTAGCATCATTACGGGCTTTGTGTGGGCGAATAAGTAAGGAGATCGCTCTTGGAGCGCAGTCGGGAGGGGTGGGTGGGTTGGCGCTGCCGAACTTTTGCAACTACTACTGGGTGGCCAATATAGTTATGATCAGGAAGTGGGCGATGGTGGGGGGGGGGAAGGAAGTGGGCGATGGTGGGGGGGGGGGGGGGCAGAGGTGTGGGAGCAGCTGGAGGCGGCGTCATGTAAAGGTACTAGTTTGGGAACTTTGATAACGGCTCCTTTGCCGTTCTCGCCAACCCGTTACTCCACACGTCCAGCGGTGGTGGCGACACTGTGGATCTGGGGATGGTGGAGGAGGTACAAGAAGGTGGAGGGAGCGTCGGTCTGGACCCCGACATGCAACAATCACAGGTTTGTCCCGGGTAGGATGGATGGTGGGTTCCAGAGCTGGCAGAGGTCAGGCATCAGAAGGATGGGAGATTTGTTCATAGACGGTTTGAAGACGCTACAGGACAAATTTAATCTGCTGCCAGGAAACGCCTTCAAATATCTACAAGTACGAGCCTTCCTGAAAAAACAAGTAGTGGACTTTCCGACGCTGCCACTACTGAGGATATAGGACAGGGTGGTCTCCGGCACCTGGGTGGGGGAGGGGAAGGTGTCAGATATCTACCAGGAACTACAGGAGGTGGAGGAAACCCCAGTGGAGGAGCTCAAGTGCAAGTGGGAGGAGGAGCTAGGTGAGGAGTTGGAAGCGGGTCTGTGGGCAGAGGTCCTGGGCAGGGTTAATCCCTCCTCAGCATGTGCCAGGCTCAGTCTAATTCAATTTAAGATGGTCCACCGGGCACACATGACGGCAGCGAGAATGAGCAAGTTTTTTGGGGTAGAAGACAGCTGTATGAGGTGCAAGGGCAGCCCTGCAAACCATGTCCACATGTTTTGGGCATGCCCAGAGCTTAGAGAGTTCTGGCAAGGGTTCGCAAGGGCAATGTCCAAGGTGCTTAACACAGGTGGTGCCGTGTCCAGAGATAGCGATCTTTGGAGTGTCTGAAGACCCGGGAGTTCAAGGGTTGAAAGAGGCCGACGTCTTGGCCTTTGCCTCCCTAGTAGCCCAGAGACAGATTTTATTAATTTGGAAGGACTCGAAGCCCCCCCGAGTGTAGAGACTTGGGTTATCGACATGGCTGGGTTTCTCAGTCTTGAGAAAATAAAGTTTGCCTTGAGAGGGTCTACGCTAGGGTTCTCTCGGAGGTGGCAGCCGTTCGTCGACTTTCTCGGGGAAAATTAAAATGTCAGCAGCAGCAATCCGTAGGGTGGGGAGGGGACGGGGTGAGTGCTTCATTGCGATGGTGTGGGAAGACTGGGTCGCGTGGGGTAATGTCAATTTAATTGTTCTTGTATATTCTCTTTTTATGCTCTGTTAATGTTCACTCTAGCTTGCTTTATTATTATTGTTACTACTGTTTTATTATGAAAAATTCTGCAAAACCTGAATAAAATATTGTTTTAAAAAAAGAAGGCAGATGTCTTTGCCTTCGCCTCTCTAATAGTGTGAAAGTGAGTCCTATACAGATGGAGGTCTCCAGCGCAATCAACGGCTTCTGCTTGGTTAGGGGACCTGGTGGAATATTTGGAACTGGAGAAGATCAAATAAGCTATAAGAGGATGGGTGGATGGGTTTTACTCAAGGTGGCAGCCTTTCATTGCCATTTTTAAGGAGCGGTTACCGTCCGCTGTTAGGGGGGGGGGGGGAGTGATCAGCCTAGTAGGGATATCTTGGGGGGGGGGGGGTTGGGGTATTTTTTTGGTACAAAACAGGGTGAGAATGGGTGGCATTGGATCAGGGGATATTTTTATAATGAAGGAAAGTTTTTTTAAATGGTTTGAATATTTTGTTTGTTACAGAAGAAAATTCTTGAATAAAAATATATTTTTTAAAAATGATTGTGTTTAATTTACCTAATTGAGTTTAGACATAGCACTCAATTATTATCTGTAGTTATATCAAGTGGTTTAACTAGCTAAGTTGTAAATTTAAAACAATTTTTATATCTTCCCAGGGTCAGATTAAACTACTTAAAACTCACCAACTACTCACTTAATTAATACTCCCGGGCTGTGGTTCTTGTGTCCTGCTGCTCTGGCTCCCTCTCTTGGTCCACTCTTTATATGTCAAAAGGTCAGAACAGTACTATCTCCCTCACTGCACTGAATTTCCTCATTCACCAAATTGCCGGGCTAATACTGTGTCCAGCTCAGTCATGAGCTGCTCTCATCGTATTTGCTTATTTTATAATCTGTCGGAACCACTTACTTGAGCCGGCAATGTTGGATGTTACTTTCAGGGGTGGAAGGACAAGGGGCTGGCGAGGGTGAGGGATCTGTTTCTGGAGGGGCGATTTGTGAGTTGAGAGGAGTTGAAGGAGAAAGCAGGACTTGGGAGACGGGAAAGGTTCAGATATTTGACGAGCATTTCTGACTTTCCCGGAGGCATCGGCAACTACCTTGCTGGAAAGGATACGTGTACGATGTTGGAGGAGGGCACCACGTCTGGGATATATGGACGGATCATGAGGCAAGCAGGTTTTGATGGATGAGGTGAAGGCCAGGTGGGAAGAGGAGCTAGGACCCATTTTAGAGGAGGATGTGTGGAGTGAGTCCCTTTGTGGGGTGAATGCGCCATCATCCTGCGCGGGGTTGAGCTTGATACAGCTAAAGATGTAAGCTAAAGGGCGCACTTCACCAGGGCTAGAATAGTGAGATTTTGGGGGTCCTTTTTCCGCATCATATCGGCAATCCTGAATATTGATTTAGAGCCCTGTCCATTAGTCACTGTATTTGGGGTGTTGGACCAACCAGAGTTGAGGGCGGGGTGGATGCGTTGGCATTTGCATCGCGGTTGGCCCGGCAACTGATACTGCTGAGCGAGAGGCAGGCGATGCCACCCAGTACCAAAACATGGCTGGGTGATTTGACAGAATTCTTGTTCCTCGAAGATCAAGTTGACGGTGAGGGGTTCAATCAATGGGTTCTATCACAGATGGTGGCCGTTTATATTGCACTTTAAAGATCTGGACACTGTTAGCTGTTAGTGTGTTGGGGGGGGGAGGGAAATGGGGAGTTTGGTGAAGGGGGATTGTGCTGAGTGGCATTTCTGTTATTGGGGTTCCTGTTACTGTTGTTGCTTGTATTTTCTGACATATGATTTGGTACTGTTGTGTTTTGTAAACTTTTTGATGTAAGATGTTAAAATTTCAATAAAAATATTGTTGAAAAATTAAATTGTGTAATTCCGTGCTGGACTCTATTTGAAAAATGTTGAAAGTCACTTGAATTAATGCACATGATTTATCGGAATCGCGGGAACGGCTGTACACGCCAGCAGGAAATTCCAGTCCCAAGCTGGGGCGCACGGATTTCCCAGCGACAAGGGGTGCTGTCACCAAGACTTCCGGTTGACAACGATGGGGGCGGTTGATCTTGCTAGCTGGGCACCTCCGCCGCTGAAAAACATGTGGCGGGGTGGTCAGTAAATCCCACCCAAAGTATCATTTCAGGCAGGTGTGGCTGGGGGAATTCTCCCCTGCTCTATCGTGGAGTTCCCCACCACTATCTAACCACACTTAGTCACTTTTCGTCTCCCGGGGGAGTTTCCAGGTTAGCCCACACGTGGGGTGGGATTTTTCAGCCAACCCGCCGCGTATTTTTTGGCGGAGGAAGCAAACCACCAGCAGGATATACCGACCCCGCCATTGTCAATGAGGTTTCCCGGTGACAGGGAAGCCTGTGCGCCGTCGTGGGCCCAAATATCTCGCTGGCATAAACAAAGTTTTTTCCATCACTGAGCAGCTGAATCCATTGGCCAGGCCGATTCCTCAGAGATTGGGCTACCATTTTGAAAGGGTACCATGATCTTTAAGTGAGCTTGAGGGTCCCCCATACCCCTCCCTCACCCACAAGCAATGTCACCCCGCCACACACATGGGCATTACCTCCATCCCCCCAATGTGAGGACACCCCGCTATGGGCATGCTGAGGGCCCCCCTTTTCAGGCCTTCCCACGCCCCCTTTCAGGCCCCCACCTTTCCAGGACCCCCACCCTTCACCCTCCCAACCTTCCTGAGGCCCCTTCATCCATGCCCTTCACCCACCCCACCCATCATACACCCCCTCATCCCTCCTTTCATGAGCATGGCCACACAGGCCCTGACCCTTGGCAGTGGCACCTGGGCATTGTCACTCTGGCAGTGTTCCTTCCATCCTGGCAGTGCCAAGGTGCCTCGGTGCAAGGGAGAGAGCCTGGATGCTACCCTCCCCATACCACCTAGAGGCGACAAGTGGCCTGGGAGACCACTAGGTGATGTACCGCCCTTGAACCGTTACTAAACAGTGCCCGGCTCGGGCTTCCTGGGGAGGTCGATAGATATGGGAGCCGGTTCAATCCGGCTTCATCGTCGTTAAGTGGATTCTTAAACCCAGGTGCCACTGCCAAGGGTCAGGGCCTCCCTCATCGCCCGCAGCTTCAGACTGGCTGGCCGACCTGTTGGAATTTCTCCATCTGAAGAAAATCAAAGTTGCCATCAGGGTTGGAAGAGGGCTTCCACAAGGCGTGGAAGCCATTCACCAACCTTTTCCAGGACCTGTTTGTAGCGAACAGCTAATAGAGCGAGGTGGGGAGGGAATTTCGCAAAGGGCCTGGTACACGACGTTGGCACCATTAGTGAAGGTGTTCAAGGCATCGTGCAGTCAGTGACGGCCATGGCTGAGGGTCTAGGGTGAACGTCCGCCTCACTGGGGGATGTCACCCAGTACCAGGCTGACCTTGATGAGGTTCTGCTGGACATGTCTCCCTCTCAGAAAGGAATGGCAGAGGGGCTGTGGAGCTTGTCCCGCTCTCAGGTGGGCACTGCCGAGGGGCTGCAGAACATGGCCCAGTCACTGAGGAGCATCGCCGACAATATCAATTTGATGGTGTGGACCATGGGGAACCGCTAGCACGGGCAGAGCTAGATGGTGCAGAGCAGCCGGGGCATGAACCAGCTGCGCCTCCATCCCAAGGTGATCTCCAGGGCTCCATGAGCACCGACCGGGAGGAGGAGGCACTACGTGTCAACCTGGACCCCTTCCATCGAGTGGCAATGGTGCCCACCACCTCCCCCAAGTTCCCTTCTGATGAGGCAGCATCTCACAGCCAGCACATGGCACATGGTGGCACGGCTGCGCCGCTGACAAGTGAGCCAGGGCCCTCCGGCCTCAGAGCCCCCAGAGGACGCGCTCCAGGGGCACTGGAGGCCATGGGACAAGGTAAGCAGCTGGCTGCCTCCATCTCAGATGTGCATCCTGGGACACTTCTAGACATAGCGGTAGAGCTAGGAGGGCAAAACACATCAATGATCACTGAGGGCATCGGGGGAGGGTGTAGAGGAGGGGAGGTAGGGGGAGAATGGGGAATTGTTACACATATTAAACACCCTTGTGCACCACCACTATGATGCCTCTGTCACTTTCGTCCGCAATGCGGGCTAACCTCCGAACCCTTGGTCCATCTCTCCAGGCATCTCCCCTTCCCTGTGGCACTCACCCACCCTCCGGCTGTGCTTATTACCCTGGAGCTGTGTCCCATTCCCTGGGTGTTCTGATGTTGACTGCTATGTGTGCGGTGTTGCCTCCCACAGTGTTCAGGCACAGTGTCCATGAATCAAGGTGTGATTGGGATGCTCGGCAATGACTCCCACATGCTACATGTCCCACCCACCCATGGGCATCCACATGGGTTGTGTGAAGTGCTCACTTAACCATGATTGCCAATTCCCTATAAGCAATAGCCTTCAGTTGCACAGCCAGAGGCCTCAGCAGTCGGTGGGGGTTATGGGTGGTCTTTGGGGCAGACAGGCAGGGACAAGAGTTGCACCCTGAACATGTGCATACGATCCAGGGGCAGGGTGGTGATGTGCTCCAGAGTTGCTCCCCCAGCACCTTTCCCCCATGGCGGCCCACCCCAAGTTCAATGCCCTGACCCCATATTCCCCCCCCCATATCCCTTGATCCCTTTAGCCCCGAAGAGCTGTATCTATTTCCTTCTTGAAATTACACAACGTTTTGGCCTCAACTACTTTCTGTGGTAGCGAATTCCACAGATTTACCACTCTCTGGGTGAAGAAATTTCTCCTCACCTCAGTTCTAAAAGGTTTACCCTTATTCTCAAATTATTACCCTAGTCTGGACTCTCCCCATCATTGGGAACATTCTTTCTGAATCTATCCTGTCTAATCCTGTTTTTGCAAGTCTTTTGTAAGCTTCTATGAGATTCCCTCTCACTCTAAACTCGAATGAATATAAATCCAGCTCTAAGTAACACTCACTCCCTAGCCAAAAAGAAAGAAAAGACAGAAATAAACAAAAAGTTAGGAAGAAATGATAATAAACTTTGTTGTCACATGTAGGCTTACATTAACACTGCAATTAAGTTACTGTGAAAAGCCCCTAGTCGCCACATCCCAGCACCTGTTCGGGTACACAGAGGGAGAGTTCAGAATGTCCAAATTACCTAATAGCACATCTTTCAGGACTTGTGGGAGGAAACCGGAGCACCCGGAGGAAGCCCATGCAGACACAGGGAGAACGTGCAGACTCCGCACAGACAGTGACCCAAGCCGGGAATCGAACCTGGGACCCTGGAGCTGTGAAGCAACGGTGCTAACCACTGTGCTACCGTGCTGCCCATGTCAACTAAAGTCTTTGGGTTAACAAGTTTCTTCTGGATTATATATTGGATTTCTTGGTGACTATCTTATGTTGATAACTTCTCATTATGCTCTACCCAAGAAGTGAAAACATTTTTTCTGCATCAACTCGATCAACATATTTCACAAGAAATTAAAAGGTGTTAGGTTAACGTCAGCCTTTTTTCAAGAGAAAAGACACCCAATCTGTCCATCCTTTGTGTATATATATAAAACCTCACATTTCTGGTATTATCCTTGTAAATCTGCACCCTCTCCAGTGCCTTTTTACCCTTTTCATAAAATGACAACTAGAACTGCACAGTCTGATCTAACCAAGGGTCAGTACAGATTTAGCCTAGCTTTTTTACAATTCTATCTCTCAAGGAATAAACCTTAATGGTTGGTTTGCTTTGCTTATGGCCGTACTAACCTGTAGCACAATGTTTAGTGATTGGAGTATTTGTACTTGCATTTGTTTCTTTACCCTACATAGACTCCACATTACCCACCAAGTAATAATTGGCTTCTCTATTCTTTCTACCAAAACGTGCTCTCTCAAACTTATCTGCGTTGAACTTCATTTGCTAATTATTTGCCCGTTATACAAGTTTTTTTATAATGTCATCCTTTAATTTCACCTCTTCAGTAATGACTAAACCCACCCCCCAATTTGGTGTTAGCTGTAACCATGCTATACCCTGCTGTGGGCTTTCAAATGATGATTTCAGCAGGACTGGAAGATCCCACTGGTGGGTCGGACTGGAAAACCCCACCATGTGTTTTTGATTCCACAGTCCAAATTATTTATTTATTTTAATATAAATTTAGAGTACCCAATTCATTTTTTCCAATTAAGGAGCAATTTAGCATGGCCAATCCACCTACACATCTTTGGATTGTGGGGGCGAAACCCACGCAAACACGGGGAGAATGTACAAACTCCACACAGACAGTGACCCAGAGCCGGGATTGAACCTGGGACCTCGGGCGCCTTGAGGCAACAGGGCTAACCCACTGTGCCACTATGCTGCCACACAGTCCAAATTATTAATGTCAATTGTGAACAGCAGTAGCCCCAGCACTGATTTTTGTGGAATACCACTTCCCACCCTGCACCACTGTGAACAACTACCCTTTATTCCCACTCTCTACTTTCTGTCTGGAAGACACAAAAATTCCATTCTATCATTTGTCCCTTGACTCTGCATTTCCTGACTGTGGTGAATTAATTCAACATAATGCATGCATGATACCATAACCTGTGACCTATGACCTGGAAGGGGTGATATGAACTGCTTCCAGGTACTGTACTGTAACCCCGGTAAGGCTCTGCCTCAGGCTCCGCCCACACCGGGGCCATATATAGGCCGGCATCTTGTGGCCGGCATTCATCTGTACTACTGACTCTGGCTAGGCAAGTTCATGACTAATAAAGCCTACTGTTCACTTGCTCTCTCTGCCTCACTGTGAATTGAAGGTATATCAATTTATTAGTCATCGACAGCACTAAGGAAGCCGCTCTAAAGCCAGACAGGCTCGAACTCGACGCCCGCACGTCCAAAGCCAAGGAAATATTCGAACATTGGATCCGATGCTTCGAGGCCACCTCGACGCCTCCTCAACGCCTCCCATGAAGACTCTCAAGCTGCGACTCCTCCACGCCCGGGTGAGCCATTGAATCTCTGTAATAATCGAGAAAGTGGCCACGTACGAGGCGGCGGTCGCAACTCTCAAGGAACACTTCGTGAAGCCCGTAAATGAGTTGTTCGCCAGACACCTCCTCATTACTCGCCGTCAACGCGCCGGAGAATTGCTGGCCGAGTATCTCGAAACCCTGACCCTACTCGCGAGAAACTGCAGCTATTGAGTTGTAACAGCGGAGGAACATATGAACTCACAGATCCGGGACACCTACGTGGCGGGGGTCAGCTCGAACTATATGAGGCAGCGCCTGCTGGAAACGGGACCGCCGACCTGCAGGAAATGGTGAAGCTAGCGACCTCACTAAAGGTGGCCTACCAGAACCTCAGCGCGTTCCTCGCGGGCCTGATAAACCCCTTGTGGACACCCTCGTCGTGAGCCCCGTCAGACCTGACTACGTCACAGGCCTGTGCCGCGCGTCTGCCAGCCCAGCCCAGGGAATCGCAGTGCTACTTCTGCGGCCAGGGCCAATACCTCCAGCAGCGCTGCCCAGCCCGCACAGCAACGTGTAGCGATTGTGGGAAAAAGGGACAGTTCGCTAGAGTCTGTCTGGGTCGGCCTTAGGCCCAGAATTTCAAAAACACACCAGGCCCTACCCATGGACTCGCAGCCCCACAGACTCCGCAATGCGGCTATGTGCCTGCCCGGAACGCCCCTGTCAGATGCGTCAATGGCATTGTGCGAGTCGTGGGGGCCACCATCTTGGCCGCCGGCCCCAGCACTGACCGACACGTGCGACCGATGGGGGCGGACATCTTGGTTCCCACCTTTGCTCCAGCCTGACACGTGCGACTCATGGGGGCTGCCATCTTTGACTGCACCGACCACACAGACTACCCGCAGCTGGGCGCAGTCACCCTCGACCAGTCGCAGCCAAAACAGCTGAAGAACTCCATGATGGTCGCCAGGGTCAACGGGCACGATAGCCCCTGTCTTTTTGACTCCGTGAGCACAGAGAGCTTTGTCCACCCCAACACGATAAGGTGCTTCTCCCTCCACACGTACCCAGCCTCCAAAACAATCTCCCTTGCCTCTGGGCCCCATTCGGTTCAGATCCGGGGGTACTGTATCGCCAATCTCGCGATGCAGGGTGTAGAGTACGCTCATTTTAAGCTCTACGTCCTCCCCCACCTATGCGCTCCCCTACTGCTCGGATTGGACTTTCAATGTAACCACCTGACGCTACAGTTCGGTGGACCCTTGCCCCCCCCCTCACGGTGTGCTGCTTCGCCACCCTCAAGGTCTCCCCCCTTCACTCTTTGCGAAACCTCACTCCTAACTGTAAGCCCATCGCCACCAGGAGCAGACGGTACAGTTCGCTGGACATGATGTTTATCAGTCGGAGGTCCAGCGATTGTTGAGGAAGGGATCATCGAGGCCAGCAACAGCCCCTGGAGAGCGCAAGCGGTGGTCGTCCGGACCGGGGAAAAGAATCGGGTGGTTGTGGACTGCAGCCAGACCATTAACCGATTCACGCAACCCGATGCATACCCCCTCCCCCGCATAGCGGAGATCGCTATGATCAACCAGATCGCGCAGTACCGTGTGTTCTCCACAGTCGATCTGAAGTCGGCCTACCACCAGCTCCCAATCCACCCGGAAGAGCGCCAGTACGCTGCTTTCGACGCAGCCGGATGGCTCTTCCACTTCCTCAGAGTCACTTCGGCATCACGAACGGAGTCTCGGTCTTTCAGAGAACGATGGACCGAATGGTGGACCAGTACGGTTTGCGAGCTACATACCCGTACTTGGACAATGTGACCATCTGCGGCCATGACCAGCAGGACCATGACGCCAACCTCCAGAGGTTCCTCCAGGCCGCCCAATCCCTCAATCTCACACACAACAAAGAAAAATGCATCTTCCGTACTACCCGACTAGCCATTCTCGGCTGTGTCGTAGAGAACGGAGTCCTAGGGCCCGACCCCGACTGTATGCACCCCCCTCACAGACCTCCCCCCTCCCCACAGCCTCAAGGCCCTAAAACGATGCCTGGGGCTGTTCTCCTACTACACCCAGTGGGTCCCCAACGATGCGGACAAAGCCCACCCACTTATTCAAACAATCACTTTTCCCCTGACGGATGAGGCCCGCGCGGCCTTCAACCGCATCAAGGCCGATATCACCAAGGCCGCAATGCACGTGGTAGATGAGTCCATCCCTTTTCAGGTAGAGAGCGACACTTCAGACGTCGCACTGGCTGCCACACTCAACCAGTCGGACAGGCCAGCAGTATTTTTCTCTAGGACCCGCCACGCTTCCGAAATTCGACACCCCTCAGTCGAGAAGGAAGCACAAGCCATAGTGGAAGCCATACGGCACTGGAGGCACTACCTGGCCAGTAGGAGGTTCACCCTCATCACCGACCAACGATCGGTAGCCTTAATGTTTGACAACGCACAATGGGGAAAAATAAAAAATGATAAAATCTTGAGGTGGAGGATCGAACTCTCCACCTACAACTACGATATCAAGTATCATCCTGGGAAGCTGAACGAGCCCCAGATGCCCTGTCCCGCGGTGATGAGACCATCAATTCACAAGACACGTGATTGGAAGTGAACAGTGGTTTTAATAGTCTTACAACTGAGCCTGCCTGCGACGAGATGAACTGAGAGCAGGCTTAAGACTGCAGAGCTTTATACTTCCAGTTAGTGGGAGGAGCCATGGGTGGAGCCAAGGGTGGAGCCCAGTATAAACTCCTCATCTCCCCCTATGGGCAGAGCCGCGCAACGGCTCGTATACAGAGCCCACAAGGATACAATATACGTAAGGCAATACAGTGTGAATTAACGAGTTATATAATTCACCACACGCGGCACATGCCCGACTTCGGGCTATCCACAATGACCTCTGCCACCCTGGGATCACCCGGCTTACCCACTTCATTAAAGCCCGCAATCTGCCCTTCTCCTCCGATGAGGTCAAGGCCATGACCAGGGACTGCAAAGTCTGTGCGGAGTGCAAACCGCACTTCTACCAGCCAGACAAGGCCCACCTGGTAAAGGCCTCCCGGCCCTTTGAGCGCCTAAGCATTGTCTTCAAAGGGCCCCTCCCCTCCACCAACCGGAATATATACTTTCTCACCGTCATCGATGGGTACTCCCACTTCCCTTTTGCCGTACCCTGTCCCAACAGGACCTCAGCCACTGTAATAAAGGCACTGCACAGCATCTTCATGCTGTTCGGTTTCCCTGCCTACGTCCACAATGACCGGGGCCCATCGTTCATGAGTGATGAACTGCGTCAGTACCTGCTCAACAAAGGCATCGCCTCGAGCAGGACTACGAGCTATAACCTGCAGGGAAACGGGCAGGTGGAGAGAGAGAACGCAACGGTATGGAAGGCCGTTCTTCTGGCCCTTAGGTCTAGAAGTCTCCCAATCCCCCCCTGGCAGAGGTTCTCCCTGACGCCCTCCACTCCCTCAGATTGCTCCTCTGCACGGCCACGAACGAGACCCCTCACGATCGTTTGTTTATCTTCCCCAGGAAGTCCATCTCCGGGGTCTCGCTTCCATCTTGGCTGAAATCTCCGGGACCAGTTCTTCTCCGGAGGCACATGAGGAGCCATAAGACCAACCCCCTGGTCGAGAGGGTCCAGCTGCTGCACGCTAACCCCCAGTACGCTTACATCCCGCACCAGGACGGACAGCAAGATACGGTCTCCCTACGGGGCCTGGCACCAGCTGATTCCCCCACCAACGCGCCCCCCTGCCTACATCCCCCCTCCCTCCCCGCTGCCCGCAGCCACTCACAGTGCCCCATACGCCTCCTGTGTCTCCTGTATTGTCCCGCACTGACACTGCCACCACCCATCACGCCCCACCCTACCCCCGCACCCCAACCCTCTCCGACACCCCGGAATTAGGCTCAAGCTCCAGACACAATGCCCCTGGAGTCACCACTTGCAAGAACTGTGCCCGCCGCACCGCCAGAGCTGCGGAGGTCGAAGAGAACGATCCGGCCTCCAGATAGACTGAATATGTAATGACCCCACGTCACCCCCGTTGGACTTGATTTTTTTTAACAGGAGGTGAATGTGGTGAATGTATTCACCATAATGCATGCATGATACCATAACCTGTGACCTTTGACCTGGAAGTGGTGATACGAACTGCTTCCAGGTACTGTACTGTAACCCCTGTATGGCTCCGCCACACCGGGGCCATATATAGGCCGGCCTCTTGTGGGCGGCATTCATCTGCACTACTGACTCTGGCTAGGCAAGTTCATGACTAATAAAGCCTACTGTTCACTCGCTCTCTCTGCCTCACTGTGAATTGAAGGTATATCACTGACATTATTTATTAATCTATCATAGGGTACCTTATTGAAGGCATTTTGAAAATCCTGATCAATTACATCGACTCATTTACCATTGTCTATTCTATCAGTCCTCAGAAAATTCTGTAAGGTCTAAGCAAAATGTATTCCTTTGAAATCCATGCTATTTATTATTATTTTTTTCATTTCCAGATGTTCTTCAATTCTTTCCTTTAGTTGGGATTACATCAATTTTCCTACCACCCTTGTTAAGCTGACTGGTCCATGGATACGTTCTATCCCAGTAGTTCTCAACGGACCTCTGGTGGTCTGTGAGAGTACTGCAAGTGGTCTGTGGAAAAAATAATACAATGACATGTATTTCGAATGCATCATAATCGATGTTACATTATAATTTGCAAAGTGAGGGCAGCACGGTGGCACAGTGGTTAGCATTGCTGCCAAGGGTGCTGAGGACCTGGGTTCGAATCCCAGCTCTGGGTCACTGTCCGTGTGGAGTTTGCACGTTCTCCCGATGTCTGTGTGGGTTTCACCCCCACAATTCAAAAATGTGTAAGTTGGGTGGATTGGCCTCGCTAAAATTGCCCCTTAATTGGAAAAAATGAAAATGAAATGAAAATCGCTTATTGTCACGAGTAGGCTTCAATGAAGTTACTGTGAAAAGCCCCTAGTCGCCACATTCCGGCTCCTGTCCGGGGAGGCTGGTACGGGAATAATTGGGTACTCAAAATTTTTTTTAAAGTAATAAATAAATAAATAATTTGTAGTGTTATTTGCTTCACAACTATCTTTGTATTTGTGAGTGTGCATCATAAACAATTAGAAATAGCTGCATTTTTAATACCCGTTGATATATGAATTTGTGGTCCGCAAAAGCTTTTGATGATGATCTATGGTCCACATAAAGGAAAAGGTTGGGAACCACTGTTCTATCCACTTCTTAAATATAGGTATTACATTAGCTATCTCCAGCCCTCTGGCACTACACCATTTTCTAGCTAATTATTACGTGTTGTAATGCCTCAGCTATCTCTTCCCTTGACTCCTTTAAAGTACGTGATGCAATCCATCCAAACTAGGGGTTTTATCCTTTTTAACCTTGAGTGGTTTATTTAATACATCCCCTTTTTTATTTTAAATGCATTGATCTCATTACTCATCTCATCATCCAATGTCATGTCTACCTGTTCTATCTGCCAAAGTAAAATTATCATTTAAAATTTCTACTATCTCTCTAATATTACCCTGTGATATTATCCTATTGCTTAATGATCCTATTCCCAGCCTTCCTTTTTTAATTGATGTACTTGTATCATATTTTACTATTTTGTTTTATTTTGCTTGATTTCATAGCATTCCTAATTGTTGTCTATGTCCAGGTTTTATTTCACATTTTCAGCATCTGCAGTATTTTGATGTTGTGGATAGGGAGGATCTTTTCCCATTGGCAGAAGGGTTGCTGATGTCGATTTCAGGTGTTTGGTGCAGAAGTAATGGTGACATGAGGTATGGTCATAGTTGATTCTGTGTTTCGAAGAATTAAAAGGATAGCACAACCCAGTCTGTCCCAATTGGTTATTTTAGAAAAGGCAGCCCAATTACCACACCACAATGTTAATGGATAATTAATAATTAATGGGGGACTTCCGGTTGCGGCTATGACTAGCTAAGCCGCACATTTGGAAGCTCCTGCAACAAAGGTGTTTTTGGGCCAATTGGAGGGCCCCAACGGCGCTGAAAAAACGAATCCCGGTGGGGGAAGGTCCCCTGAGGAGAACTAGACCGATTTTATGGTCGGTACCCGGAGCGGAGCGGCAAGAAAAACGGCAGCAGCTCCCCAAAAAAAGCGGGGGAAGAAAATCAAAATGGCGGCCGGCGGTGCATCGGAGGAGTGGAAGAAATGGGCGGAGGAGCAGCAGGCCACTCTCCTCCGTTTTTTCACGGAGATGAAAGTGGAGCTCTTAGAGTCCATGAACGCGACGGCCACCAGGTTGGTGGGAGCCCAGGCGATCCAAGAGGCGTCGATTAAAGATCTGCAGCAGGAGATGACCGCGAGGGAGGAGGAGGCCACAGTCATCGGGGCAAAGGTGGAGGTGCACGAGGCACTCCACATGAAGTGGCAGAGCCGCTTCGAGGAGCTGGACACTCGGATGAGGAGGAAAAATTTGAGGATCCTGGGCCTGGAAGAAGGCCTGGAGGGGTCGGATCTCCCGGGATATGTGGCGGAGATGTTGAGCTCCCTGATGGGGGAAGGGGCCGGTCCGGCGCCCCTGGAATTGGAAGAGGCATACCGGGTCATGGCCAGGAGGCCTAGGGCAAACGAGCCCCCGAGGGCGGTGCTGGTGCGGTTCCAGCGGCTAAGTGATCGAGAGAAAGTCCTGAGGTGGGCAAAAAGGGAGAAAAGCAGCAAGTGGCAGAACTCGACGGTAAGGGTGTACCAGGACTGGAGTGCGGAGGTGGCAAAGCGGCGGGCCCGGTACAACCGGACAAAGGCGGTGCTACACGCGAAAAAGATCAAATTTGGAATGCTGCAACCGGCGCGCTTGTGGGTCACCTACAAGGACCAACATCATTATTTCGAGTCCCCAGAGGAGGCCTGGACCTTTGTACAAGAGGAAAAGTTGGACACGAACTAAAACCTGGGAGCACCGGCGGTCGTAGCCGCCGGGGGACTCTTGATTGAGCAAGTGGCCCTTTTCTTTTTCAGGCCAGGTCGGAACTGGGTAACAGTTTCGTGGATTGTTTGGGGTGTTTTTTTCTCGAACAGTTGACTTTTCTGAATATTTTGAAGGTTTCGAGTTGTTGGGTGCGTCTGTATATTTGTACTGTTGAAATCTCTATTGTGGGTCGTTGGCTTCTTATGGGGTGTTTCTTCCCGTTTCCAATTTCCCTTAGTTATTTACCCCTCTTACCCTTTTTCTTTGGGTGCTTGGGGGGGTTTTTTTGTTCTTTTTTTTCTTTTCGGGTTATGGTTATCTGCGGTTATTTATACTGTTTGATGGAGGGTGATGGTTGGGCACACTGTTAGTTGATAGCTAGTTAATTATTTTGTTATTTAAGTATGTAGTTAAGTATTTATGTATTTAGTTGCCATTGGGTATTTATATCGTTAAGTTGGGGAGACGGGACGGGGGGGGAGCGGGTTGATTATGCGGGTCTTTCTCGGGGGTTTTAAGGGGATCTTTCACGGGCGCAGATGGGGTGAACCGGGAGGAGTCGGAATGTGGCAGGAGCAGCCGGGTCAGCGGAGACCAGCTGACTCTCGGGAGTACGATGTGGGGTACATCGCGGCTAGGAGGGGTCCTAGCCAGGGGGGGGGGGGGGGGGGGAGGGGGGGGGGGCGGGGGGGGGACACCGGGTTGCTGCTGGAAAGACCAGGGATGAGAAGGGGAGAGCCGGGGGGGGTGGGGGGGGGGGGGGGGGCCATCGCTATGGGAAGCGGGTCAGAAAAGAAGGGATGACCCGGGGCGAGCAAGGGACAAGACATGGCTAATCGACAGGGAGTAGGGACGGGTCGCTCTGCGACCCGATTGATCACGTGGAACGTAAGGGGGCTGAATGGGCCGGTCAAAAGATCAAGGGTCTTCTCACACCTGAAGGGACTGAAGGCTGATGTAGCAATGCTGCAGGAGACTCATTTGAGGGTAGCAGATCAGGTCCGCCTGAGAAGGGGGTGGGTGGGACAGGTGTTCCACTCAGGCTTGGATATCAAGAACCGGGGGGTGGCGATTTTGGTGGGAAAGAGGGTGTCGTTTGTGGCGGCAGAGGTGGTGGCAGACAAGGAGGGCAGGTACGTGATGGTGAGGGGTAGGCTGCAGGGAGAGAATGTGGTACTGGTAAATGTGTATGCCCCGAACTGGGACGACGCGGGTTTTATGAGGCGCCTGCTGGGCCTCATCCCGGGACTGGAGGCAGGGGGCCTGATCATGGGAGGGGACTTTAATACGGTGTTAGACCCTGGGCTGGATAGATCGAGTTCCAGGACGAATAGGAGGCCGGCAGCGGCAGAGGTGTTAAGGGGGTTCATGGAGCAGATGGGAGGGGTAGACCCATGGAGATTTGGTAGGCCTAGGGCGAGGGAGTATTCTTTTTTCTCCCACGTCCACAGAGTGTACTCTAGGATCGATTTTTTTGTATTGAACAGGGGGCTGATACCGAGAGTGCAGGACACGGAGTACTCGGCCATTGCGGTATCGGACCATGCACCACATTGGGTGGACGTGGACATGGGGGAGGCGCGGGACCAACGCCCGTTGTGGCGCCTGGATGTAGGGCTATTGGCGGACGAAGAGGTGTGCAGAAGGGTGAGAACGGGCATTGAGAACTATCTGGGTACGAATGACACAGGTGAGGTGCAGGTGGGGACGGTCTGGGAGGCCTTGAAAGCAGTGATTAGAGGAGAGCTGATCTCCATAAGGGCACACAGAGAGAGGAAGGAGAGGCAGGAAAGGGAGAGGCTGGTGGGGGAGCTCCTAGAAGTAGATAGGAAATATGCGGCGGCACCAGAGGAGGGGCTATTAAGGGAGCGGCGTAGCTTGCAGGCCAGGTTCGACCTACTGACCACTAGGAAGGCGGAAATGCAGTGGAGAAGGGCGCAGGGTGCGGCGTATGAGTACGGGGAAAAGGCGAGCAGGATGCTGGCACACCAGCTTCGTAAGCGAGATGCAGCCAGAGAGATTGGGGGAGTGAGAGAGAGGGGTGGGGACGTAGTGCAGAAGGGGCAAGAGGTGAATAGGGTCTTTAGGGACTTCTATAGGGAATTGTATAGGTCTGAACCGCCGAAGAGGAGAGGGGGAATGAAGAACTTTCTCGATAAATTGGGGTTCCCAAAGGTACAGGAGGAGCTGGTGGAAGGGTTGGGGGCGCCGATAGAGCTGCAGGAGCTAATTAAAGGGATAGGTCAGATGCAGGCGGGGAAGGCGCCGGGGCCGGATGGGTTCCCGGTGGAGTTTTACAGGAAATTTGTGGACTTGGTGGGTCCAGTGCTGGTGCGAGCCTTTAATGAGGCGCGCGAGGGGGGGGTTCTGCCCCCAACAATGTCGCAGGCCCTGATCGCCTTGATTTTGAAGCGGGACAAGGACCCGGTCCAGTGCGGGTCCTACAGGCCCATCTCCCTCCTGAATGTTGACGCCAAGCTGTTAGCAAAGGTCCTGGCAACCAGGACAGAGGACTGTGTGCCAGGGGTAGTCCATGAAGACCAGACGGGGTTCGTGAAGGGACGCCAACTTAACACAAATGTCCGGAGATTGTTAAATGTGATTATGATGCCAGCAGTGGAAGGGGAGGCGGAGATAGTGGTAGCGCTAGACGCGGAGAAGGCATTTGACAGGGTGGAGTGGGAATACTTGTGGGAGACGTTGGAAAGGTTTGGGTTTGGGGAGGGATTTATCAAGTGGGTAAAACTGCTCTATTCAGCTCCGATGGCAAGTGTGGTAACAAACGGGAGGAGGTCAGAATATTTTGGGCTCCATCGAGGTACTAGGCAGGGATGTCCCCTATCTCCCTTACTCTTTGCATTAGCGATTGAGCCGTTGGCGATGGCACTGAGGGGTTCAGGGGGGTGGAGAGGACTGACAAGGGGAGGAGAGGAACATCGGGTCTCGCTCTATGCGGATGATTTGTTGTTGTATGTGGCAGACCCGGAGGGGGGAATGCCGGAGGTAATGGGGATACTAGCGGAGTTCGGGGACTTTTCGGGATATAAATTAAATCTGGGGAAAAGTGAGGTCTTTGTAATACACCCGGGAGACCAAGGGGAGGGAATTGGGAGGCTCCCCTTCAAAAGAGCAGTTAAAAGTTTTAGGTATTTGGGGGTGCAGGTGGCAAAGAACTGGGGGACCCTCCACAAGTTGAACTTTTCCAGACTGGTGGAACAGATGGAGGAGGAGTTTAAGAGGTGGGACATGGTGCCGCTGTCGCTGGCAGGGAGGGTGCAGTCAGTTAAAATGACGGTCCTCCCGAGGTTCTTGTTTTTGTTCCAGTGTCTGCCCATCTTCCTCCCCAGGGCCTTTTTCAAGAAGGTAACGAGTAGTATCATGGGGTATGATACACATGGCACCCCGAGAGTTAGAAGGGTCTTTTTGGAGCGGAGTAGGGATAGTGGAGGGCTGGCGTTACCCAACCTTTCAGGATATTACTGGGCGGCAAATACATCGATGGTACGAAAGTGGATGATGGAAGGGGAGGGGGCAGCCTGGAAGCGCATGGAGAGGGCGTCCTGCGGCAGCATAAGCTTAGGGGCACTGGTAACGGCACCATGGCCGCTCCCTCCCATGAGGTATACCACGAGCCCGGTGGTGGCGGCCACCCTCAAGATCTGGGGGCAGTGGAGGCGACACAGGGGGGAAGTGGGAGGTCTGATAGGGGCACCACTAAGAGGGAACCACAGATTTGCGCCGGGAAACACAGGAGGGGGATTCCAGAGCTGGCAGAGGGCGGGTATTAGACAACTGAGGGACTTGTTTATAGAGGGGAGGTTTGCGAGCCTGGGAGAGCTGGAGGAGAAATTTGGGCTCCCCCCGGGGAACACGTTCAGGTACCTCCAAGTGAAGGCATTTGCCAGACGACAGGTAGCGGGGTTCCCCGCGCTCCCCGACAGGGGGGTGAGTGATAGGGTGCTATCAGGGGTCTGGGTCGGGGAGGGGAAGATCTCGGACATCTATAAGATTATGCAGGAGGTGGAGGAGGTACCAGTAGAGGAGCTGAAAGATAAGTGGGAGTTAGAGCTGGGGGAACAGATAGAGGACGGGACATGGGCAGACGCCCTGGAGAGGGTCAACTCGTCGTCGTCATGTGCGAGACTAAGTCTCATTCAATTTAAGGTACTGCATAGAGCCCACATGACGGGGACAAGGATGAGTCGGTTTTTCGGGGGTGAAGACAGGTGTATTAGATGTTCGGGAAGCCCTGCGAATCATGCACATATGTTTTGGGCATGTCCGGCACTGGAGGAGTTCTGGAAGGGGGTGGCAGGGACGGTGTCGAGAGTGGTGGGGTCCAGGGTCAAGCCAGGATGGGGACTTGCGATCTTCGGGGTTGGGGTGGAACCGGGGGTACAGGAGGCGAGGGAGGCTGGAATATTAGCCTTTGCGTCCTTGGTGGCTCGGAGGAGGATCCTGATTCAGTGGAGGGACGAAAGGCCTCCGAGTGTTAACACCTGGTTAAACGACATGGCAAACTTCATCCAATTGGAAAGGATCAAATTCGCCCTGAGAGGGTCGGTGCAGGGGTTTTTCAGGCGATGGCAACCCTTCCTAGACCTCTTGGATCAGAGATAGAAACTGAGGCCGTGACAGCAGCAACCCGGGAGGGGAGGGGAGGGCGGGAGGGAGGGGGGAGGAGGGGGGGGGGGAGGGGGGACAAAGACGAAGGAAGTACGGTAGCGGTGGTGGCACGGGCAAGGCCTGCCCGAGGACGCTGCTAGAAATGATAAGTTGGTCTGACTGTCGGTTCGCCGGCGGGGGGGGGACGCGCGGGTGGGGGGGGGGGACCTTTTTCTTTTTCTTGTTAAGTAGGGGGGTTTGACTTTGTTTTGTTATAATTTAAATGTAAATGTAGGGGGGGTTAAAATGTTTGTATTTTGAAAAATTTCTTCAATAAAAATTATTTAAAAAAAAAAAAAAATTAATAATTAATGGGAGGATAGTAATGGTAGATCCTAGCAGTTCATTGCAAAAGACACAGTTGAAGTGTTCTAAACCAGAAGTGCATAAGGATGTCTTTCTGAACCTCCTCCTGAGGAGTATGAGGGCGGGGAAACTAAATTATGAGGATGTCATGGAACAAAAGGCAAAGAAAGTGGGCAGCACGGTAGCACATTGGTTAGCACTGTTGCTTCACAGCACCAGGTTCCCAGGCTTGATTCCCGGCTTGGGTCACTGTCTGTGCGGAGTCTGCACGTTCTCCCCGTGTCTGCGTGGGTTTCCTCCGGATGCTCTGGTTTCCTCCCACAAGTCCCGAAAGACGTGCTTGTTAGGTAATTTGAACATTCTGAATTCTCCGTCAGTCTACCCGAACAGGCGCCGGAGTGTGGCGACTAGGGGATTTTCACAGTAATTTCATTACAATGTTAATGTAAGCCTACTTGTGACACAAATAAAGATTTTTATATTATAAAACAGGGGGAATGGTAGTAGTAAATGGAACAAAGCTGTGGTGAATGTGTAACCACTATAAATTCATACTGTACATTACTGTGTCCCTGTGGGCTCCATCTGTGAGCCGTTGCGCGGCTCTGCCCACAGGGGGAGATGAGGAGCATGTAGAGGGCTCCGCCCTTCGCTCCGTCCCCAGCAGGAAGTATAAGTGCTGCGGTCCTACGAGTCCGCCCTCAGTTCAGTATAGTCGCAGGCAGGCTCAGTTGTAAGCCGATTAAAGCCACAGTTTACTTCAACTCGTGTCTCTGAATGAATTGACGGTTGCATCACTTTAATCAACTTAAAAACTACAATGGAATCAGCCCTCAAACCTGACCGACTGGAACTCGATCCACAGGCCGCAGAAGCAAAATAATTTTTTTTGCATTGGCTTCGGTGCTTCACGGCCTACCTGACTGCGTCGACTACCTCCCCTATTACAGAAGAACAGAAACTCAGTCTTCTCCACGCACGGGTGAGCCATCATATTTCAACTCAACTTGATGTAACTGACTCTTTTTTTTTAATATAATTTTTATTGGAATTTTTTACAGAAAATATAAAACATAACGACAAACAATGAAATGCAACAAAATAACCCATAATAACTGTGACACCCACAGACCGTATCGGCGCATGTATCACATCCCCCCCACCCCCCCAACCCAAATGAACAACAAAAGAACTTAAAAAAATATTAAAATTAAATAAACAAACATAGTCATTGTCGGCCCCCCCCTTTTCCCTCCCCGGGTTGCTGCTGCTACTGTCCCAGTACCCTATCGTTGAGCCAGAAAGTCGAGAAAAGGTTGCCACCGCCTAAAGAACCTTTGTACCGACCCTCTCAGGGCGAATTTGATCTTCTCTAGCTTAATGAAACCCGCCATGTCATTGATCCAGGTCTCCACGCTTGGGGGCCTCGCATCCTTCCATTGTAGCAAGATCCTTCGCCGTGCTACTTCGCCGGGCAAAGGCCAGCACACCGGCCTCTTTCGCCTCCTGCACTCCCGGCTCCACCCCAACCCCAAAAATCGCGAGTCCCCATCCTGGCTTGACCCTGGATCCCACCACCCTCGACACCGTCCTCGCCACCCCCTTCCAGAACTCCTCCAGTGCCGGGAATGCCCAGAACATATGGGCATGGTTTGCTGGACTCCCCGAGCACCTGACACACCTGTCCTCACCCCCAAAGAACCTACTCATCCTCGTCCCAGTCATGTGGGCCCGGTGCAGCACCTTGAATTGGATGAGGCTAAGCCGCGCACACGAGGAGGAAGAATTAACCCTCTCCAGGGCATCAGTCCATGTCCCGTCTTCGATCTGTTCCCCCAGTTCCCCCTCCCACTTCGTTTTCAGCTCCTCTACTGACGCCTCCTCCGCCTCCTGCATAACCTTGTAGATATCAGATATCTTCCCCTCTCCGACCCAGACCCCCGAAAGCACCCTGTTGCTCACCCCCCTCGCGGGAAGCGAAGGGAATCCCTCCACCTGCCGCCTAGCAAATGCCTTTACCTGCAGATACCTGAACATGTTCCCCGGGGGGAGCCCAAATTTCTCCTCCAACTCCCCCAGGCTCGCAAACCTCCCATCAATAAACAGGTCCCTCAGCTGTCTGATGCCCGCTCTGTGCCAACCCTGAAATCCCCCATCAATGTTCCCCGGGACGAACCTATGGTTCCCCCTTAACGGAGCCTCCATCGAGCCCCCCACTTCTCCCCTATGTCGCCTCCACTGCCCCCAAATCTTGAGGGTAGCCGCCACCACCGGGCTCGTGGTATACCTCGTAGGAGGGAACGGCCACGGCGCTGTTACCAGGGCCCCCAGGCTTGTATCGCCACAGGACGCCCTCTCCATCCGTTTCCATGCTGCCCCCTCCCCCTCCATTACCCACTTGCGCACCATCGACACATTGGCCGCCCAATAATACCCCGAGAGATTGGGTAACGCCAGCCCCCCACCATCTCTACCCCGCTCCAAGAAGACCCTCTTCACCCTCGGGGTCCCATGCGCCCAAACAAAGCTCATGATGCTGCTAGTCACCCTTCTAAAAAAGGCCCTAGGGATAAAGATGGGCAAACACTGAAAAAGGAACAAGAACCTCGGGAGAACCGTCATTTTGACGGACTGCACTCTACCCGCCAACGATAGCGGCACCATGTCCCACCTTTTAAATTCCTCTTCCATCTGCTCCACCAGCCTGGTAAAATTAAGCTTATGGAGAGTCCCCCAACTCCTGGCCACCTGCACCCCCAGGCATCTGAAACTCTTCACTGCCCTCTTAAATGGGAGTCTCCCAATTCCCTCCTCCTGATCACCCGGGTGTACTACAAATACCTCACTCTTGCCTAAATTTAACTTATAGCCCGAGAAGCCCCCAAATTCCGCTAACAGCTCCATCACCCCCGGCATTCCCCCTTCTGGATCCGCCACATACAACAGCAGGTCGTCCGCATACAGCGATACACGATGTTCCTCCCCACCCCGCACCAGACCCCTCCATCTCCCTGACTCCCTCAACGCCATAGCCAGAGGTTCAATCGCCAGTGCAAAGAGCAAGGGGGACAGGGGGCACCCCTACCTGGTCCCACGGTAGAGCCTAAAGTACTCCGATCTCCTTCCATTGGTAACTACACTCGCCATCGGAGCCACGTAGAGCAGCCTCACCCATTTGATGAATCCCTCCCCGAATCCGAACCGCTCCAGCACCTCCCACAGGTACCCCCACTCAACTCTATCAAATGCTTTCTCCGCATCCAGCGCCACCACTATCTCAGCCTCCCCCTCCACTGCCGGCATCATAATAACATTTAGTAGTCTCCGCACATTCGTGTTGAGCTGCCGTCCCTTGACAAATCCTGTCTGATCCTCATGTATCACCCCTGGCACACAGTCCTCTATCCTGGTGGCCAGGATCTTCGCCAGCAACTTAGCGTCAACATTGAGGAGCGAGATAGGCCTGTATGATCCACACTGCAAGGGGTCCTTATCAGGCTTCAGGATCAGAGAGATCAGTGCCCGCGACATCGTCGGGGGCAAAGCCCCCCCCTCCCATGCCTCATTGAAGGCCGCACCAACAGGGGGCCCACCAGATCCGCATACTTTTTATAAAATTCCACCGGGAACCCATCCGGCCCCGGCGCCTTACCTGACTGCATTTGCCCGATCCCCCTGACTAGCTCCTCCAACTCTATCGGCGCCCCCAGCCCCTCTACCAGCTCCTCTTGAACCCTTGGGAAGCATAGCCTGTTCATGAAGCTCTCCATCCCCCCCTCTCCCCATCGGAGGTTCTGACCGGTACAGTTCCTCGTAGAAGTCCCTAAAGACCCCATTTACTTCTGTCCCCTTCTGCATTACATTCCCACCCCTATCCGTCACTCCACCAATTTCCCTAGCCGCATCCCGCCTGCGGAGCTGATGCGCCAACATCCTGCTCGCCTTCTCCCCATACTCATATACCGCGCCCTGCGACCTCCTCCACTGTGTCTCTGCCTTTCTGGTGGTCAACAAGTCAAATTTGGCCTGCAAACTACGCCGTTCCCCCAGCAACCCCTCCTCCGGTGCCTCCGCGTATCTCCTGTCCACATCCAGGAGCTCCCCCACCAGTCTGTCCCTCTCCTTCCTCTCCCTCCTTTCCCTATGGGTCCGTATGGAGATCAGCTCCCCCCGGATCACTGCTTTCAGAGCCTCCCAGACCATCCCCACCCGGACCTCCCCCGTGTCGTTGGTATCAAGATACCCCTCAATACTTCCCCGGACCCTCCTACACACCTCCTCGTCAGCCAGCATCCCCACATCCAGGCGCCAGAGCGGGCGCTGGTCCCGCGCCTCCCCCATCTCCAGATCAACCCAGTGCGGAGCATGGTCTGAAATTGCTATGGCCGAATACTCTGCATCCTGCACCTTCGGGATCAATCCCCTGCTCAGGATGAAAAAATCTATTCGGGAATAGACCCTATGGACATGGGAGAAAAAGGAATACTCCCGCGCTCTCGGCCTCCCAAACCTCCAGGGATCCACCCCTCCCATCTGGTCCATAAACCCCCTCAGTACTTTGGCCGCCGCCGGTCTCCTACCCGTCCTTGAACTGGACCGGTCCAGTGGGGGATCCAGCACTGTGTTAAAGTCTCCCCCCATGATCAGGCCCCCTGCCTCTAGGTCCGGAATGCGGCCCAACAAGCGCCTCATGAAGCTGGCATCATCCCAATTCGGGGCATATACATTAACCAGCACCACCTTCTCTCCCTGCAGCCTACCCTTCACCATAATATATCTGCCCTCCTTGTCCGACACCACCTCAGCCGCCTCGAACGCCACCCTCTTCCCCACCAGAATTGTCACCCCCCGGTTCTTCGCGTCCAATCCTGAGTGAAAAACCTGCCCCACCCACCCCTTCCTCAGACGAACCTGGTCCGCCACCTTCAAGTGGGTCTCCTGGAGCATAGCCACGTCCGCCTTCAGCCCCTTCAGATGAGAAATTACCCTAGTTCTCTTAACCGGCCCATTCAGCCCCCTCACGTTCCAGGTAATCAGACGGATCAGAGGGCAACCTGCCCCTCTCCCCCGCTGGCTAGCCATAGATGTAACTGACTCTTATACTGAGGCCCTCGCGATACTCGAACGCCTGTACGTGCGGCCCGTGAATGAAGTCTACGCGCGGCACATCTTTACAACCCGCCTGCAGCGCCCTGCAGAGTCGCTAGAAGACTACCTGCGCGACCGTAAAGCTCTAGCACGAGAATGTAACTTCCAGGCCATGACAGTCTCCCAGCACATGGAATTCGTCGTCCAAGACGTGTGTGTTGCAGGGATCCAGTCCAATTATGTGCGGCAGCATCTTCTCGAGAAAGGGGCCCTGGACCTGGAGGATACGGTAAAAGGTCGCTTTCCAATGTTTAAATGCGTTCCCGGCCGATCACGCGACCCCATTGTGGACCCCCGACCAGAGACTGCCCCAGGCCTGCGCCGCAGGGCTATCGTGCCACTTTTGCGGCCAGCACCAACATTCCCGGCAGCACTGCCCGGCCCGGCCTGCAGAAGCTGCGGGCGGAAAGGGCACTTTGCTAAGGTCTGCCTGGCCAAAGCTAAAAACTCTAACTCGAACCCTAACCCGAACACTCGCTCCTCCAACTCACAGGCCCGCAGACCCCGCAATGTGGCAGCGTGTCGGCCGACTCCGCACAACATGTGCGACTTATGGGGGCCGCCATCTTGGCAATCCTCCCCCATGCGGCCGACCATGTGCGATTCATGGGGGCCGCCATCTTGGGCGCCATCTTCCTCGCCGCCCGCCACGTGCGATCAACGGGGGCCGCCATCTTGGCCATCACCCGATATGCCACTCGACGACTACGACCTCCGCGGACAATCATCACGGGGCCGCTCCAGCACCGCTGACCATGCCACCGACTACCCGCAGCTCAGCGCAGTCACTTTGGAACAGTCGCGGCCAAAACACCTCAAGAGCTCCATGATGTCCATCCAAATCAACGGATACATAAGAACTAGGAACTAGGAGCAGGAGTAGGCCATCTGGCCCCTCGAGCCTGCTCCACCATTCAATTAGATCATGGCTGATCTTTTGTGGACTCAGCTCCACTTTCCGGCCTGAACACCATAACCCTTAATCCCTTTATTCTTCAAAAAACTATCTATCTTTACCTTAAAAACATGTAATGAAGGAGCCTCAACTGCTTCACTGGGCAAGGAATTCCATAGATTCACAACCCTTTGGGTGAAGAAGTTCCTCCTAAACTCAGTCCTAAATCTACTTCCCCTTATTTTGAGGCTATGCCCCCTAGTTCTGCTGTCACCCGCCAGTGGAAACAACCTGCCCGCATCTATCCTATCTATTCCCTTCATAATTTTAAATGTTTCTATAAGATCCCCCTCATCCTTCTAAATTCCAACGAGTACAGTCCCAGTCTACTCAACCTCTCCTCATAATCCAACCCCTTCAACTCTGGGATTAACCTAGTGAATCTCCTCTGCACACCCTCCAGTGCCAGTACGTCCTTTCTCAAGTAAGGAGACCAAAACTGAACACAATACTCCAGGTGTGGCCGCACTAACACCTTATACAATTGCAACATAACCTCCCTAGTCTTAAACTCCATCCCTCTAGCAATGAAGGACAAAATTCCATTTGCCTTCTTAATCACCTGTTGCACTTGTAAACCAACCTTCTGTGACTCATGCACTAGCACACCCAAGTCTCTCTGAACAGCGGCATGCTTTAATATTTTATCGTTTAAATAATAATCCCGTTTGCTGTTATTCCTACCAAAATGGATAACCTCACATTTGTCAACATTGTATTCCATCTGCCAGACCCGAGCCCATTTACTTAACCTATCCAAATCCCTCTGCAGACTTCCAGTATCCTCTGCACTTTTCGCTTTACCACTCATCTTAGTGTCATCTGCAAACTTGGACACATTGCCCTTGGTCCCCAACTCCAAATCATCAATGTAAATTGTGAACAATTGTGGGCCCAACACGGATCCCTGAGGGACACCACTAGCTACTGATTGCCAACCAGAGAAACACCCATTTATCCCAACTCTTTGCTTTCTATTAATTAACCAATCCTCTATCCATGCTACTACTTTACCCTTAATGCCATGCATCTTTATCTTATGCAGCAACCTTTTGTTTGGCACCTTGTCAAAGGCTTTCTGGAAATCCAGATATACCACATCCATCGGCTCCCCGTTATCTACTGCACTGGTAATGTCCTCAAAAAATTCCACTAAATTAGTTAGGCATGACCTGCCTTTAACGAACCCATGCTGCGTCTGCCCAATGGGACAATTTCTATCCAGATGCCTCGCAATTTCTTCCTTGATGATAGATTCCAGCATCTTCCCTATTACCGAAGTTAAACTCACTGGCCTATAATTTCCTGCTTTCTGCCTACCTCCTTTTTTAAACAGTGGCGTCACGTTTGCTAATTTCCAATCCACCGGGACCACCCCAGAGTCTAGTGAATTTCGGTAAATTATCACTAGTGCATCTGCAATTTCCCTAGCCATCTCTTTTAGCACTCTGGGATGCATTCCATCAGGGCCAGGAGACTTGTCTACCTTTAGCCCCATTAGCTTGCCCATCACTCCCTCCTTAGTGATAACAATCCTCTCAAGGTCCTCACCTGTCATAGCCTCATTTCTATCAGTCGCTGGCATGTTATTTGTGTCTTCCACTGTGAAGACCGACCCAAAAAACCTGTTCAGTTCCTCAGCCATTTCCTCATTTCCCATTATTAAAACTCCCTTCTCATCCTCTAAAGGACCAATATTTACCTTAGCCACTCTTTTTTGTCTTATATATTGGTAAAAACATTTACTGTCTGTTTTTATATTCTGAGCAAGTTTACTCTCATACTCTATCTTACTCTTCTTTATAGCTTTTTTAGTAGCTTTCTGTTGCCCCCTAAAGATTTCCCAGTCCTCTAATCTCCCAGCAATCTTTGCCACTTTATATGCTTTTTCCTTCAATTTGATACTCTCCCTTATTTCCTTAGATATCCACGGTCGATTTTCCCTCTTTCTTCCATCCTTCCTTGTTGTTGGTATAAACCTTTGCTGAGCACTGTGAAAAATCGCTTGGAAGGTTCTCCACTGTTCCTCAACTGTTCCACCATAAAGTCTTAGCTCCCAGTCTACCTTAGCTAGTTCTTCTCTCATCCCCTTGTAATCTCCTTTGTTTAAACACAAAACACTAGTATTTGATTTTACTTTCTCACCCTCCATCTGTATTTTAAATTCCACCATATTGTGATCGCTCCTTCCGAGAGGATCCCTAACTATGAGATCATGAATCAATCCTGTCTCATTACACAGGACAAGATCTAGGACCGCTTGTTCCCTCGTAGGTTCCATTACATACTGTTCTAGGAAACTATCGCGGATACATTCTATAAACTCCTCCTCACGGTTGCCTTGACCGACCTGGTTAAGCCAATCGACATGTAGATTAAAATCCCCCATGATAACTGCTGTACCATTTCTACATGCATCAGTTATTTCTTTGTTTATTGCCTGCCCCACCATCTCGTTACTATTTGGTGGCCGATAGACTACTCCTATCAGTGACTTTTTCGCCTTACTATTCCTGATTTCCACCCAAATGGATTCAACCTTATCCTCCATAGCACCGATGTCATCCCTTACTATTGCCCGGATGTCATCCTTAAATAACAGAGCAACACCACCTCCCTTACCATCCACTCTGTCCTTCCGAATAGTTTGATACCCTCGGATATTTAACTCCCAGTCGTGACCATCCTTTAACCATGTTTCAGTAATGGCCACTAAATCATAGTCATTTACGATGATTTGTGCCACCAACTCATTTACTTTATTCCGAATACTACGAGCATTCAGGTAAAGTACACTTATGTTGGTTTTTTTACCTCTGTTTTGAATCTTAACATCTCCAGTTTTATTCCTTTTGTTATTACTGGGCCTATTCACTGTGCTCCCCTCAGTCACTGTACCTTGTACTGTCGCCCTTATGGATTTCTGACTATGTCTTCTCTGCCTTGCACTTTTCCCCTTACTTCCTTTTGTTTCTGTCCCTGTTTTACTACCTTCCAACTTCCAGCATTGGTTCCCATCCCCCTGCCACATTAGTTTAAACCCTCCCCAACAGCTCTAGAAAACACCCCCCCTCGGACATCGGTTCCAGTCCTGCCCAAGTGCAGACCGTCCGGTTTGTACTGGTCCCACCTCCCCCAGAACCGGTCCCAATGCCCCAGGAATTTGAATCCCTCCCTCTTGCACCATCTCTCGAGCCACGCATTCATCCTATCTATCCTGACATTCCTACTCTGACTAGCACGTGGCACTGGTAGCAATCCTGAGATTACTACCTTTGAGGTCCTACTTTTTAGTTTAACTCCTAACTCCCTGAATTCCGCTTGTAGGACCTCATCCCGTTTTTTACCTATATCGTTGGTGCCTATGTGCACCACGACAGCTGGCTGTTCACCCTCCCCCCCCAGAATGTCCTGCAGCCGCTCCGAGACATCCTTGACCCTTGCACCAGGGAGGCAACATACCATCCTGGAGTCTCGATTGCGTCCACAGAACCGCCTGTCTATTCCCCTTATGATCGAGTCCCCTATCACTATAGCTCTGCCATTTTTCTTCCTGCCCTGCTGTGCAGCAGAGCCAGCCACGGTGCCATGGACCTGGCTGCTGCTGCCTTCCCCTGGTGAGCCATCTCCCTCAACAGTATCCAAAGCGGTATATCTGTTTTGCAGGGAGATGACCTCAGGGGACACCTGCACTGCCTTCCTACTCTTGCTCTTTCTTTTGGTCACCCATTTTCTATCTCCCTCAGTAACCTTCACCTGCGGTGTGACCAACTCGCTAAACGTGCTATCCACGACCTCCTCAGCATCGCGGATGCTCCAAAGTGAGTCCATCCGCAGCTCCAGAGCCGTCAAGCGGTCTAACAAGAGCTGCAACTGAACACACTTCTTGCACGTGAAGGAGCCAGGGACAATGGACGTGTCCCTGAGCTCCCACATCGCACACGAGGAGCATGACACGGGTCTGGGATCTCCTGCCATGTCTTAAACCCTTGGTAAACTTAAACAACCAGAATCTCAAAATAAAAATAAATAAATTAGACAATGAAAAGAAAAAGAGAGACTACTTACCAGTCACTTACCAGGGTTAAAAAGCACCTCCTCACACTCTGCACCGAATTACCTCACTGCACCAAATTACCAAGTTTAAATCTCTCACTCTGTATGAGTCTCACTCCGGATGTGTCTCCTGGAAAAGTGCTCGCTTACTGTGTGCGCTCTCTGTCTGTCTTTTATACAGACCTCAGCTAACCGATGACTCAAAAAAAACCTTACCTTCAAAGAGAATAATACAATGTGCCCCTAAACAGGCCTCAACAGGCCTCAGGTGATTGACAGATAACTGCCTCTCAGCAATTAGGGTGGGGGCAGCTTCAACCAATCAGACACTAAGCTCCACACTGCACTTTTAACTGAAAAACAGCAGAATTAGATTTTCCACTTACCTTTGCTGATTTACCTCACTGCACCAAATTACCAAGTTTAAATCTCTCACTCTGTATGAGTCTCACTCCGGATGTGTCTCCTGGAAAAGTGCTCGCTTACTGTGTGCGCTCTCCGTCTGTCTTTTATACAGACCTCAGCTAACCGATGACTCAAAAAAAACCTTACCTTCAAAGAGAATAATACAATGTGCCCCTAAACAGGCCTCAACAGGCCTCAGGTGATTGACAGATAACTGCCTCTCAGCAATTAGGGTGGGGGCAGCTTCAACCAATCAGACACTAAGCTCCACACTGCACTTTTAACTGAAAAACAGCAGAATTAGATTTTCCACTTACCTTTGCTGATTTACCTCACTGCACCAAATTACCAAGTTTAAATCTCTCACTCTGTATGAGTCTCACTCCGGATGTGTCTCCTGGAAAAGTGCTCGCTTACTGTGTGCGCTCTCTGTCTGTCTTTTATACAGACCTCAGCTAACCGATGACTCAAAAAAAACCTTACCTTCAAAGAGAATAATACAATGTGCCCCTAAACAGGCCTCAACAGGCCTCAGGTGATTGACAGATAACTGCCTCTCAGCAATTAGGGTGGGGGCAGCTTCAACCAATCAGACACTAAGCTCCACACTGCACTTTTAACTGAAAAACAGCAGAATTAGATTTTCCACTTACCTTTGCTGATTTACCTCACTGCACCAAATTACCAAGTTTAAATCTCTCACTCTGTATGAGTCTCACTCCGGATGTGTCTCCTGGAAAAGTGCTCGCTTACTGTGTGCGCTCTCTGTCTGTCTTTTATACAGACCTCAGCTAACCGATGACTCAAAAAAAACCTTACCTTCAAAGAGAATAATACAATGTGCCCCTAAACAGGCCTCAACAGGCCTCAGGTGATTGACAGATAACTGCCTCTCAGCAATTAGGGTGGGGGCAGCTTCAACCAATCAGACACTAAGCTCCACACTGCACTTTTAACTGAAAAACAGCAGAATTAGATTTTCCACTTACCTTTGCTGATTTACCTCACTGCACCAAATTACCAAGTTTAAATCTCTCACTCTGTATGAGTCTCACTCCGGATGTGTCTCCTGGAAAAGTGCTCGCTTACTGTGTGCGCTCTCTGTCTGTCTTTTATACAGACCTCAGCTAACCGATGACTCAAAAAAAACCTTACCTTCAAAGAGAATAATACAATGTGCCCCTAAACAGGCCTCAACAGGCCTCAGGTGATTGACAGATAACTGCCTCTCAGCAATTAGGGTGGGGGCAGCTTCAACCAATCAGACACTAAGCTCCACACTGCACTTTTAACTGAAAAACAGCAGAATTAGATTTTCCACTTACCTTTGCTGATTTACCTCACTGCACCAAATTACCAAGTTTAAATCTCTCACTCTGTATGAGTCTCACTCCGGATGTGTCTCCTGGAAAAGTGCTCGCTTACTGTGTGCGCTCTCTGTCTGTCTTTTATACAGACCTCAGCTAACCGATGACTCAAAAAAAACCTTACCTTCAAAGAGAATAATACAATGTGCCCCTAAACAGGCCTCAACAGGCCTCAGGTGATTGACAGATAACTGCCTCTCAGCAATTAGGGTGGGGGCAGCTTCAACCAATCAGACACTAAGCTCCACACTGCACTTTTAACTGAAAAACAGCAGAATTAGATTTTCCACTTACCTTTGCTGATTTACCTCACTGCACCAAATTACCAAGTTTAAATCTCTCACTCTGTATGAGTCTCACTCCGGATGTGTCTCCTGGAAAAGTGCTCGCTTACTGTGTGCGCTCTCTGTCTGTCTTTTATACAGACCTCAGCTAACCGATGACTCAAAAAAAACCTTACCTTCAAAGAGAATAATACAATGTGCCCCTAAACAGGCCTCAACAGGCCTCAGGTGATTGACAGATAACTGCCTCTCAGCAATTAGGGTGGGGGCAGCTTCAACCAATCAGACACTAAGCTCCACACTGCACTTTTAACTGAAAAACAGCAGAATTAGATTTTCCACTTACCTTTGCTGATTTACCTCACTGCACCAAATTACCAAGTTTAAATCTCTCACTCTGTATGAGTCTCACTCCGGATGTGTCTCCTGGAAAAGTGCTCGCTTACTGTGTGCGCTCTCTGTCTGTCTTTTATACAGACCTCAGCTAACCGATGACTCAAAAAAAAACCTTACCTTCAAAGAGAATAATACAATGTGCCCCTAAACAGGCCTCAACAGGCCTCAGGTGATTGACAGATAACTGCCTCTCAGCAATTAGGGTGGGGGCAGCTTCAACCAATCAGACACTAAGCTCCACACTGCACTTTTAACTGAAAAACAGCAGAATTAGATTTTCCACTTACCTTTGCTGATTTACCTCACTGCACCAAATTACCAAGTTTAAATCTCTCACTCTGTATGAGTCTCACTCCGGATGTGTCTCCTGGAAAAGTGCTCGCTTACTGTGTGCGCTCTCTGTCTGTCTTTTATACAGACCTCAGCTAACCGATGACTCAAAAAAAACCTTACCTTCAAAGAGAATAATACAATGTGCCCCTAAACAGGCCTCAACAGGCCTCAGGTGATTGACAGATAACTGCCTCTCAGCAATTAGGGTGGGGGCAGCTTCAACCAATCAGACACTAAGCTCCACACTGCACTTTTAACTGAAAAACAGCAGAATTAGATTTTCCACTTACCTTTGCTGATTTACCTCACTGCACCAAATTACCAAGTTTAAATCTCTCACTCTGTATGAGTCTCACTCCGGATGTGTCTCCTGGAAAAGTGCTCGCTTGACACTGTGCCTCTTCGACTCCGAGAGCACAGACAGCTTCGTTCACCCAGACCTGGTAAGACGCTGCTCGCTCCCAATATTTCCGACACAGCAAACTATCTCCCTCGCCTCGGGGTCGCACTCCGTTCAGATACATGGGCGCACTATTGCGACGTTAACAATACAGGGCACCAACTACACCAACTTCCAACTGTATGTACTCCCAGACCTCTGCGCCCCCCTCCTCCTAGGACTGGATTTCCAGTGCAACCTCAGGAGCCTAACACTCAGCTTCGGCGGACCCCTTCCCCCACTCACTATATGCAGTCTAGCAACTCTGAAAATCGACCCCCCTCCACTCTTCACTAATCTCACCGCCAACAGCAAACCAGTGGCCATTCACAGCAGGAGGTATAGCCTGCAGGATCGGGTGTTTATTAGATCCAAAGTTCGGCGTCTCTTACGTGAAGGAGTCATAGAGGCCAGTAATAGCCCCTAGAGAGCTTAGGTGGTGGTCGTCAAGACTGGGGAATAGTTCCGGATGGTGGTTGATTACAGCCAGACCATTAACCGGTTCACGCACCTCGATGCGTATCCCCTCACCCCGAATTGCAGACATGGTAAATCAGATCGCCCAGTACCGCATATTCTCCACGGTGGATCTGAAGTCTGCATATAACCAGCTCCCAATCCGCCCGGAGGACCGCCACTACACGGCGTTCGAGGCAGACGGCTGCCTCTTCCATTTCCTCCGGGTTCCCTTTGGCGTCACGAACGGGGTTTTGGTGTTCCAACGAGCAATGGACCAAATTGTGGACCAGTACGGGCTGCGGGCCACGTTTCCGTACTTGGATAATATCACCATCTGCGGCCATGATCAGCAGGACCACGACGCCAACCTCCACTGATTTCTCCAAACCGCCTATAATAAGGAGAAATGCGTTTTCCGCACAACCAGACTAGCCACCCTCGGCTACATCGTCCCCCAGTATGCGGACAAAGCCCGCCCACTATTTAAGACTACACTCTTCCCACTGCCAGCCGAGGCTCACCAGGCCTTCAACTGCACCAAGGCGGACATCGCCAAAGCCGCCATGCGGGCGGCAGATGAGTCTGTCCCATTCCAGGTTGAAAGCGACGCCTCAGAGGTCGCTCTCGCTGCCACTCTGAACCAGGCAGGTAGGCCAGTAGCGTTCTTTTCCCGAACCCTCTCCGCTTCAAAACTTCGACACTCCTCAGTCGAAAAGGAAGCCCAAGCCATTGTGGAAGCCGTATGCCACTGGAGGCACTACCTCGCAGGTAGGAGGTTTACCCTCATCATCGACCAAAGATCGGTTGCCTTTATGTTTGATAACTCGCAGCGGGGCAAAATCAAGAATGACAAAATCTTGCGGTGGAGGATGGAACTCTCCACCTATAATTGTGATAACGTATACCATCCTGGGAAGCTCAACGAGCCCCCAGATGCCCTGTCCCGCGGCACATGCGCCAGCGCGCAAGACGACCGACTACAGGCTATCCACAATGACCTCTGCCACCCGGGGGTCACCCGGCTCGCCCACTACATCAAGGCCCGCAATCTGCCTTTCTCCACCGAGGAGGTTAAAGCTGTCATCAGGAATTGCCTGATCTGCACGGAGTGTAAACCGCAGTTCCATAGACCAGACAAGGCCCACCTGGTAAAGGCACCCCGGCCCTTTGAACGCCCGAGCATCAATTTCAAAGGGCCCCTCCCCTCGACCAACCGTAACAGTTTGTGTGTGGGGGATTGTTATTGTTTTTGTTTCTTTTTTGTTTGGTTGTTTATTGATGAAAATGTTGAAAATGGGGAGAACAAAAAGATTTTAAAAAGAAGAAAACTCACGCAATTTAGTTGAACATGATTTGTCCTTAACAAATCTAAGTTGGCTTTCTTCAATTAACCCATATTTGCCCAAGTGACTATCAATATAGTCCTGAATTATTGTTTCTAGAGGTTTCCCCACTACAGAGGTTAAACTGACTGGTCTGGGCTTATCTTTACAGCTTTTTTTGAGCAATGCTGTAACATGTGCAATTCTCCAGTCCTCTTGCATCATCTCTGAGTTTAAGGAAGGTTGGAAAATTGTGAATAGTCCCCAATTTCCACTCTAATTTTCTCCATCTCATTGGATGCATCTCATCCAGTCCTGGTGCCTTATCTGCTTTCAGTACAGTGTATCCAAAATTATCTTATTAATTTTAACCTCTTCAAATGTCTGAACTACCTCCTATTTCAAAGAACAACAAAGAACAAAGAAAATTACAACACAGGAACAGGCCCTTCGGCCCTCCCAGCCTGTGCCGATCCAGATCCTTTATCTAAACCTGTCACCTATTTTCCAAGGATCTACTTCCCTCTGTTCCCCGCCCGTTCATATATCTGTCTAGATGCGGCTTAAATGACGCTATCATGCCTGCCTCTACCACCTCCGCTGGCAAAGTGTTCCAGGCACCCACCACCCTCTGCGTAAAAAACTTTCCACGCACATCTCCCTTAAACTTTCCCCCACTCACCTTGAAATCGTGACCCCTTGTAATTGACACCCCCACTCTTCGAAAAAGTTTGTTGCTACCCACTCTGTCCATACCTCTCATAATTTCATCATGACCTGTGCAGTATCTTATTTCTTGGTAAAAACAGATAAACAACAGATTAATACCTCAGTCATTCCGTCTGCCTCCATGCCTAAACCCCCTTTTGGTCCCTTATTGGCCCAACTCCTTTTACCAGTCTTTTAAAAGACTTTTGGATTCTATTTTGTGTTAGTTGCCACTCTCTTTTCATACTCTCTCTTTTTATTCGATTTCTCACTTCCCCTCTGAACCTTCTATATTCTAATATTCTATATTCTGTTTCTGATTGCATTAATAAGCATAATTTTCTTCTTTTTCATAATCTTTAGCTTTCATTGTCTAAGGAGCTCTAGATTTGTTTATCCTGTCTTTCCTCTTCGTGGGAATACACCTTGACTGTGCATGAACAATCTCCTCTTTTAAAGACAGTCTATTGTTCAGTTACCAGACGCAGTGCGGTAACTCCTTTGCCATATGGACAGAAAGGAAGTAAGACTTCCATTTCTTTAGAGATTTCAGGATACCCAAAGCACTTTACAACCAATTAAGTACTTTTGATGTATACTTATTGTTCTGATGCAAGGAATGTGGCAGACAATTTACACAAAACAAGCACTCACAACAACATAATATTAAGCAAATATTCTGTTTTTGTGACATTAATTGCTGGACGATCTGTGGGCCTGCATGACCAAAATCCTGGTGCTGAGCTCTGAGGACGGCATTATCCTTTGGGGAACACAAGGCGTGGTTCCGGAACATGGCCACTGCCGATCCTACAGGACCTCCACAAGGAACACCCGGGAACACTACAAAATGAAGTGGATGATGTGGAGATGCCGGAGTTGGACTGGGGTGAGCACAGTAAGAAGTCTTACACACCAGGTTAAAGTCCAACAGGTTTGTTTCAAACACTAGCTTTTGGAGCACTGCTACTTCCTCAGGTGAAAATGAAGGTGTTAGCCCGCAATTATGTCTGGTGGCCTGGAATAGACGGCGACATTGAGAAGTTGGCTCAGCGATGTATGCAATGTAATACACAGATGGCAATCATGGCAATCCACAGATGTCGCTCAAGATAATACATGGCTTAGAAAGGATGGACGCAAAGAAACTGTTTCCGTTAGGCGAGGAGTCGAGGACCCGTGGGCACAGCCTTAGAATTAGAGGGGGTAAATTCAAAACAGAAATGCGGAGACATTTCTTCAGCCAGAGAGTGGTGGGCCTGTGGAATTCATTGCCGCAGAGTGCAGTGGAGGCCGGGACGCTAAATGGCTTCAAGGCAGAGATAGATAAATTCTTGATGTCGCGAGGAATTAAGGGCTATGGGGAGAATGCTGGGAGGTGGAGTTGAAATGCCCATCAGCCATGATTGAATGGCGGAGTGGACTCGATGGGCCGAATGGCCTTACTTCCACTCCTATGTCTTATGGTCTTATGGTCTAAGACGTTAAGGGGAGGGGGTGTGTGGAAAGAGAGATAGATATGTTACAACCCCTAAAGAGGTGCCAGAATACGGATCATCCTGTTTCACGTGACTTCCTCAGAGAGAGGGGAGGTTAAAGAGAGAGGTGGGGGGGGAAGAGAGGTGTGGTGGGGGGGAAGAGAGGTGTGGTGGGGGGGGAAGAGAGGTGTGGTGGGGGGGAGAAGAGAGGTGTGGTGGGGGGGGGGAGAAGAGAGGTGTGGGGTGGGGGGGGGAAGAGAGGTGTGGTGGTGGAAGAGGGTGGGGGGGGAAAGGGGGTGGGGGAGAGAGTGGGGTGGGTGAGGAGAGAGGGAGAGAGGGTGGGGGGGGAGGATAAGTGTGGGGGGGGAGAGGAGGGGAGAGAGAGAGGGGGGTGGGGGAGAGAGAGGGGGGGGTGGGGGGGAGAGAGAGGGGTGTGGGGGGGAGTGGGAGAGAGAGGGGGTGGGTGGGGGGGAGAAGGGGTGGGGGGGAGAGAGGGAGAGAGGAGGGGGTGGTGGGGGGAGGAGAGAGAGAGGGGGGGGGGGGAGAGAGAGAGGGGGTGGGGGGGGAGAGAGAGAGGAGGACGAGGGGGGGGGAGGGGGGGGGGGAGGGGGAGAGAGAGAGGGGGTGGGAGAGGGGGAGAGAGAGAGGGGGGTGGGGGGGGAGAGAGAGGGGGTGGTGGGGGGGAGAGAGAGGGGGTGGGGGGGAGAGGAGGAGGGGAGAGGAGGGGTGGGGGGGAGAGAGGGGGGGGGGGGGAGAGAGAGGGGGTGGGGGGGAGAGAGAGGGGGTGGGGGGGAGAGAGAGGGGGGTGGGGGGGAGAGAGAGGGGGTTGGGGGGGGAGAGAGAGGGGGTGGGGGGGAGAGAGAGGGGGTGGGGGGGGAGAGAGAGGGGGTGGGGGGGGAGAGAGAGGGGGGTGGGGGGGGAGAGAGACGGGGGTGGGGGGGAGAGAGAGAGGGGTGGGGGGGAGAGAGAGGGGGGTGGGGGGGAGAGAGAGAGGGGGGGTGGGGGGGGAGAGAGAGAGGGGTGGGGGGGAGCGAGAGAGAGGGGGTGGGGGGGAGAGAGAGAGGGGGTGTTGGGGGGGAGAGAGAGAGGGGGGGGGAGAGAGAGGGGGTGGGGGGGGAGAGAGAGAGGGGTGGGGGGGAGAGAGAGAGAGGGGGTGGGGGGGAGAGGAGAGAGGGGGTGGGGGGGAGAGAGGGGTGGGGGGAGAGAGGGGGTGGGGGGGAGAGGGGGGGGGGGGAGGAGAGGGGGGGGGGAGAGAGGGGGGGGGAGGGGGGGAGAGAGAGGAGAGGGGGGGGGGAGAGGGGGGGGGAGAGAGGGGGGGGAGAGAGGAGGGGGGGGAGAGAGGGGGGGGAGAGAGGGGGGGAGAGAGGGGGTGGGGGGGGGGAGAGAGGGGGGTGGGGGGAGGAGAGGGGGGTGGGGGGGGAGAGAGGGGGGGGGGGGGGAGGAGGGGGGGGGGGGGGGGGGGGGGAGAGAGAGAGGGGGGGGGGGGGGGGGGGGAGAGAGGGGTGGGGGAGAGAGAGGGGGGGGGGGGAGAGAGAGGGGGGGGGGGGGGGGAGAGAGAGGGGGTGGGGGGGGGGGAGAGAGGGGGGGGGGGGGAGAGGAGGGGGTGGGGGGAGAGAGAGGGGGTGGGGGGAGAGAGAGGGGGTGGGGGGGGAGAGGGAGAGAGAGGGGGGGGTGGGGGGGGAGAGAGAGAGGGGGTGGGGGGGAGAGAGAGGGGGGGTAGAGAGAGTGGGGAGAGAGAGAGGGGGAGTGGGGGGGAGGAGAGAGGGGGGGAGGGGGGGGGGGAGAGGGGGGAGGAGGGGGGGGGGGAGAGGGGGGGGGAGAGGGGGAGAGGGGGGGGGAGGAGGGGGGGGGAGAGGGGGGGGGGAGAGGGGGGGGGGAGAGGTGGGGTGGGAGAGGGGGGGAGAGAGGGGGGGGGGGGGTGGAGGGGGGGGATGAGGGTGGGGGTGAGGGGGGGGGGAGGGGGGGAGGGGGGGGAGGGGGTGGGAGGAGGGGGGGGGAGGGGGGGGGAGGGGGGAGAGAGTGGGGGGGAGGGGGGGGGGGAGGGGAGGGGAGGGAGGGGGGGGAGGGGGGGGGAGAGGGGGGGGGAGGGGGGGGGAGGGGGGGGAAAAGGGAAGATGGGGGGGAAGAGGGAGAGAGAGGGGTGGAGAGAGAGGCGTGGGTGGGGGAGAGAGGAGAGAGGGGTGGGGGGGGGGAGAGAGAGGGGTGGGGGGGGAGAGAGAGGGGTGGGGGGGGGAGAGAGAGGGGTGGGGGGGGGGGGAGGAGAGGGGTGGGGGGGGGAGAGAGAGGGGGGGGGAGAGGAGGGGTGGGGGGGAGAGAGAGGGGTGGGGGGGGGAGAGAGAGGGGGTGGGGGGGGAGAGAGAGAGGGGTGGGGGGGAGAGAGAGAGGGGTGGGGGGGAGAGAGGGGTGGGGGGGGAGAGGAGAGAGGGTGTGGGGGGGGAGGAGAGAGAGAGGGGGTGGGGGGGGAGAGGGGAGAGAGGGGTGGGGGGGGGGGGAGAGAGAGGGGTGGGGGGGGAGAGAGAGAGGGGGTGGGGGGGAGAGAGAGGGGGGAGGGGGTGGGGGGGGGGGAGAGAGAGGGGTGGGGGGGGAGAGAGGGGAGAGAGAGGGGTGGGGGGGGAGAGGGGGGGGGGGGGGAGAGAGAGGGGTGGGGGGGGGAGAGAGGTGGGGGGAGAGAGAGAGGGGGTGGGGGGGAGAGAGAGGGGGTGGGGGGGGAGAGAGAGGGGGTGGGGGGGAGAGAGAGGGGGTGGGGGGGGAGAGAGAGGGGGTGGGGGGGAGAGAGAGGGGGTGGGGGGGGAGAGAGAGGGGTGGGGGGGAGAGAGAGGGGTGGGGGGGAGAGAGAGGGGTGGGGGGGGAGAGAGAGGGGGTGGGGGGGGAGAGAGAGGGGGTGGGGGGGGGGAGAGAGGGGGTGGGGGGGGAGAGAGAGGGGGTGGGGGGGGAGAGAGAGGGGGTGGGGGGGGAGAGAGAGGGGGTGGGGGGGGAGAGAGAGGGGTGGGGGGGGAGAGAGAGGGGGTGGGGGGGGAGAGAGGGGGTGGGGGGGGAGAGGAGGGGGTGGGGGGGGAGAGAGGGGGTGGGGGGGGAGAGAGGGGGTGGGGGGGGAGAGAGGGGGTGGGGGGGGAGAGAGGGGGTGGGTGGGGGGGAGAGAGGGGGTGGGGTGGGGGGGGAGAGAGGGGGTGGGGGGGGGGGAGAGAGGGGGTGGGGGGGGAGAGAGGGGGTGGGGGAGAGAGGGGGTGGGGGAGAGAGGGGGTGGGGGGGGAGAGAGGGGGTGGGGGGGAGGGGGGGTGGGGGGGAGAGAGGGGGAGAGAGGGGGGTGGGGGGGAGAGAGGGGGGTGGGGGGGAGAGAGGGGGTGGGGGGAGAGAGAGGGGGTGGGGGGGGGGAGAGAGAGGGGGTGGGGGGGGGGAGAGAGAGGGGGGGGGGGGGGGAGAGAGAGGGGGTGGGGGGGGGGGGAGAGAGAGGGGGTGGGGGGGGGGGAGAGAGAGGGGGGGGGGGGGGGGGGGGGGAGAGAGAGGGGTGGGGGGGGAGGAGAGGAGGGTGGGGGGGGGGGGGGAGAGAGGGGGTAGGGGGGGGGAGGAGAGGGGGGTAGGGGGGGGAGAGAGGGGGGTGGGGGGGGAGGAGAGGAGAGAGAGGGGGGGGGGGGGAGAGAGAGGGGTAGGGGGGAGAGAGGGGGGTGGGGGGGAGAGAGAGGGGGTAGGGGGGGAGAGAGAGGGGGTAGGGGGGGAGAGAGAGGGGGGGGGAGAGAGAGGGGGGGAGAGAGAGGGGGGGGGAGAGAGAGGGGGGGAGAGAGAGAGGGGGGGGAGAGAGAGGGGGGGGAGAGAGGGGGGGGAGAGAGAGGGGGGGGAGAGAGAGGGGGGGGAGAGAGAGGGGGGGAGAGAGAGGGGGGGAGAGAGGGGGGGGAGAGAGAGGGGGGGGGGGAGAGAGGGGGGTGGGAGAGAGGGGGGGAGAGAGGGGGTGGGAGAGAGGGGGGGAGAGAGGGGGGGGAGAGAGGGGTGGGAGGGGGGGGGGAGAGAGAGGGGTGGGGGGGGGGGGAGAGAGGGGGTGGGGGGGGGGAGAGAGGGGGTGGGGGGGGGAGAGAGGGGGTGGGGGGGGGAGAGAGGGGTGTGGGGGGGGGAGAGAGGGGTGGGGGGGGGGAGAGAGGGGGTGGGGGGGGGGAGAGAGGGGTGGGGGGGGAGAGAGGGGGTGGGGGGGAGAGAGGGGGTGGGGGGAGAGAGAGGGGGTGGGGGGAGAGAGAGGGGGGTGGGGGAGAGAGAGAGGGGGGTGGGGGGGAGGAGAGAGAGAGGGGGGGTGGGGGGAGAGAGAGAGGGGGGGTGGGGGGGAGAGAGAGAGGGGGGGTGGGGGGGGAGAGAGAGGGGGGGGTGGGGGGGGAGAGAGAGGGGGGGTGGGGGGGGAGAGAGAGGGGGGGGTGGGGGGGGGGGAGAGAGAGAGGGGGTGGGTGGGGGGGGGGAGAGAGAGGGGGTGGGTGGGAGGGGGGGGAGAGAGAGAGGGGGTGGGTGGGAGGGGGGAGAGAGAAACGGGGGAGAGAGAAAGGGCTGGGTGGGGGGTTGGGTGAGAGGGGGTGGGTGGGTGGGGGGAGAGAGGGGGTGGGTGGGGGAGAGAGAGGGGGGGTGGGGGGAGAGAGAGGGGGGGGGGGGGAGAGAGAGGGGGGGTGGGGGGAGAGAGAGGGGGGGTGGGGGGAGAGAGGGGGTTGGGGGGGGGGAGAGAGCGTGTGGGGGGGGGGGGGGGGGAGAGGGGGGGGGGGGGGGGGGTGCGGCGGAAGAGGTGCCGCCGGGGCCGTGCTGGCGTCACGACGTCAGAGCGTCCACTGCTGCCGCGGTGTCCGCTGGGATACACGAGAGGCTTCAAATAACGGAGGAGGCGGGCCGCCTGGTGCAGGTTGCTTCGAGCCGGATCGGAATAGGTGAGGCGGGCTGCTGGCAGTTTATGTCCGCTGCAGGCCATACCGTATATTAAGGATGCTATAAGAGTGAGCAGGAATGAGTAGGGCGTTGCATTCTGAGCGTGGTTTTCGTTTCCTGGGCCTGCCGGGGATCAAGTAAGAACAGGTCCGATTTGGAGATGGTGCTGCCGGCTGCTGCTGTCGAAGCTCTTCTCATGCGGCTTGGATAACTCAGTCATCCTGGAGCAAAGAGGTTTTGGGAACCTCGTGGTTCCGCCATGCCAGGGGATGGGCATACTCTGGGTTGGAAGGAAGATGTTAGCAACAGCAAGGAAGTTCGTTTAATTTTTCACAGATTCAATACATTTGGAATAATATCTAATAAAGGAAACGACTTCATTGACATTTGTGAATGCTGCATTTGTGAAGCATATGCACTCTAACCTCCACTTCAAAATTATGGGGGTGGGAATTGGCGACATTCGCACGTTATTTTCAATCAGTCTTGATCTCCTGTTTATCCCCTTCTGTTTCAAGATCGAAATTCAGTTGGCATAATTGTCTTTTTGTGAAGTACATGAATGTAATTTCCTAAATGTACATGCGTGAAGTTAGATTCATTTTTAATTTCTCTTTAAACTATGTTAAGTTTTGTTTTACAAGGGTGGAGGAAACATTTGGCATCTTTCCATGAGCCTTGTAGTTTTAGTATACAATGGTGCAAGTGGTAACAGTTAAATTGAACTGGAAATCTTAAATTTAAGGTTTTAAGTCAGGTTGTGGTATGGTGGCACAGGAGTTAGCACTGCTGACTCCAGGGTCCCGGGTTCAATTCCGGCCTCGGGTGCTCTTAAGGATTTAAGACTTAAGGTTTCAGATTCCAGCATCTGCAGTAATTTGCTTTTAAATTTAAGTTAGTTTGTTGGGTTGGTTTTTATACTCTGAATTTCAACTAGTGTTGAATCATTGCTCTCTATGTACTGGATTCTATTAGACTGGTAATGTGTGGGGTATGAACACTGCCAAGCTATGGTTCTTGGATATGTAAATGAAATGAAAATCGCTTATTGTCACGAGTAGGCTTCAATGAAGTTACTGTGAAAAGCCCCTAGTCGCCACTGTCCGCGGAGGCTGGTATGGGAATCGAACCATGCTGCTGGTTTGCTTTAAAAGCCAGCGATTTAGCCCAGTGAGCTGAACCAGCCCCTACAAAGTTCTACAAAGAAATTAAAAGGGCTAAATTTAAATTGTAGCTGAATGAGACACAGATAAAACTCATACTTCATTGTTTTAATGAGGTAGCCATTCACCAGGACCAATTTTGCCCTTGAGAGGTATATATTTCAGCTCAACATTGTCCTGACCCAATGTCCACAATTGCACTTGCAATTGTAGTCAGGAGTGGCATTTGTGATAAATTGCTGTTTATAGCTAAACCACATTTGCTAATCTGACTGACTTCAGACTGTGGAAATATGTTCCTGCATTGCTGGGACCTTGGAACTTCCTTGGCAGTGGCATAGTGGTACTGTCTCCAGACTAGTAATCCAGTGACCCAGAATAATGATCTGAGGACCTGGGTTTGAATCCCACCATGACAGGTGATGGAATAAAATATCTGGATTTAAAAAGTCTAATGATGTTGGAAAAACCCATCTGGTTCACTGATGTCCTTTCGGGGAGGAAATTTGCCATCCTTACGTTGCCTACATGTGACTCCAGACCCAAAGCAATGTGGTTGACTCTTAACTGCCCCAATAAATTCTGGCACAGCCTGCGAACCCCAACATCCCACAAACAAATAATCCCTGTGGGTGTGCTTGCACTACAAGGACTGCAACAGTTGAAGAACTTGGCTCACCACCATCTTACGGGTGGACAAGAAATGTTGACCTCTGCAACTCAAGATGAATTAAAAATTCACGTTGTGTTTCTGTCAATTGTTGCATTTTGAGTAGAGGACTACTGTATATTTTACTTTCCTGACCTGTAATAAGCTGGTCAGTGCTATAGTTCCCATGAATGGAAACCTTTTTATTAGAGTCACAGAATTTTCAATGCAGAAGGAGGCCATTCGGCACTGGCCCTTGGAAAGAGCACCCGAGGCCGGAATTGAACCCGGGACCCTGGAGGCAGCAGTGCTAACTCCTGTGCCACCATACCACAACCACAACTCTAGTTCTGTTAATGCATAATAAACTTGTTTATGGGTCAGTTTCATTTATGAAGCAAAATGTTGGCTAGCATAATATATTATTATTTTCCCGGTGTAGGTTACTAAGATGGCAGAGAATGGAGTGGCTCAAGAAATAACTCCCCTGGAGAAGAAAATATGTGAACAGATTGAGGTATGTAGTACATGTGTAGTCTGGATGATGTTTTGAAAATGTGATAATGGAATTTTGAAAAAAATAGCATTCCAACTCCATTTTGTGAAAATGGTGTTATCTGGCTTTCAAAATCGAATTTAAATCTTCCTGTGCTTGCTTGACTTTTGTAGTTTGGAAGAATTAATGCGACAAATCAATAGTGAATGTATCTTGTATGAGTGAAGTTTCCCTTCTGTTCTGCTCATTTCCCTCCTGACATCTGTCGCATCCTCTCATCACTGCATCAAAAATAGAAGCACCTGACCCAATTTTTTAATTTATCAAAAGTCCAACAGATAGTGGTAGGTAACATGCAGCTTTTCACTTGACAAGTTTCAGTCAATCCCTGCAGATGCAGAAGGAAGAAAAGTAATAAAACTTGCTGGGTGGTTATAGCAGAAGTTGCACATCTGTTAGTGTTGCTGTGCAGCTTTTTAAAAACCTAGCACTCACTTCAAAAGCCTAGTTTGACTTGCTGAAAGAGTAAACGTGCAGATCTATTTTGCAAGTGCTGCATGCAATGTTGTCTTTCTGCTTGGATTCGGCATTCCTTTGCTTGAAACTTTTCTTCTGGTTTCTTGTTCTCAGCCTATGACTGAGGGGAGGTAGTGGTATTGCTGAACTAGTAGTAATCTAGAGACCAAGTCATGCTCTGGGGACCATGACAGATGGTGACCTTTTTAATTAGCTTAGTAGGCTGGACAGCTGGTTTGTGATGCAGAACAAGGCCAGCAGCGTGGGTTCAATTCCCGTACTAGCTGAGAATTCTGAATCGAAAGAGAAAATGCTGGAAAATCACTGCAAGTCTGGCAGCGCCTGTAGGGAGAGAAAAGAGCTAACGTTTCGAGTCCGATGACTTTGTCAAAGCTAGCAGACAGGGAAAGTGGGAAATATTTATACTGTGGAGTGAGAATGAAAGATGTGTCATTGCCGCAGAAACCCAGGGAAACCGGGTGCTAATGGCCACAGAAACCAAAGGGAAAGAGTGCTAATGGCAGTCCCCAGAGAATTCTGAATTCTCCCTGTGTAGAACATAGAACAGTACAGCACAGAACAGGCCCTTCGGCCCTCAATGTTGTGCCGAGCCATGATCACCCTACTCAAACCCGCGTATCCACCCTATACCCGTAACCCAACAACCCCCCCCCCCCCCCTAACCTTACTTTTATTAGGACACTACGGGCAATTTAGCATGGCCAATCCACCTAACCCGCACATCTTTGGACTGTGGGAGGAAACCGGAGCACCCGGAGGAAACCCACGCACACAGGGGGGAGGACGTGCAGACTCCACACAGACAGTGACTCAGCCGGGAATCGAACCTGGAACCCTGGAGCTGTGAAGCATTTATGCTAACTACCATGCTGCCCCGAAACTGCTGTGCAGCTTTTTAAAAACCTAGCACTCACTTCAAAAGCCTAGTTTGACTTGCTGAAAGAGTAAACGTGCAGATCTATTTTGCAAGTGCTGCATGCAATGTTGTCTTTCTGCTTGGATTCGGCATTCCTTTGCTTGAAACTTTTCTTCTGGTTTCTTGTTCTCATGTACCTGAACAGGTGCCGGAATATGGCGACTAGGGGCTTTTCACCGTAACCTCATTGCAGTGTTAATGTAAGCCTACTTGTGACAATAAAGATTATTTATTTATATTATTATTGTAAAAACCCATCTGGTTCATTAATGCGCATTAGGGTCACAGCAATGTGGTTGACTTTAAATGCCCTCGGGGATGGGCAATAAATGCTGGCCCAGGCAGCAACGCCCACATCCCATTAATGAATTTAAAAAGGGGGTAGACTGGACAGCTTTATAAGTATTTCTACAAATATGAGTGATTACTCCTGTGACTTTTTTTTATTTTTCACTGTCAGACTGAAATGATCATTATGACTATGGAAATCAACTTGTCCTGCTGCTTGCTATTTTACCCCTGCTGCAAACAAGTTGGGTTTGATTTTTAATTGCAGATTTGTTGAATGTATTATCTTGTTAACTCTAGATACGTGGATGCTCAGTTTGCATGGGAATATTTGGTGTATAAAGAACTATTGAGTCCACCTGGCCAGCCCCAGAATTCAGAAGTTCATGAAAAGAAAGATTGACTGTATTTGTTAATGAAGGAGGCCATTTGGCCTGTTGTGTCTATACTCGCTTTCTGTAAAAGCACTCAACTTGACCCATTTTTCCTGCCTTTTTCCTCTGACTCTGCAAATCTTTTTTTCCAGATAATTATCCAATTCCCTTTTGAAAGCCATTATTGAAACTGCCTCCAATGTGCTCTGTTTCAGATCCTAAACACATGCTGCTTTAAAAGTTTTTATCATGTCACCTTGGTGCTTTGCCAATCACTTTAAATTGGTGTCTTTAGTTCTTAACTCCTGCGAATTGTAAGTTTCTCATCTATCCTGTCCAGTTGCCACATGATTTTGAACACCTATTAAATCTCTCAACATCCTCTTCTGTAATACAGTCCCGTTTGACTATTTTGATACCTGAAGCCCCTGACATTTGGAACTATTCTCATAAAGTCCATTCTGCGCACTATATTTAATGCTATTTCATCTTTCCTTTAGTGAGGCCCCTTTAGAACTATATCCTTTACATTGCCTTCCCTATTCTCCTGCCCAAAATCTTAGTTCACACAACACTGCATAAATTTCAAGTGTTCACCCATTGCATCAGCCTGTCCATCTTGAAGTCTATTACAGTTCACAGATTTTATCTGCAATTTAAAAAAATTGTGCTCTGTACACCCATGTCTAGCTCATTTAATGTAGATCAAGAAAAGCATTGGCCCTATTACATTGTTTGTATCATGGTCATTTTCTTGGGTTTAGATGCCTTTTTAAGGACCTCTAATAGCTGGTGTGGTGCCTTTGCCAGTGGACTAATAATCCAGAAACCCAGGATAATGCATATATAGGTTGTGGACATGCACCTCTTCACTCATCTGATGAAAGAGCTGCGTTCCGAAAGCTAGCAATTCAAAACAAACCTATTGGGACTTTAACCTGGTGTTGTAAGACTTCTTGCAGTGCCCACCACAGTCCAAGCCGGCATCTCCACATCAAGGGCAATTGGGAATGGGTAATAAATGCTGGCCCTGCCAGTGACATCCACATTCCCATGAATTAATAAAAAACCTTTTATAGTCCCCTCTTGTGTAAAAGCCTGACCGAAAGAACAATTTTGCTAAATTGGATTCCTTTCTGACCGTTTCTCCACTGAAAGTTATTTTGTTGTCTTTGTGCAGTATTACTTTGGTGATCACAATTTGCCACGAGATAAATTTCTCAAAGAACAGATCAAGTTGGATGATGGTTGGGTGCCCCTGGAAACAATGATTAAGTTTAACAGGTAAGGAAAATTGTTGTTGCTCAAGACAAATTGTGACATAAGTAGTCTCTGAATCTTAAATGCCTTGCAGGTTAAATCGTCTGACAACAGATTTCACTGTAATAGTAGAAGGACTCGGGAAATCAAAAAGTGGACTTCTGGAAATAAGCGGAGATAAAACCAAAATTCGTCGTTCTCCGAGCAAACCTCTGCCTGAGTTTGAGGAGTACAAAAACGCTGTGAAAATTCGATCTGTGTATGTTGTAAGTATTCCTGCTGCATAACTTTGGCAAGTATGTTAAAAGAAAATAATCATCTTTGGTGATCACTCACTATATGAGTGTACTCTAGATCACTGATATTCCATTTTCGTGCTCCTTTTCTGGGCCTCCTCCTGGCGGGTATCTTTGAAGAATTGTGTCCCATCAATCAGGAGGTTCCTCGAAGTAGGTCTCTTTTTGATCAAGGGTTTTCCAGGCACTGACATCTGTTGCATTTCTTGAGGTAAGCTTTCAGGGTGTTTTTGAAGTGCTTCCTTTGTCCTCTTGTTCGGAAGCCTTCCTTTAGACTAGTGCTTTACATTTAATTACAACAGCATGAGGATAGAACTGGCTAAAGTGATGGTTGACATTAATGGAGATATAACATAACACCTCAGCAAAGATGTATTTCAGTGAGAAAGAAAGACTGGGAGACAAATGTACCATCTGTAGCAAATTAAGGAAGTTCAAGATCAAGGGAGAAGGTTAAAAACAGTAAGAGTTCCTAAATGTATTTTTAGAAAAGAGTAACTAATGGGAGTGAGAGCCTAGGTAACTAATAATGGAGAAATAAAGACATGGCAGAAACATTGAATAGATCTTTATTATCACTGCAAAAGATACCAATAACATCCAAGAAATGCTTGTGAATAGAGATGAAAGGGAAGGAGAAACTTCAAACTGAAGGCTTGCAGGTGGGAAAATGTGAACTTGTTCACTTTTGGCAAGAAAGCTGAATACTATTTAAATGGAGAAATAGCAGAACTGAGGTACAAAGGGATCTGAGGGTCTCCTGGTAAATGAAGTACAAAACGTTAATGACCAGGCACAGGAAGTGATTAGGAAGAAAAATGAAGAAAAAAATGAAATGAAAATCACTTATCACAAGTAGGCTTCAAATGAAGTTAATGAAACGCCCCTAGTCGCCACATTCCGGCGCCTATTCGGGGAGGCTGGTACATGAATTGAACTGTACTGCTGGCCCTGGTCTGCTTTCAAAACCAGCGATTTAGCCCTGTGCTAAACCAGCCCCTTGGAATGGAGTGTTGTACACCTGCAAGGGGAATTAAATATAAAAGTAGAATTACATTGCTACATTATGCAAGGCATTGGTGCGACCACATCTGGAGTGCTGTGTACAGTTTTAGTCTCCTCACTTCAATAGAAGCAGTTCAGAGAAGATTAACTTGACTGATTCCTAGGATGAAGGAGCAATCTTAGGATGGAAGGTTGGACAGTTGGGTCTGAATCCATTGGAGTTAGAAGACTAAGTGGTACTCTTATTGAAACATAGAACATCCTGGGACTGCTGAGGATGTTTCCCCTCAGACTAGGACCAAGAAGCAAGTTTAAGAATAAGAATTCTCTTGTTTATGATGGAGCTGAAGAGACTTTTTCAAGGTTGTGTTAAGACCAGGTTGGAAGGGGTGAACTGGACTCTCCTATATATCCAACTCTGGAATAAGATCTTTGAATTTAAAAAGGTGATGCACTGTATTGCCGATTCACATAAATGCTTGTGTGTAGCTTGTATGAAATAAGCCAGCCATATTTCGTAAGTTAACAAGTAGATTTAGTTTTATTACTTAAAAACACACTGGCAATGATCCCAAAATTAACCAAGGTTTAAAATGCAAACTATGTTCAACTACTACTAAAGCACAAACGGCACCAACGCTAGCAATATAGCCTGCGCTTAAAGCTTGCAACAAAGAAATAAAACGCTGCAGAACTTGGCCAAGTAAAAAAAAAATTAGGCCAGAAGAAAAAAAAATTAATTGTTTTTTTTTGTTTGTTTGCAGATGAAGGGGCACTTTCCTTAGTAACTGCTTGGTACTTTGGTTTCTCAGTGGAGTAGTTGGGGCTGGTTGATTTATATTGGAGACAGTGGTGTAGATTCAGAAGCCTCCATTTTAAGAAGTCTTGATTTGCAGCCATAAGGGCTGGGTTACCAAGTTGCAAACAGCTCAGCTTTCTTTCTTTAAAATAAATTTAGAGCACCCAATTATTTCCCCCCAATTAAGGAGCAATTTAGTGTGGCCAATCCACCTAGAACATATAATGAGAAGGATGCCATTCAGTCCATCGAGTCTGCACCGACCCAATTAAGCCCTCACTTCCACCATCCCCATAACCCAATAACCTCTCCTAACTGTTTTGGACGCTAAAGGCAATTTAGCATGGCCAGTCCGCCTAATCTGCAGGTCTTTGGACTGGGAGGAAACCGGAACACCTGGAGGAAACCCACGCAGACACAGCGAGAACGTGCTGACTCCTCGCAGACAGTGACACAGCGGGGAATCGAACCTGGGACCCTGGCATACTAGCCACTTGTGCTACTGCGCTGCCCACCTATACTGCATATTTTTTGGGTTGTGGGGGTGAGACCCACGCAAACACTGGGAGAATGTGCAAACTCCACCTTCAGTGACCAGGGCTGGGATCGAGCCAGAGTCCTCGGTGCTGTGAGACAGCAGTGCTAACCAATGTGCCACTGTGCTGTCCAACAGCTCTGCTTTTTCTGTTCCTATGCCATTCATTCTATTTTAAATCCTGTATATTTGAGACCCAAGAGCTGGGTCATGTGATAGCTCTGGTTTCAACCTGGGCATATTTTAGCCACCGTCTTGGAGCTCCTTATATGTTTTTCAAAAAAAAACCCAGGAGTAAGCCGTTCTGTCCCTTGAGCCTACTCTGCCATTCAGTTTGATCATGGATCCTCTATCTCAACGCCATACTCTTACACTCATCCCTTGATCCCTTTAGTGTCTAGAAATCGATTTCCTTAAATATATTCAGTGACTCCACAGCCTTATGTAGGAGAGAATTCCACAGATTCACTACCCTCTGAGTAAGACATTTGGTCCTGTCCAATCTTGCAATGTAGGCCAATATACCATTTGCCTACCTAACTTGCACCTGCATGCTTGTTCAGGACTGGACAACCAGCTACCTTTGTACGTCAACATTTCCCAATCTATCACCATTTAAATAATATCCTGCCATTCTGTTTTCCCTGCTGAGATGGATAGCTTTGCATCTGCCATGTATTTGCTCACTCAAATTGTCTAAATCACCTTGAAACCTCTATGTCCTCTTTCACCACTCTCATTCCCACCTAGTTTTGTGTTGTCAGCAAACTTGGAATATTATGGTCCCCTCATCCAAAGCATTTTTGTAAACTTATTTTTATCATCCATGAAGATGGAACTAAAGTGTAATTTCTCTGCCATTTTCTTGTTTTCCAGAAGTTCTCCCATTTTGGTCAGTAAGAGACCTACGCTTGTCTTCACTATATTTTTTTCTTTTTATGTACTTATAGAAGCTTTCACATTCTGCTTTTATGCTCCTTGCAAGTTTACCATCATAGTCAATTTTTCAGCCTGAGGTGCTTTCTAATAAAACAAACAATATATACAGCACGGCCTTCCAAGATGTTACAAGTCATGAAACCACCCTTGGCCAAAACCCTCCGCTCTTCCTTGTACCCTCACTATCCCTCGATATCCATCCTATCTAACGGCTCTTTCCAGTGGCTGGTGCAGACTCAATGGGCCAAATAGCCTCCTTCTGCACTGTGAATTCTATAATTCTATCCATGTATTTGTCAAGATGCCTTTTGAACACCATCAATGTATCAGCTTCCGCAACCTGTTCCAGGCACTCATCACCTGCTGTGTGTGTATATATATATATATTTTTTAAAAACCTGCCTCGCACATCTCCTCTAAACTTTGCCCTGCGGACCTTAAACCAATGCCCCCAGGTGACTGACCGCTCCACCCTGGGAAAGAGTGCTTGCCCATCCACTCTATCCATGCCCCTCATCTTGTAGACCTCTTATCAGGTCACCCCTCAACCTCCCATCATTCTAATGAACACAGTCCTAGTCTATTCAGCCTCTCTGCAAAACTAACACCATTTAGACCAGGCAACATCCTGGTAAACCTCCTCTGCACCCTCTCCAAAGCCTCCACATCCTTCTGGTAGTGTGGCGACCAGAATTGTGCGCAATATTCCAAGTGCGGCCGTACCAAGGTTCTATACAACTGCAGCGTGACTTGCCAGTTTTTATACTCTATGTCCCATCCAATGAAGGCAAGCATTCTATATGCTTTCTTGACTATTGTATCCACTTGTGTTGCCACTTTCAAAGATCTGTGGACTTGCATGCCCAGATCTCTGACTTTCTATATGCCTAAGAGTTTTGCCATTTCCGGTATATTTCCCCCCTGTTAGTTAGACCTACCAAAATGCATTACCTCCTATTTGTCCGGATTAAACTTCATTTGTCGTTTCATTGCCCAAGTCTCCAACCTATCTATGCCCTGCTGTATCCTCTGACAATCCTCAACACTATCTGCCATTCCACCAACCTTGGTGTCATCTGCGAACTTACTAATCATCTGCGAACTTACCTTGGCAAAGGAGTTGGAAAAGCACCGACTAATTGTGTCGGTGGACCTCTCAAAATCAATGAAAGAGGCCTTGAGGGGGGGGGGGGGGGGGCATTCGAGAGACCGGGGAAACCAATGAAACTGTGGAAACCATGGAGCCATGATTAAAAGATATGGAAGTGGCCCTTTCGAGCCACAGTGATCCGATGGCCTCACTGGAATCTGAGCTATCTTCAGTAGTCAAAGCGAACAATTCGTCGAAGGCCAAGATGAATGACCCAGAGAATTGGCCCAGGAGGCAAAATATTCAAATTGTGGGGCAGCCAAGAGGGGATAGAAAGCCTACTGAGTACTTTGCAGATGTTGGTAAGATAGTGGGTGAGGGTGGACACATCCCCTCCTTAGTTGGGCAAAGGCCTCTTCCCAAGGATGGTGATAGTTCTGGTTTTGTTTTGGGTTTTTTTTAGCAGTATTTCTTGGTATGCTGTTTGTCTTGCCTCGTATTGTATTCTGGGGTGGTTGTGTAGATGGGGTGGTTGCATTTGGGGCTGGGATAATTTGCTGACTGCCTACAGATTTCTTTGTTCAGTCTTCTGATTTGGTTGGGTGGCTGGCTATCATGGGTGGGCCAGTTGCTGTATCTTTTGGGTATTTTCTCTTGGCAGGAATGGCTGACTCTGAACTATGCCCCACTTTGCTGCTAGATCTTGTTTCCTCTGCCTCCGACTTTTGCTTTTTACTTTTCTGTCTTTCATTTTTTACTTTTCTGTCTTTCATTTTTGTCTTTATTTCCCTGTCTTGTATCTCCTTGCTGAGGTTCCCATTCCTCTGCTACTCTAGTTTAAACCCTCCCTGCACCATACTAGTGAATACCCGTGTGAGGATATTGGCCCTGATGGGATGCAACCCGTCCAGTTTGTACAGGTTCCATCTTTCGCAATATCTCTGGAATCTAAATCTCTCTTTTTTTCTTCCCCCCCCCCCCCCCCCCCAATATCCCGTATCTCCTCACACATTCATCTAGTATATTTTCCTTGCTAGCATGTGATCTTAGGCGCAAGGTTAGCACCTTTCCTGTTTAATTTATTCCTTGCTCCCTACATTCTACTAGAAGGACATTATACCTCTTTTGTCATTGGTACCAATACGGGCCACAATTTCTTCCCCTTCCCTTCCAAATATCTTAGCCCTTGCATCAGGGAGGCAATATACTATTCTGGTGTCATTTCTGGTTGCAAAAACATCCAACTGTTCTCTTTGCGATGGTGTTCACCATCACTGTTGCTCTCCACATTTTTCTTTTCTCTTTCTTTCCACCCCATTCCCCTTGCAGCTGAGCCACTCACTGTGCCTCAGACTTGGCTCTGACTGCATTCCCCTGTGAAATGATCTTCTCCAGCGGTATCCAAAATTGAAAATCTATTCCGAGGAGTCCCAGGGGACTCCTGTACTACGTAATAATAATCTTTATTATTGTCACAAGTAGGCTTACATTAACACTGCAATAACATTACTGTGAAAAGCCCCGAGTCCCACATTCCGGCGCCTGTTCGGGTACACAGGAAGAATTCAGAATGTCCAATTCACCTAACAGCACGTCTTTCGGAACTTGTGGGAGGACACCCACACAGATTTGGGGAGAGCGTGCAGACTCCACACAGCAAGTGACCCAAGCGGGAATCAAACCTGGGACCCTGGTGCTTAAAGTAACGATGCTAACCACCGTGCTGTCCCACCTCCTGCTTTTACTCTGTCTGGTGGTCCCCATTCCCTTTTTGTTTTATAAATTTAGTGTACCCAATTCATTTTTTTACAATTAAGGGGCAATTTAGTGTGGCCAATCCACCTACCCTGCACATCTTTGGGTTGTGGGAGCGAAATCCACGCAAACACAGGAAGAATGTGCAAACTCCACACGGACAGTGACCCAGAGCCGGGAACGAACCTGGGATCTCGGCGCTGGGAGGCTGCAGGGCTAATCCACTGCGTCACCGTGCTGCCCTTCTCATTCCCTTTCTAACTATGCACTCTTTACCTGTGGTGTGACCACCTTCACATAGATGCTCCACAATGGTTCCAGATCCGAAGAGTGGATTTTGAGTAGCTAGAGACGCTTCCTGGACAGGATTGTCTGTGCTCCCTCTTTCACACAGGTGGAGCATTTCACATGCTGAGCTGCCCTGCCCTCTAGTGTGCTTTGTAAATGCAACATAGGAGCTGCTGTCACCCAGTGTTTTTCCTTGGCAAAAGTGAGTTCAAAAACCTCTATTTCCACCTGATGGCATTGTAATACATTTTCCAAGTCATTGTCTTTGGAATTCTCTTCCCCTCAGAGCAGTGGAGGATGACTCATTGAATATTTTGATGGTAGAGTTAGATTCTTGATTAACAAAAGGTATAGGGGCCAGATGGGAAAGTGGAGCAGGGGCTGTATGGCCTACTCACCAGGCTAAATCGCTGGCTTTTAAAGCAGGCCAGCAGCACGGTTCGATTCCTGTACCAGCCTCCCCGGACAGGCGCCGGAATGTGGTGACTAGGGGCTTTTCACAGTAACTTCATTGAAGCCTACTTGTGACAATAAGCGATTTTCGTTTCATTTCATTTCATTATTGCTTCACTTGAATAAATGACTGATTTGAAATCTTGGTGTGAATTGCCAAATCCAATGAATACTGATGGTTATTAAGTGTAAAAGTTGAACTTTTTAAAAACTAAATTTGTAATATTTTGCTGTGTATGATTAAAGGAGAACTAGTTTTTTTAAATGCCTTTCACTGACCTTTAAAGATTCGGTAGTTGTCTTAAATATATAATTTGTGGGCTGCATGGTGGCGCAATGGTTAGTGCTGCTGCCTCACGGCGCCGAGGTCCCAGGTTCAATTCCAGCTCTGGGTCACTATCGGTGCGGGGTTTGCATATTCTCTGTTTACGTGGGTATCGCCCCCACAACCCAAAGATATGCAGGCTAGGTGGATTGACGACGCCAAATTGCTCCTTAATTGGAAAAATGAATTGGGTACTCTAAATTTATAAAACAAAATATATATAATTTATACAAACAGTGGGTGGAGCCTTATCTTGAAATATAATCTGAATTTGAAAAGCTTTTATAGAAAGTTACTTGCTTTATAGCTGTACATTTAAAAAAAATGTAAATAAATTTAAAGTACTCAATTCATTTTTTCCACCTAAGGGGATATTTAGGGTGGCCAAACCACCTACCCTGCACATCTTTGGGTTGTGGGGGCGAAACCCATGCAAACACTGGGAGAATGTGCAAACTTCACACAGACTTACCCAGAGCCAGGATCGAACCTGGGACCTCAGTGCTGTGAGGCACGCGTGCTAACCACTGTGCCGTTGTGCTGTCCCTTGCATAAAATTCAAGGGTGGCATGGTGGCGCAGTGGTTAGCACTGCTGTCTCACGGCACACGAGGACGCAGGTTCGATCCTGGCCCCGGGTGACTGTCTGTGGCATTTGCATGTCTGCGTGTGTCTCACAACACTGCAGGGTATGTGGATTGGACATGCTAAGTTGCCCCTTAATGGGGAAAAAATGAATTTTATACTTTAAATTTTTTGTAATTTTTTTTTAAATTAGAAAAAATACATAAATTTCTGTCATCTTCCTTCAATGTTTCATCTTTGCACTTAACAGAAAGGCTTTCCCACAAGTGCTACACTTGATGAGATAAAGGGCTGGTTTGATGAAAATGGGCCTGTGGAGAATATACAGATGAGAAGGACATTGCAGAGGCAATTTAAGGTCTGTATTATCCTCAATTTTTTGCCTTTGTCCTCCCATTTGCACTTGAAATACTTAATTGCTCCCTGTCCTTTTCTGCTAACAGGGATCAGTATTTGTGGTCTTTGACAGTATAGATTCGGCCAAAACATTTGTAGAAACACCAGGTCTGAAATACAAGGACAATGACATGATTGTGCTTTTCAAGTAAGTATCAACTTCTATGCAGACTTGTCCTTTTCAGTTAGCTGAAGGGAAGTAAACGTTGTTGAGTTCCTGATTGGAAAGCGAAATCGGCCTGAAAACTGGAAGTTGCCTCCATCTTATTTTCTCAAAAGACAAAATACTTTGGTAATAAATTGTATTCAAATCAAATTATTTGTTCAGCGCAAAGCAATTAAATCATTTCAAAGCCAAGTTGCTTTTTGAAGAAAATACAAATCAAGACCATTGGATGAAGTGTGATTTTTGGTAATTATTCAAGTGTGTGTGCTTGCACTTGGTTTCCAAGTACTTGATTGTTTTCTACCCTGACCTATTTCAAGATAAATCAGCCGGGTTTTGTACACTGTCTCCTGGCATTTAAAATTGGATAGGGAGACATCTTTTGCTTTTCTAAACTGAAAATAGCTTCTCTTTTAGCTAAAGGTGAGGTGTGGCAACAGAATATACTGAAGTATTATGTAATCTACCTTTTATGAACGCAGGATTCAAGAGTTGGCAAATACTTGTGTGAAATTACAGTTGTCTGGGGCATAACATTTTTTTGATGCCTCTGATAAGAGTGCTTCATCAAACAAGTATCTATCCAATTTCTCATCCATAGAAAAATAAATTTGTATTTGCCTCTTCAAATAAATATACTGTTCGGCTTGATCCGCTGTTCAGAATGCTCAACTCTTGAATGCACTTGAATCCGTTCTTAAATTATTTTTTCTCTTTTGAAGAGAAGCTTATTTTGCAAAGAAATCCGAAGAAAGGAAGCAGCATAAAACGGCGAAAAACAAAAAAAAGTAAGTGGTTACAAATTTGTGACCATTATAAAATGTTTTATACTATTTGCATTTCTCTTTTGGCAGGGTAGGGCCATGGGAAAGATGTGAATTGGAGCAGGAAGCAACAGTGCATTAAGTAGTTTTGTGCCTTAAACTGTGGCTGTAAAACTTGGGTGGCATAAATGGTTGAAGCTGGGTTGATATCAGATTTTGAAAATTGCATTTTCTACAGTGGTGGTTGCTACATCTTGAGCTTGGGTTGATTATACTCCGTAGAGGAAACGGGTACTTTTGTCGTGAGAAACCTGATGGACACCAAATAAATTGGCTTCTCATGCACCCAGTTTTGATACTAATTGGTATTGTTGACTTGAGTAATGTTACACTCGCTTTCTATGTATGAATTTTTAATTTTACAGACTGTTTACTGTATGTTTCCCAGGCAATAGACCAAGTACTCTGATGTATGAATAATTTGGGGATTCAGGCAAAACTAATTATTTGCTCTTTCAGGAGAACATTTATCCATGTTGTGCAAAAGCATCTCTATTGAAATTGGTGGTGGTTCTGTTTTTTTTGTGATTTGATCTATTTTTCTCTCCTGTACATGCTTACCTTCATTGGCCGGGGCATTACGTTTTTTTTTAAATTGGCAAGTCATGTTGCAGCTTTATAGAACCTTAGTTAGGCTGCACTTGGAATATAGTGTTCAATTCTGGTTGCCACACTACCAGACTATGTGGAGGGTTTGGAGAGGGTACAGAAAAGATTTACCAGAATGCTGCCTGATATGGAGGGCATTAGCTACGAGGCGAAGTTGAATAAACTTGGTTTGTTTCTCATTGGAACAACGGAGGTTGAGGGGCGACCTGATAGAAGTCTATAAGATTGAGGGGCATGGACATGGTGATAGTCAGAAGTCAGGGTGGAAGAGTCTTACTAGGGGGCATAGGTTTAAGGTTCGAGGGGCAAGGTTTAAAGGAGATGTACGAGGCAAGTTTTTTTACAGAGGGTGGTGGGAGCATGGAACTCGCTGCCATGGGAGGTAGTGGAAGCAGATACAATAGTGACTTTTAAGGGGCGTCTTCACAAATACATGTATAGGATGGGAATAGAGGGAAATGGTCCCACGGGGGGGGGGTTGGTACAGTTGGGCAGCATGGTTGGTGCAGACTTGGAGGGCAGAAGGGCCTGTTCTTGTGCTGTAATTTTCTTTGTTCTTTGTACTATAGTGAGAAAGAACAGAAACACATGGAGGATCTTGATGGGGTAAGTTTTTTTTTAATAGAGAAATATTTAAGGTAATGGATGCAAATGTATAACAAATGAAAGCTGATAAATTTCATGTACAATTTCATTGCCCAGCAAGTTTATACAATGAAGACCAAAAACAAATAAGAGAAGCAGATTTCAGACAAAATTGGTATGGATGCTTATAATGGTACGGTATACTGGTTAAAGGGAATACCTGCCATGGTTTGTACTCCTGATTCCTATCTACTGCCCAGTGAAGATTGTACACAGTTTGGGTATGGTTTAGATAATAAGTCAAAGCTTGCTACCCAGCCTTGTACAAGTTGTGGGGAGATGCCTGCACCCCAACAAAATTAATTAATTTTCAGGTGAGAAGAAAATAAATACTTGATATCTAGGTGTTGGAAAGTCTAAAATGAAACTGAGTTTTAGTTATCCAAACGGCTTTCCCAAATGGAGCAATTTTTAATACTAGCTCCAACAACACCAGCACACTAGTCCTCTCTGGGTATGAAGTAAGTTGTCTGAAATTTTATAAGGCAGTCTTTGCTCACACCCTTTGTCGGAAGGCTGATGACCACAAATCTTTCAACATTGCCAGCATCAGGGCAATCTGAATTATGTTGACTTGAGCCAAAAATCTGTTTCAGAGGGATTCATAATTTATCAAATTCAAGTGCAGAAGGACACCATTTTGTTTCTCAGAACTTTTGTCTAATTTGTTTGCTCTTTGCCATATCCTTTTTTGTTTAACTGTTAAATGTTGCATCTTGAAAGGTTGGATCTGTAGCCATTGAGTTTAGATTGAGAGGGGATCTTATTGAAACATACAAGATCCTGAGGGGACTTGACAGCGTGGATGCTGAAATTGTTTCTCCCAGGTGGGAGACACCAAAATTGGGGGACACAGATTAAAAATAAGGGGTCTCCCATTTATGATTATTGAGCACAAAGTCTGTGGAACTCTTCTGCACAGAAGAGTAGAGGTAGAGTCACTGAATATAGTTTTACAGTAGAGGTAAGAGTTTTGACTAACAAGGGAGTTGGAAGGGTGCAGGGGTCGGAGGAAAGTGGAGTGGAGGCCACAATCCAATCAGCCATAATCTTATTGAATAAGTGCGAGCCAAGTGACCTCCTGATTTGTTCATGTGAATCTCCACATCTAATATTTTGGCACTCAAACTTTTCAGCATTTCTTTTATTCAGTGCAGAAATTAAATTCAATGCCCTTTGTTTCTGACTCCACTGGTTAGCCTACCTTATTTCCTAATTTTTAAAACTTTGACTGCTAGATCTGCTGCTAAGTTGAAAGCACCATCGCTCATAAGCATTGAAATGGTAAGTATAGAGGTAACACGCAACAGCAGCAGATGAGCTGAAGCAGGGTCTGTGACGGTGGTTTCGGGGAGGTGGAAGACTACAGGGTCAGAAATGCTCATCAGGGTCAACTTTGTTTGTGTGTGAACAATTTGGCTTCCCCTCTGGCAAAGGAGGGATGGATTTGATGGTTAACATGTCCAAATTTCGTTCATCCAGTACTGGATACAAGACCAACAACATGGCACATTCAAGACAGCAAAAGCTGTGTGATCTGCACCATTAATCGTGTTAATATGAACTATCAATGCCATATGTACTATTACTTGTAACCTATTTGACTCCTGCATTTTAGTTAGCCCTGCCTCTTAAATTGGCACCAGGAAATATTGACTCTTCCAATGTTCTGGTCCTCAAATTGTTTCTGTATGGGGAGAACAAGAGGTCTTGTTTCATGGATCAGTAGCATGTCATAGCCACATCTTGTAAATCCAATCCTTTATCCTTCCATTATACTAAGTACCATGGCCTTACTGTTAGTGATAAGTCTCTTCTATGTTTAGAAAGTCTGGATGCATAATTGGCTGCATTCTTAGTATATTGGCTCAGTAAATTCCCTTGTTAATTTTAAAATTAGTCAAGCATAATCTGCCTTTTACATGCCATGTTTATCAACAGTTATCCAAGTGTTACTTTTTTATTATAGTCTCACTAGAGCTAGGCTAGGCAGAAGTGAAATCGGGAAGCATTCTTCACAAAGGAAATCTGGAACTCTTCCTGAGACTTTGGATGGTAGGTCAATTAAAATTTTCAAGATTGAAATCGATGAGACCTTCGTTGGGTAAGGGTAAGGAGGGCAATGGATTTGAGGTGCAGACCCAAGATTGCCTGAACAGGATCAAGGGGCTGGAAAGTTCCAATTGTCCAGTAGTTTTCTTAACTATGAAGATGACTGACTTTCTTGAACAAGGGCCAATGTTCCCTCTGAACTGTGCAAGTGTGCAGCCCAATGATCAAGTGTGTACAGCACAGGGAACATCTATTTTCAAGATGTACACATGGACTTTGTAAAGGGACACACAGTGCAACAAGCAGGCTGCACACATCAAACAAATAGGGAATATTGACAAAGATATAACGTTAGCCATCCTGCTGACTGCAATGCCTGTCTTAGAAGTTAACAAATTTTATCTTCTGCTCTGAAGGGGTAGAATAACATTCTCGAAGTGAGGTGGAAGATGTGAGATATCTTAAACTTTTTTCTTTTTCTTTTAAAGAAATCCTTCAAGGAAAAAAATGGATGTTTGCTGAAGTTCGCTGGTGACCTTGTTGATCAGACATGCAGGGAGGATATTCATGAAATTTTCTCCAATCATGGTGAAATACAATGGATAGATTTTATAAGAGGTGCTAAAGAGGTGAATATTACTGTTAAAATCTTATTCAGGTGATTTCCTTTTTAAAAAAAAAAAACACTTTTCTAATGTAAGGGTTCATTGTGTGATTTGTAGGGAAACATCCTTTTTAAAACAAATGCAAAGGAAACACTTGAGAAGGCAAAAGAAGCCCACGGTGGAAAATTGCAATTGAGAGACAAAGATGTGACCTGGGAAATGGTGGATGGTGAAGAGGAAAAAACAATTTTGAAGAAAATAATAGAAGACCAGCAGGAGTCTCTGAACAAACGAAAGGGCAAAGGTAAAGCTTTAGTGATTACACTTGTTTGACAGTTGACTAATTTTCTGAGCACTTTTTCCCCCAAAAATACTACTGTCTTGTTTACTTGCAGCTCGAAGGGGTAGAGGTAGAGGACGAGGTGGTGGTAAGGGAAGTTGGGGGCAACAAAGGGTGCAGTTTCAAGGCAAGAAAACAACATTTGAGAGTGACGATGAAGAAGGTGGTCAGGAAATGGAAGAAACTAAAGAAACAAGTAAGTGGAAATTGCTAAACCAAGAATTTGAAATAATTCACTGGTATGTTGAAAATTTGCCATTTATTTGATCCAAACCAATTAGAATTTTTTAATTCATTTCATGGGATGTGCCACTAGGAATCCCAGCATTTGCTGACTATACCGAATTGCCCTTGAAGTGGTGAGCTGTGTTCTTGAACTAAGTCCATCTGGTGTGGGTACACCGACAGTGCTGTTGAGGTTCCAAGATTTTGGCTTAGTGACCGGGAAGATGTGAGAGGATAATTTGTAGGTTGTGGTATTGCCATGTGTCTGCTATTTTTATCTTGATAGGTGGATAGAGGTTGCAAGTTAGGAAGGTGCTGCTGAAGGAGCCCGAGTTGCTGCAGTGCATTTTGTATACGGTGTATACTTGCATCTGGTATTTTGCTGGAGTGGACTGGGATAGTAATTCGTCAAATTGGATTTGTCCAGCTTTTTCTGGAAAGGATGCACCTAGGCAATTTTCCAGTAGTGGTAGAAGATGCCATTGTTATAGCTATACTGGAACAGCACTTGCGTGCACAGCTGGGGTGTTGTCAGGGTCCATGGCCTTCAGCTGCTTCACGTGGAGTGAAGCAAATTGACTGAAGCAAATTGACTGAAGACAAACATCTGTGACACTGGGGACTTCTGGGTGCAGCCAAGATCCAAGTTAGATCATTTACCTGACATTTCTGGCTGATGATGATTGAAAATGATTCAGACTTGTCATTTGCTTGATGACCTGGGTTTTGCAAGTGAAGCCACTCTTCTGTCTACTCTTGACTGGATGTGGCAGGATGGCAGAGCTTTGATATGATCTGATGGTGCTTCTGTTTAGCAGCCATGTAGTCTTGTGATACAGCTCCACCAAATTGCATCCCACTTTTTGGTATGCTTGATGTTATCTTGCACTCCACTTTGACTTGCTAGTAGTGGTAGTGAGGTATTGTGGACCAGATTATTGAATATATTTCAGATGTTGACCCACAAACCTCTTGGATGTCCAATTTTGTACTTCTATATCTGTTCTCAATCTATTCTATTTGCGGCAGTATGTGAATTGCAGTGCATCAAGGCATTCTGGAAGTATGCAGTTGATGTGTCTCATGGCCAACCTCTCAAGCACTGCATACTAATGTCAGGGCCACCAGATGGTAGTCTTGAAAATCGCTTATTGTCACGAGTAGACTTCAATGAAGTGACTGTGAAAAGCCCCTAGTCGCCACATTCCGCCGCCTGTTCGGGGAGGCTGGTACGGGAATTGAACCGTGCTGCTGGCCTGTCTTGGTCTGCTTTAAAAACCAGCGATTTAGCCCCTAGTGTGCTAAACCAGCCCCTGGTTTGATCCTACTTTGAGTAAGTGAACAATTTCAGTTGCTTGTAGAATTGGTGCATTGCTTCTGGACAATAAGTATATATTTGAGCAATTCTAATATAATTTTTTTAAATTTGGAGTACCCAATTCATTTTTTTTCCAATTAAGGGGCAATTTAGCCTGGTCAATCCACCTACCCTGCACATCTTTGGCTTGTGGGGGTGAAACCCACGCAAACACGGGGAGAATGTGCAAACTCCACATGGACAGTGACCCAGAGCCGGGATCGAACCTGGTACCTCAGCGTCATGAGGCAGCAGTGCTACTCACTGCGCCACCGTGCTGCCCTGAGCAATTCTAATTTCTGACTCTGTGCATACTAGAGTTACTAGGTTATTCTGTCTGAAATTCCTCTGTCACAAGAAGCAACCAACAGTCCTTGTAACTTGTGCATTACAGATTTTGCTTCAGACTCTTTAAAGTTACTGTGGATTAACAACTATATTCACCACTTGCCATCTCTCCTTAAGTGGTGCCTTTTTATAAAGACCTGGAAGTTTGTTTTTTAAAGTGCTGAATGCTTTAGCTCTGTGCAGTATCCACAGACACAACCTCATGCTACACTGAATGTTTTCTGGACTTGGGGTGTGAGTGAATTCTATTTCCATTGGAAAGAGCCTGACGAGATTGGGATGAGATTTTGGCTGTTTATTGCTCGAGATTCATTTCCTGTAATAAAATGTGATCTTGGAACAGCACAATGGCACAGTGGGTTAGCACTGCTGCCTCATGGCACAGAATACCTGGGTCACTGTCCATGTGGAATTTGCACATTCTCCCGTGTTTGTGTGGGTCTCAAACCAAAAACGTGCAGGATTGGTGAGATTGGCCATGTAAAATTGCCACTTGATTGGAAATGTTTTTAAAATAAATAAATAAAATTCAATCCTACTCATTTTGGATTCTTACTGATACTGAAAATCTTTGTTTTGGTTTTCAAACATTTTAACCACCTTGTTTGATCTGATGTAGCTGATACAAGTCTAAAGAAGAGAAACCTTGAAGAAACTGAACCTGTAGATGAGCCTGCACCAAAACATCTGAAAACTGAACCTGTAGATGAGCCTGCACCAAAACATCTGAAAACTGAACCTGTAGATGAGCCTGCACCAAAACAAGTGAAAGCTGAACCTGTGGATGAACCTGCACCAAAACAAGTGAAAGCTGAACACGTAGATGAGCCTGCAGTAAAACTGAAAACAGAAGGTCAAGCTGGCAATCAGTAGGATTCAATTTGTGGCTTGCAAACAGAACAAAATGACCACGTGGCCTGATACAAGGAGTTTTAATTTTGATCTCTGCATTTCTTCTGTTGAGTATCTTCCAGAGGCATGGAATTTATTTAAACGAAAACCGTATGAAGTCCACTTCAATATCAATCTAGAATTTAAAGAAAAGTATTACATACAGTATATTTGCAGATGCCTTAACTGCATGTTTGTCTAAGGTTTATGTAGATTATTTTTAAAACATTTTGAATTGTTACTTTATATTTGCAGTTCAATTTCCTTGCAGAGTATACAAGGCCTCTATTGTATCTTGGATGTCGGACATTAATTTTAGTCTTCAATACCGTATCACTGTAAATAGCCTACAAATTCATGAATAAAACATAATTTTGAACTATAAAGGGTTTAATAGTGATCTTGTTTTAAGTTAGTCTGCAGGTGATGTATGTAATTGGACTAAACAAATAGATCAAATAATATCTGAATATTTCATAAATCAAAATCGGTCTGATCAAAGGCATAAATAAATGACAATCCTATGATGTAAACTCTCCTCCTTGTCCTTCTCAACCTGTCTGCAGAATCTATCACACCATGCACCTCTCCACCGACATCCAGCTGGATGGGACTGCTCTTCTATGGTTCAGAGTACCCAATTTTTTTTTTTCCAATTAAGGGCAATTTGGTGGGGCCAAACCATTTAACCTGCACATCTTCAGGTTGTGGGGGTGAAACCCACGCAGATATGAGGAGAATGTGCAAACCACATGGACAGTGACCCGGGATCAAGCTCTGTGCTGTAGGCAGCAGTGCTAACCACTGCGAAACCGTGCCACCCTCTTGGTTACATTCTTATTTAATAGTCCAAATCACTTGCAATAGCTTCCCTTCCTGCTCCCCTGGTGTCCCCCAAGGATCTGTCCGGAGCACATTTCTATTTTTTTATCTACAACATCCAAAAGCACTTGGTGTCATCGCCATACATGCTGAAACTAAGTTATACTTGCCACTGCCTCTCTTGATGATTCCACTGTTGCTAAATTATCAGACAGCTTGTGTAAAAACCACTACTGGATGAGCAGAAATTTCCTTTTTGGGAGTTTGAAGCCATTATTTTCAGAATCACTCCAAACTCGTGTTCTAGCTACTAATTAAGTCCATCTGTTACCTTGGCATCACGTTTGATCCAACAATGAGCTTCTGACCTCTGATTTGCACACTACGGCTGGCTATTTCCAGTTCCATAATGTTGCCTGACTTCAGACCTGTCTCAGCTCATGTGCTGCTGAAACCCTTATGCATGCCTTTGTTACCTCTGGACTCAACTGTTCAAAACCCATGCCTGGCCTGTCTCACACATGCAATCCTCTGTAAATCTAAATCTATATCTCTGGTCAACTAAATCTCCACCCATGTTTTAACTTGCAGCATCTCCTTTCCCTATCGCCCTGTGCTTTGACCTATATTGGCTCCCCATTATGGAACTTCCATGATTTTTGAATTCTCATCTTTGTGTTCAAATTCTCCCATTAATCTCCCCAGTCTTATAACTCTAATTCTGGCCCGTTGTGCATTTTCAACCATAATTGCTGCACTGTTGGTAGTCTGAAACTGCCTCTGCCCCAAGCTCTGGAATTTCTTCTACCCAGCTTCCCTTTTTAAGATGTATACAAAATCTGCTTCTTTGGCCAAGTTTTTGATCATCTGACTAATATCTTGTGTGGCATATTGTCATACTTTGTTTTATCGTGCTCCTATGAAGTGCCTTGGGACGTTTCATTAGATTAAAGGTGCCACATAAATACAGGAGCACTCGTGCAGGTGTGCACATGCAGGAATTTCAAAAAGTAGGTTTTCACGAATAGTTGCAGGGGTTCGATCAAGTCACCCCAATTGAAGAGCTAGTGCAGGTGTCCTAAGCAAAGTGACATTCTGCATTATTATTTTGATTTTTATATTGAGATTTTACGGCTGGAAGTCTTGGAATTTCTCAGCTAACCACCTGGAGTGTTGTCACGTGTGACAGACCAAATTGAAAATATGACTTTTGTAATCTGCCACTACAAAAGCACAGTATGAAGATGCTGGAAATCAAAAAAAAGTCTTCCAGCATTTTCTTTTGTGACTCATCCAAGTTTGTTTTTAGTGAAGTAATCTTTTTAATAATTTTGACCTGCTTGGAGCACATGCTGAGGAACCTGGCGATCATCTTGTGCTTGCTTCACAAACTCAAAGACTATAACTTTGTTGAAAAATATTTCCTTCCTGCTCTAGTCTTGATTGCAATCAGGAACATTCAGCGGATATGTTTGAAATGTGAACTAACTTACCGATTTCCTCTTATGGAATTTGTATGATGCTGGCAAGTCATATTTCAGCTCTGTTTCAAAATAAAAAATGTAATATGATAAATCTATATTCTTGGACCTGACCTCTAGATTATTCTTTCTGGGATATGGGTATTGCTGGCATGGTCAATATTTGTTGCTGATCACTGGCTTACTAGGTCACAGGGCAGTTAGTCAATCACATTTCTGGGGGTCTGGAGCAGGCATGTCCAAGGCCTGGCCTCTCCTCACCCCAACCCACAAGGCATTTTTAAGTGGCATGCCACATCCTTGTTTAGGTAGCCATTCGACTTCAAAACTTCCCAGAGAATTGTTTAAATTCTCAGTCTGCCAATCACAGGGCTGGTTTTCCATGCATGTGCAGCCTATCGGCAGCAAATGTAGGTGAAACTAGTCTGATTGGATGAGTAGCATGCCATCAGTTGCCAGATGCGTTTTTAATATTGTTTTTGGCTCCGGTGGTTAGCATTGCTGCCTCACGGCGCTGAGGACCCAGGTTCAATCCCGGCCCCAGGTCACTGTCAGTGTGGAGTTTGCACATTCTCCCCTCTTTTGCATGGCTTTCACCCTCTTCCCCCCCACACACACAACCCAAAGATGTGCATGCTAGGTGGATTAAAAAAACAATTGGGTACTCTTGTGTACTTATTTTTAAAATATATTGTTTCTAGTCAGGGGAGCTCAGGAGGGGAAAGTTCAATGGGAGCTAGTGGATCAAAGCTGGCAGGGTGGGCTCTTTTTATTTCTTTTTGTTCTGATGAAAGGCTACTTAATAACCACATCATTAAATTGTTTCTCTCTCCACAGTTGCTGCCTGATTTTCTGAGTATTTCCAGCATTTTCAATTTTTAAAAAGAAAATATATATTCGGGTAAGGTAGGTTTTGCAAAGCTGATCATAGAATCTCTACAGTGCAAGAGGAGGCCATTTGGCCCATCGAGTCTGCACCGACCCTTGGAAAGAGTAACCTACGTAGGCCCACGCCTGACCCTAGCCCAGTAACCCCACTTTTGGACACACACGGCAATTTAGCATAGCCAATCCACTCAACCGGCACAACTTTGGACTGTGGGAGGAAACCGAAGCACCCGGAGGAAACTCGCGCAGACACTGGGAGAAAGTGCAAATTCCACCCAGTCACCCAAGGCCAGAATTGTTCCTGGCGCTGAGGCAGTAGTGCTTGCCACTGTGCCATCCCCTCTAATCTCTTTGTATCGCTAATCTTTTTGCATCAATATACAAAGATTGACACTGGTCAAATCACAGCAAGAGATTGACTAATTCTGACAATTTGTGAAATGTACAAAGCACTGGTTGCAACAAAAAAGATCAAGGAACAAACAGCATAAGTTTACTTATGACCTTGTAAACAATACAAAATGAAATTTTACGTAGTAAATTAGTATCACTTACCAGCAATCACTTCCATCTTTACCTTCCATTCTTCAGCCTTCTTCTGAATATGCTACAATGGAGAAGTTTTGCAAAATACATGTGAATCCAAGCAGCACCATTGTACAAAAAAACTTAAATGAATTGACAGTTGCCATTAGGTTTATACTAATATGTATTTTAGCTGAAATTGTATAATTTTATTTTCCCCCACTTGAAGGTGTTGACTAAGTGGCGGTTTGTGTTTGAGGTTGGTTATCAAAACAGCTGAATGTGGGGCATTCCAAATGGGCCTCATCCTGTTGTCATTGGATGACCATGTGTACTTTCCCGTAAAAGTACCAGATGGCTATGATGTGGAAATTCTCCCCTTCATGCATTACATAATGTGATAAAGTGTCTGCTGTAAAGATGCAGTAATTAATTAAACTAATATGAGACTACATTGCTGAAAGGTTTTTACATAGTGAAATACACTAGCTATTATGCAAATCCTATTAGATCAGAAAATGCTGAGATTCAAATCACTAATTTCTGGTGCGTTCTTTGATGTCAGTAGGGGAATGTTGACTGGTTTTCTCTGCATAGGAAAGTTCATGTCTCATGATTTTCAGTAAAAGATTTATGTGAGTCTGCATGAATTTAGTTGCAGAAAGCATAACTGGATGAACTCAATGAAATAATAAAGGTGGCGAAGCAAATGTATTTGGGGAAAGTGAACTTGTTAAATCTCACTTGGAGCATACATAAAGGGTATTGAGGCAGTGGGAGTACAGACTCACAACATATCAGAACTGAACAAAGAAGCTTACTTGAGAAAGGCTGGGGCTGGCAGGAGAGGGAAGGATGACCTGATAGGATGTCTTTAGATAATGAAAAGGTTTGCTGACATACACAAAAATGTTCCCATTTTTCAGGGAGTCCAAAACTAGAGGTCATAAACAAGACAGTCAATTGTAGATCCAACAAAAAATTCTTTATCCAAAGCGTGATAAGAATTGTGAAACACCTGACCACAAGGAGTAATTAAGCAAAATAGCATAGGTGTATTTAAGCAGAAGCTAGGTCGGTACCGGATGAAGAAAGGATTAGGATACACTGATTGGTTTTTTTATTTGTTCATGGAACGTGGGCATCGCTGGTTGGGCCAGCATTTATTGCCCATCCCTAATTGCCCTTGAGGGACAGTCAGGAGTCAACCATATTGCTGTGGGTCTGGAGTCACATATAGGCCAGATCGGGTAAGGATGGCAGATTTCCTTCCCTAAAAGTGTAGCCACCTGGGGTGGCCACGTCCCGATTACAAAATGGACACTTTGCAAAGAATGAAGGGAAAAATGGACAATGCTGAGAAAGCAAGCAGGTGCAAGGTTTGTCTGTTGATTGGAGCTATAGCTCCCAGACAAGTCTGATACTGCAATGCCATTACCATACTAATGAGCCATCTCCGAGGACAAAAGAGAAACATTTAGGTTAACGATACTAAAGCAGACACCCCGGCGTCAGGGGAGACTCGAACAAAGCAGGCCAATGGCCACCTAGGGCCTGCCCAGCAATCACAGCAGCCACCCCTTTATTGGAGGAAATCGATACCAATGATCCCAGCAGCCTCGGAACCGGACAACGGCCATTGTTCCTCTGACTGAGTGGGCACCCAAAGCTAAGTATAGGCTTTAGTAGTAGTGATAGTTTAGTGATAGGTAGAGTTTGTGCATGAGTATAATTAACTGTGTGTGTAAATAAATGGGCATTGATTTCGAACTTACTAACTGGTGTATCGAGTCTTTGATCAGTATTCGGTTTTGAACCTTGTGGCGGTATCGAAAGATACCTGGCGACTCTTGAGCAAACGTGATTAGAATTTATTTTTTTTAAATTTAGAGTACCCAATTCATTTTTCCAATTAAGGGAAATTTAACGTGGCCAATCCACCTAACCAACACATCTTTGGGTTGTGGGGGTGAGATCCATACAGACACGGGGAGAATGTGCAAACTCCACACGGACAGTGACCCAGGGTCGGGATTCGAACCCGGATCCTCAACGCCGTAGGCAGCAATGCTAACCACTGTGCCACCATTCTGCCCTAAACGTAATTAGAATTAAGGAAGGCGACCACATTAACAGCCATAAACGGAGCCAATTAAATAGAGATCACAACGAGCAACAAAGGACATTAGTGAACCAGAAAGGTTTTTACAACAATTGACAATGGTTTCATGGTCATCACTAAACGGATTTTTATTGAAGTCAAATTTCACCATCTGCAGTGTTGGGATATGAACCTGGGACCCCAAACTACTCTGGGTTTCTGGATTACTAGTGCCATGACAATACCACTACGCCACCGCCTCCCAGTTATTTAGTCGAGGGAGGAGGCTCGTGTGGCGTATAAATGCTGACTGAGACAAGTTGGAATGAATGACCTGTTTCTGTGCTGCATACTCAATATGACTATTGTGCATGAGTCTCCCCACAAACCTTAACATTTTTTTGGCAGTTAACACAGGAGGCAAATGAAGCTTAAATTGAGATTTTTGGTTCTATTTTTTTTTTGAAATATTTATTGAAAAATTTTGAATTTATACAACAATAACGCACCATAGTAAAATACCAAAAATAACAATAATATTAGCAATCATAAACATTCACCCCACCTCCATGAACAACACAGCATTTTAACAACAACGCAAATTAACACAATATAAAGTTACAGAATAGAAACTACAGTAAGGAACACCCCCCCCCGGGTTGCTGCTGCTATTGACCAAGATACCTATCTTTGAGCCAGGAAGTCCAGAAAAGGCTGCCATCGTTTATAGAACCCTTGTATTGATCCTCTCAGGGCAAATTTGACCCTTTCCAATTTTATAAATCCCGCCATGTCACTGATCCAGGTCTCCACACTTGGGGGCCTTGCATCCTTCCACTGTAGCAGGATCCTTCGTCGGGCTACCAGGGACGCAAAGGCCAGGACACCGGCCTCTTTCGCCTCCTGCACTCCCGGCTCTACCGCAACTCCAAAAATCGCGAGTCCTGGTTTGACCCTGGATCCAACCACCCTCGACACCGTCCCCGCCACCCCCTTCCAGAATTCTTCTAGTGTTGGGTGCTCCAGAACATATGGGCGTGGTTCGCTGGACTCCCCGAACATCTGGTGCACCTGTCCTCACCCCCAAAGAACCTACTCATCCTAGTCCCGGACATGTGGGCCCGGTGCAGCACCTTAAATTGGATGAGACTAAGCCTCGCACATGAGGAGGAAGAGTTGACTCTCTCCAAGGCATCCGCCCAAGTCCCGTCCTCTATCTGCTCCCCGAGTTCCTCCTCCCATTTAGCCTTCAGCTCCTCCACTGACGACTCCTCCACCTCCTGCATTACCTTATAGATGTCAGACATCTTCCCCTCTCCGACCCACACCCTCGAAAGCACTCTGTCCATCGTCCCCCGCGAGGGCAGCAGAGGGAATCCCTCTACCTGTCGCCTAGCAAACGCCTTTACCTGCAAGTATCTGAACATGTTCCCTTGGGGAAGCCCAAACTTATCTTCTAGTTCCCTCAGGCCCGCAAACGTCCCGCCAATAAGCAGGTCCCTCAATTTACTGATGCCCGCCCTTTGCCACCCCCTAAATCCCCCACCCTTGTTCCCCGGGATGAACCGATGATTGCCACCCAGTGGAGCCTCCATCGAGCCCCCTGTTTCCCCCCGATGCCGTCTCCACTGTCCCCAGATTCTTAGGCTCGCCGCCACCACCGGGCTTGTGGTAAACCTTATTGGTTCTATTTTATGCTAGAAGTTGAATGAACATTCAAAGAGCAAATAGTATAAACTTAAAAATGTCCTGTTTCCTGTAATGCATTAAAGATATTTGAAAAATACTTGCTGTCATACAAATGATCATCTGCAAAATGGTTTATTTGGCTGCAGAAAACAGGTAAATTATTTACATTTCTGGTTGATGTTTTGTGCAGGGAATACACAGCTGTTCTGGCCATATCTAAAGCAGTTCTGAGGAATGCCATGTCCATACCTTTTGAGGAAAACATAAATTAGTTAGACCTTTTATCCAGTGAGTATCTTTGCTACATTTGCTTGGTTCTTGCTCTAGAGATCAGATGAAATTTACTTGTCTAAATTTTATTGATGTCAGACTCAATTTATCATTGAATAAAATTCTATCAAAATCCAACTTCCTAGATTTAGCTGGGAAAGGGAATTAATTGCTGGTATCTTGGAAGAAACAAGGTGTGATATGGGATCAGAGTTAGCTGTCAACCAAATGGCATTCAGAGTACTGCAATTGGCTTCTATGGTTTTGGGTTCCTGTGTTGGGTGGAAAGAGGATTAGATTTGATTTCTTTTCCATGATCAATCAGTGTCCATTTCGGTTCTACAAGGTTGATTAGACAAAAAAAATTGTATAGGGGACAAGAATCTCAGTTTGAGGTCTCCGCCGGAGTTGAATTGCATCTGATTGGCAGTTCAGGAAGTGATTCCTAATCCTTCACCATGCAAATGTATGCATGGTAAGAATTGTGAGGGATTTCTGAGGGAATTGGTCAACCGGCTGCTATTCTGAGCAGCTGGCCACCCCCCCCCCCCCCCCCATCCCATCATGCTTGAGTGATTGCGAAGTGCTCAGCGGGAAATTGACAGCACTTCACTCTTTGAAGTGGTTGATGTTTGTAAACATTGTGGTTAAAGCACTTTAGAGTTACTCAACCATGAAGGAAGATGAATGAAGCACAGCCCAGTAATGGAAATGAATGAATATCTTGCAGCTCAAGGCTCTGAGGGGCTTAGTTGACTTTTTTTTCTGGGAATTGGCACACAGTGCTTCCTGTGTCAGAGGCACAATGTGTATTGCTCCTGTATTCACTGCCTTAGGCTAGACTGCTCTCTAGCTTCCAGAACAGGGGTCTTTTTTCTGGTGGACTTTCCGACAGGAGTCTCTTTTCTGGGGGGCCTCTTTATTTCGAGGGTTGCTGAGGGCTGCCTCATTATTTGGAGAGTCTCGGGGTGGGGGGGGGGGGCATCTATGTTTAGGGGGTCTTTGGGCGGATGGTGTCTGGTGGGGGGTGTGACCAAACCGCCCCTAAGGGGTTACCCCCTTGGCCCACCGCTGGGACTACGGCGCCAGGTACACATTGGTCCATACCTATAGTGATCCTCGCCCGTGTGATTTCCGGACCGGAGAATCTTGTGAGCCCGGAGGATTATGGTGCCCGGCCCGCTAATTGAATCCAAAAAGGTCATTTGCATTCTCCTGCTGCAACAGGGCGCAAACCTCAATCCTGCCACCAAGAGGGGGGCCGGGGCATCAGAAACGGGTCGACGCCCGGCACCAATCCCATTTTATTCACTTGACTCGAGATTCTCCGCCTCACTGGACACTACCACTACTCCAAGACACTACCAGCAGCATAAGGCGGAGGATCCTGCCCAGGATCTTTCAAATCCTCAGAACATCCCAAAGTACTTCAAAGCTACTGAATTACTTTTACTGTGTTTTTAGTTTAATATAGGCAAATATGGCTGCTAATTGGCTTTTTTTAAAAACATCGCAACAATGACTTAAGTATTTAATTTTCTAAAGTTCATCACATAAAATAGTTTTCAACTTGTGTGGGTGGTCAGTGATTAGGCAACATGATATGAATCACAAAAACCATTGCAACTAAGGTGCTTATTAAACAAGTTTGGTTACCATGTCTTGAAATCAGTGATTAATATATTAATTTTGTAGCCTTGAGTCTCGAGCCTCTGGCTTCAATGTGCTATATAGTCAGCATTATTGGAATTTATCATTAGTTACATTTAGGAATGATTTTCAGTCCTGTTTTCTCCTCTCTTCCTTTTGTAACATGTATTATCTATTAATGAATTGTGATTGTGTGAAACATGACACCTGCTTTCCTTTAAAGAATTTGAAGGACGTTATGCAAAGTGTTGATGAAATTGGTTTGTAAATGTATATTGAAGTATAGCCTGAGAAGTGACAAAAATCAAATGCTAATTCACCAAATATCTAACATTTAGATTCAAAGGTATTTGGCTTAACAAATGTATTGCTGCACGTTTATTCAAACTTCTGCTGGAATATACTTTCAACCGTAAATTATGGGGGAAATTTTTTAATCCTTTGCACTTAAATTTCAGAAGTACAGTACACCGAGCTAAACATTCAATCTACCTTTATTGTGCTTTGTTCCAAATGGTGGATTCATTATTATAGTGTCAAATGTCTTTGATAATTTGCCAGTCGTTACAGAACAGATATCACATTGAACCATATTAACATTGGCCAATTCAAATTCCTCTGCATTTCTGTTAAATATGTCAAGTGCTCCTTCATCAATATCAAATCCCACACATAATCTGCAAAAGATGAAAACAACCTGGTTAGTGAGCAATGTTTGTTTTGGTCCATGTATAATGGTATAAGATTATCCTCAAATTGAATTTTTTATTATTGAGTTTGCCTGCACAGGATAACACACAGAATAGATTCTCCATGTGATCTATGAAAGTGCACTTTGAAGCAGATAACAATTTTAATTCATTTGTAAATGTATTAACCCTAAACAGCAGGTACTTTTGGGATACTTAACCTCCAGAGTGAAACTCCTGGGAATTGGTTAGCTGTTGTCGCATCTGCTAAAATCTTTTTCTGGAAATTATTTAATTGACTTGTCCTCCTTCCAGTCCCCCTTTCCTTCCAGCCAAATTAAAACAAGTGTTTTCTCTGCTGGTCCCATCTCTAATGGGGGTCCACAATTTAATAATTGATAGTATTAGAGAAAGTAAACAGAAGTTGAGACAATAGCATGTGATCGCTGGAGTTGGAGTAGTTAGAAATATAGTAAACCAAGAAAATGATTTATTAAAGTACTTTCTTTGGAGTAGCCTTATTGCTATAAGAACGTTTGATTATAACATGTCAGCTAAAATCTTAGACATTTTCATCCAACTGCATATGTTTGTTTATGAATCCTATTGGCAGGGTAGTTGCCCTTCAATATTAATCATAGAATAATAAAGCTCAGTAGACGGACATGTCCATCAAGCCTGTGTCGACTCTTTTGAAGAACTTTGCTCATTTGGTAGTAATCTCATCTCTTGGCAGAATGGCTTCAGCAACCAATCTGTTGTGATATTTTGCAGTGGTAATGGGAGCATTATATTATCAAAAGTGACATTTTTCAGGTGAAATGTTAAATTTCTGCTGAATGTAAGAAATTGTCATATTTTGTATATTTTGGCAGTAATGTTATTAAAACCTGGGATATGATGGTTGACATGGTAGCACAGTGGTTAGCACTGTTGCTTCACAGCGCCAGGGTCCCAGTTTCGATTCCTGCTTGGGTCACTGTCTGTGGAATCTGCATGTTTTCCCCGTGGGTTTCCTCCAGGTGCTCTGGTTTCCTCTCACAAGTCCTGAGAGATGTCTGTTGGGTGAATTGGACATTCTGAATTCACTCTGTAACCAAACAGGCGCCATAGTGTGGCGACTCGAGGATTTTCATAGTAGCTTCACTGCAGTGTTAATGTAAGCCTACTTGTGACAATAATAATTATTATTAGTATTAAGATGCATACAGACAGTATGACTGCTAGAGTGGTGATTAATGTGTCATAAGGGCAGCACGGTGGCACAGTGGTTAGCATTGCTGCCTACGGCGCTGAGGACCCGGGTTCGAATCCCGGCCCTGGGTCACTGTCCGTGTGGAGTTTGCACATTCTCCCCGTGTCTGCGTGGGTTTCGCCCCCACAACTCAAAAGATGTGCAGGATAGGTGGATTGACCATGCTAAAATTGCCCCTTAATTGGAAAAGGTAATTGGGTACTCTAAATTTATTTTTTTTTTAAATTAAAAAAATTAATGTGTCATAAAAGTGAAGTAATCATTGAAGTGTTCTGCTAATAAATCTTGAACCATTTACTTGTATATTGATAGCTCACTATTGGAATATTGTTTAGGTTTAAGGAACCCCTGTAGATAATTTGAGGGTTATTGTGTTTGGTTCAACTAAGTAGGTCAAAGGACTTCTTCTAAGAAGAGACAAAAGAATTTCTTATGCTTTGGGCACAGATGTAATTAATTGGAAGAGCCAGATCTGTCTGAAGAATCAGTAGGTCCTAGAACTCTAATCTGAACGGAGTTGTTTCAGTTTGGTCCTGAAAGGTCTCTCCAAAGATTCTGCACAGAGAAATGCAAGTGAAACCCTAGTTGTTAACGTTTTTCAGGAGTGGTATTTGATATATTTGGAATATGGTGGCAGGTTACGGTTTTCACTTAACAGTTGTGACTGTTAAACTGTAAAGCTATTTCTTTGTTGCTAATGTGGTTAATTTAAAAATAAATAAATTTAGAGTACCCAATTCATTTTTTCCAATTAAGGAGCAATTTAGCGTGGCCAATCCACCTCCACTGCACATCTTTGGGTTGTGGGGGCGAAACCCATGCAAACACGGGGAGACTGTGCAAACTCCACACGGGCAGTGATCCAGAGCCGGGATTGAACTTGGGACCATGGCTTTGTGAGGCAGCAATGCTAACCACTGTGCCACCCTGCTGCCCGCTAATGTGGTTAATTATGTCATTAGAAAAAGCGGCACGGTGATGCAGTAGTTAGCACTGCTGTCTCACGACGCCAAGGTCCCAGGTTCAATCTTGGCTCTGGGTCTCTGTCCGTGTGGAGTTTGCTGTCCGTGTGGAGTTTGCACATTCTCCCGTGTTTGCGTGGGTTTCGCCCCAAAAGATGTGCAGGGGAGGTAGATTGGCCATGCTAAACTGCCCCTTAATTGGAAAAAATGAATTGGGTACTGTAAATTTATTTTTAAAAATAAAAAAATTGTGATTAAATTAACATACGGTCAGTATTACTACTCTCGTGGTGCAGTAACATTTCCTCAGTTTTACACACTGAAAAAAAGTTGGGATCTTGTCCGGGATCCTAACAAACAGAGTTCCTGTCTTTCTGGCCACGATCCCATGGGACTAAAAAAGCAGAGAATCCCTCCCATGTCCTTGCCAAAATCATTCCGTGTTTTTGATCGTGTGCTGGCAGTGGACACTAACTGGGGTTACACTTTACCCCTCTAAACAGACACAGACTGAAACTGATTGTTGGGATAGGAGTTGCATGCTTTTTATAATCTTTATTGTCACAAGTAAGCTTACATTAAAACTGCAATAGTTACTGTGAAAATGTCCAAATTACCTAATGAGCACATCTTTCGGGGCTTGTGGGAGAAAACTGGAGCACCCGGAGGAAACCCATGCAGACTTGGGGGATGGGGGAACGTGCAGACTCCGCACAGACAGTGACCTAAGCCAGGAATCGAACCCGGGACCCTGGCGCAGTGAAACAACAGTGCTATCCACTGTGCTACCATGTTGCCCTTTTAAACTGTAACTCTATAAATAAATGCTTATAAAAGTATGTCAAAGATTGTCTCTAGTCTATCCTTCAACACAACGTTTCTGCAGAATTAACAGATCATTTAATCGTGCTTGTTTATGGGATGTTACGGTGTACACTGGCCGCTGCATTTACCTCCATCAGCGGCTGCACCTGAAATAGGTCATTGGCTGTGAAGCTCTTTTGGGTATGTGAGGATGTAGTAAGATGTAATATAAATACGTGAAAGTTTTAAAAAATTGAGGCAGGAAAATACCATAAACTCCAGAAAGAATGGACTAGGGCTGGTATTATCATTCTCAAGGCAAGGTTATTTAACTAGGAGAAATAAGATTAGTGTACATCTAATATTTCCATGTATGAAATTGGAATTACTTTGCAATCAGACACAATCATCAGTAAAATAAAACAGCTGCATAATGAAAATGGTCATGGCAATATTAGTTTTTTAAGCAAAATTTGGCGTTGCATACATAAAATGTAAATTTAGATTTTTGCATTTTGTAATCCACATACCCTGCATCTAGCATAGCTGCTCCGATACTCAGAACGCCACATCCACATCCAAGATCGCCAATCAACTTGCTTTCAATGTCATTGAATGTTGTGTGTATTGTATACAGCATATGCGCTAAAATGAGATCATGGAATATCATTCTATAGTACAATAATAAAATATTTTAATTTGATAGTCATATCACAAAATGAGTCTTTGTAGTTCACCATCTAAAAACACTTAACTGTAGTTTCATATTAGTATGCACATTTTATGAAGCCATTATACATACTGCGTTTCTGGGAGACATGTACTAACATAGGGGTTCTTAACATAGTTGTGCTGGGAACATGGTGAGCTTACAGGTTGGTTAATTAGCATGTCCTTGGTTGCATGGATTCAGTCATGTTAAGAATAGGGACATCCTGCCTACAGGTGGTCATTTGACTTGTTATAAGATACCTGCTTATGGGTTGTGATTTTGTTGCTTTTTGGAAAGTGTGGGAATTTTGCTGGGTGAGCTTCAAAGAACATCTCCACTATGAACATTCAATTAAATTTGGATGTCGCCACAGATATCCAGCCGCAGTTATTTAGTGGAGTGCTACACTTTCAATAATCAGGAAAGGGAATGCAATTTTGTGCAGTTCATTGTTGGCTTATACTTTGAAGGATGTCCTCGCTCTCTACAGAGCGAAATGGAGAGGTTGTTCAATTTTCCTGTGGCTTTTCTTCAGAAATGAACAATTATGCAATGGCAAATACTTGACGTATGGAAGGACTGAACTTGAGTTGGCTTTTGTGGATTATGCAGCTGGTGGTGACCGAGAGGATCAATCACTACACTTCATGCCCTTTGCTGATGAACTGCTAGCCTCAAGCTTATTCCACCACCCACAACTTTATGATGTTGTACTTGTCATAAAATTATCTGATGTGTACATAATGAATATATCTGGTAGACTGGTATCTGGAATAGTAGTACAATTGTGCTAGTGTCCATTCAGTCGTGTTGGGTATTGCCTAATCTCAAAATCATGATGGACGAGCTGGGATATGCCATCTAGCTACCATCTGACCCTTGCAGAAGAGTTAGCTCAGTCTAATAGTCCCTTTCTGGTCAAAGACTCGACATGAACTCTGGTTCTCTTTCTACGGATACTGCCAGACCTGCTAAGTTTTTCCAGCATTTTCTGTTTTATCCCGTTCTCACCTCGGGCTCGTATCATTCACTATGCCCAACTTTGAAAAGGCTAATATATTTGGAGGAACAGTGGGGGTTGTTCCTGAAACTGTCAGCTTAAAAATAATGAGTAGACTATTCAACAGATTCATTAAGAGGCTCAATCGGCATTCTTATCCATGGCTGTTACAGGAAGGCAAGATTAGACCTTGATTCTTTTAGCTACAACCTATCCTCAGTAGTGTCTAATATTTAAGATGTGTTCCTGTTCGGAGAGCTGAAGGTAATCGAGACATCTTTCTGCCCAGAGTCTGTCAACGTCTTGCGACAATTAAATTTTAACCCTGACGGGTAGCATCTGGAATAGGTAGAAAAAGCTATATTTCAAGTGGTCCTCTGCTGTTTGAGCTACAAATCCAATTTCTGGGATATCTGATCACTTAATCAAATTCAAAGCATATAACAGGATTAGCAATGTTAAAAGAAAAATCATTCCCAAATTAATGGATAGGTAGCAGTGCTACAATTAGTAACACTACCATGCATATGGAGTTATATATTTAGACCGTAATAGTTAATGTTGAAAATGGGCGTATTATAAATAAAGATTGGATGTGAATCCTGAGTCATAGAAAATATTTGGAGGGGGAAAAACTTGGGTTTGAACACGTTTTTTAAAAAAAAAGAGCAAAGAGGGAAAGAAGCCATTTAGGGGGGGGGGGGGGAGAAATTTGAGAACCGAGTGACACGTTGGCACATTGCTGCCTCAGCGCCAGGGACCAGAATTCGATTCAGGCCTTGGATGACTGTGGGGAGACCGAATGGCCATCTGCTGCATTGTAGGGATTCCATTGCTGAGCCAGTGGGACAAGTGGGTTTCCAAAGCAGCTGGAGGTTGCAGAGATTGGGAGGGAGCAGTCAAAACCATAAGGCAAATATATTCAATTTAGTAAACTGGCAAACAGAAAGCCAATATAGTCCCATGAAGATTGCCCTAATGGGTGAGCAGGACGTAATGCAGTACGGATGAATGCATTTCGAAGAAGTTGAAGTTCATGGATGGGAGACCAACAAAGTGTCCAGATGACAAAAGCATGCATATAGGTTTCAATAACAGTTGCATTGAGATGTGCGATATTGTAGATCGAAAATAAGTGATCGAGGTGATTGATAGAATATGGGGATTAGGTTGAGCAAAGTACCAAGATTTTGCAATGATTGTCACTCAAGGTGAACCAGAGGTGTTGGTGGTAAGGCAGCAGAGTTTATAGTGAGGGCTTAAAACTATGGAGGTTGCTACTTTTCCATGACTTCACAGAATTGTTATGGCATGGGAGAAGACTATTTAGCCCATCATTTCTGCACTCCATCTCCAAACAAGCATCATGACCGTGTGCCATTCCCCTGCCTTTTTCTTGTACCCCTGCACATTTCTCCAAGTAATCATTTAATGCCTTCTTGAATGCTTTGATTGTACCTACTCCCAGGCAGTGCATTCCAGACCCAAATTACTTGTATGGAAAAAAATTCTGCCATCATATTTGATTCTTTTGCAAATCACTTTAAATCTGTGCCCTCTCATTCTCGATCCTTTTACGAACGGGAACAATTTCTCCCCATCTACTCTGTCCAGCCCCCTCATGATTTTGAATATCACTCTCCTCTCGGCCACCTTTTTCCCAAGGAGTACAGTCCCAACCTCTCCAATCTATCCTCATAGGTTTCTCATCCCTGGAACCATTCTTGTAAACCTTTTCTGTACTCTCTGCAACATTCTTTCTATAGTGTAGCATCCTGAACTGTGCACAATATTTCAGCTGAGGTCTAATAGTGTTGTGTATAAGTTAAGCATAAACTCCTTGCTCTTGTACTTTGTCGCTATTAATTTTTTTAAAAATAATTTTTATTGAAAAATTTTTTTTACATGGAAATATTTACCCCAACTATAGAATATTACAAAATATTCCCTCTTAACAAATATCCCCCCCCGCCCGAACTCGCGCGCGCGCGCTGTCCCTCCCCCCTCCCCAAAAACAAACAAAGCAACAATCAACATCCAACATAAACTGCGAACAAATTTGCCCGCATTACAACCGTAAATCACCCACCACACCCGTTGTTGCCACCCCCCCCTCCCCCGGGTTGCTGCTGCTGCGACCTCTGTACCCTATCTTTGAGCCAAAAAGTCGAGGAAAGGCTGCCACCGCCTGAAGAACCCTTGTACCGACCCTCTCAGGGCGAATTTGACCCTTTCCAACTGAATAAAGCTTGCCATGTCATTAATCCAAGTTTCCACGCTTGGAGGCCTCGCGTCCTTCCACTGTATTAGTATCCTTCTTCGCGCAACTAGGGACGCAAAGGCCAGTACTCCGGCCTCTCTCGCCTCCTGTACCCCCGGCTCCACCCCAACCCCAAAGATCGCTAGTCCCCATCCTGGTTTGACCCTGGATCCCACCACCCTCGGCACCGTCCTTGCCACCCCCTTCCAGAACTCCTCCAGTGCCGGACATGCCCAAAATATATGGACATGGTTCGCTGGACTTCCCGAACACCTGACACATCTGTCCTCACCCCCAAAGAACCGACTCATCCTTGTCCCCGTCATATGGGCTCTATGTAGCACCTTAAATTGAATGAGGCTAAGCCTCGCACACGAGGAGGAAGAATTAACCCTCTCCAGGGCATCAGCCCATGTCCCATCCTCTATCTGCTCTCCCAGCTCCCCCTCCCACTTGGCTTTCAGCTCCTCTACTGATGCCTCCTCCGCCTCCTGCATTACTTTGTATATGTCCGATATCCTCCCCCCTCCGACCCAGACCCCCGAGAGCACCCTATCGCTCGCCCCCCTACTGGGGAGCAAGGGAAACCCTTCCACCTGGCGTCTAGCAAATGCCTTCACCTGCAAATGTCTAAACATGTTTCCCGGGGGGAGCCCGAATTTCTCCTCCAGCTCTCTCAGGCTCGCAAACCTCCCATCTACAAACAGATCCTTCAGCTGCCTGATGCCCACCCTGTACCAGCTCTGGAATCCCCCGTCCATGTTCCCCGGGATGAATCTATGGTTCCCTCTTAACGGTGCCTCCATCAGACCTCCCACTTCCCCCCTGTGTCGCCTCCACTGCCCCCAGATCTTGAGGGTGGCCGCCACCACCGGGCTCGTGGTGTACCTCGTGGGAGGGAGCGGCCATGGCGCCGTCACTAGGGCCCCCAGGCTTATGTTGCCACAGGACGCCCTCTCCATTCATTTCCAAGCTGCCCCCTCCCCTTCCATCATCCACTTGCGCACCATCGATACATTAGCCGCCCAGTAATACCCCGAAAGGTTGGGTAATGCCAGCCCTCCACTCTCCATACTCCGCTCCAAGAAGACCCTCCTCACCCTTGGGGTGCCGTGCGCCCACACGTAGCTCATGATGCTGCTCGTCACCTTTTTGAAGATGGCCCTCGGGAGGAAGATGGGCCAGCACTGAAATAAAAACAAAAACCTCGGGAGGACCGTCATTTTAACGGACTGCACTCTGCCCGCCAGCGACAGCGGCACCATGTCCCACCTTTTAAATTCCTCCTCCATCTGTTCCACCAGCCTGGAGAAGTTCAACTTGTGGAGAGTCCCCCAGTTCCTTGCCACCTGCACCCCTAAATATCTAAAACTCTTTCCTGCTCTCTTCAACGGGAGTCTCCCGATTCCCTCTTCCTGGTCCCCTGGGTGTATCACAAATACCTCACTCTTACCCAAGTTTAGCTTGTACCCCGAAAAGTCCCCGAATTCTGCTAGCGGTTCCATCACCTCCGGCATTCCCCCTTCTGGGTCTGCCACGTATAGCAGCAGGTCGTCCGCGTTTAGCGATACCCGGTGCTCCTCCCCGCCCCTTGTCAGCCCTCTCCACCCCCCTGAGCCCCTCAGTGCCATCGCCAACGGTTCAATTGCCAGTGCGAAGAGCAGGGGGGACAAGGGGCACCCCTGTCTGGTCCCCCGGTGGAGCCCAAAATACTCCGATCTCCTACCATTCGTCACTACACTTGCCGTCGGGGCCGAATAGAGCAGCTTCACCCATTTAATAAATCCCTCCCCAAATCCAAACTGTTCCAGCGTCTCCCACAGGTACTTCCACTCCACCCTATCAAATGCTTTCTCCGCGTCCAATGCCACCACTATCTCCGCCTCCCCCTCCACTGCCGGCATCATGATGACGTTTAGCAGTCTCCGCACGTTCGTATTAAGCTGCCGCCCTTTCACAAAACCCGTCTGGTCCTCGTGTATCACCCCTGGCACACAATCCTCTATCCTGGTAGCCAGGATCTTTGCCAGCAGCTTGGCGTCCACATTCAGGAGCGAGATAGGCCTATATGACCCACACTGCACGGGGTCCTTGTCCCGCTTCAAGATCAGAGAGATCAGTGCCTGCGACATTGTCGGGGGCAGAGCCCCCCCCTCCCATGCCTCGTTGAAGGCTCGCACCAGCACAGGGCCCACCAAATCCGCATATTTTTTGTAAAATTCCACCGGGAACCCGTCTGGCCCCGGCGCCTTCCCCGACTGCATATGCCCAATCCCCTTGACTAGCTCCTCTAACCCTATCTGCGCCCCCAGCCCCTCTACCAGCTCCTCTTGGACCTTGGGGAACCTCAGTTTGTTCAAGAAGCCCTCCATCCCCCCTCCCCTCGTCGGCGGCTCTGACCGATACAGCTCCTTATAGAAGTCTCTGAAGACCCCATTTACTTCTGGCCCCTTCTGCACTACGTTCCCACCCCTCTCCCTCACTCCCCCAATTTCTCTAGCCGCATCCCGCTTGCGGAGCTGATGCGCCAACATCCTACTCGCCTTCTCCCCATACTCATAAATCGCGCCCTGCGCCCTTCTCCACTGTGTCTCCGCCTTTCTGGTGGTCAACAGGTCAAACTTAGCCTGCAAACTGCGCCGTTCCCCCAACAGCCCCTCCTCTGGTGCCTCCGCATATTTCCTATCCACGTCCAGAAGCTCCCCCACCAGCCTCTCCCTCTCCTGTCTCTCCCTCCTTTCCCTATGTGCCCGTATGGAGATCAGCTCCCCCCGGATCACCGCCTTCAGGGCCTCCCATACCATCCCCACCTGCACCTCCCCCGTGTCATTAATGTCCAGATATCTTTCAATGCTCTTCCGGACCCTCTTACACACCTCCTCATCCGCCAGCAACCCTACATCCAGGCGCCACAGCGGACGCTGGTCTCGCGCCTCCCCCATTTCCAAATCTACCCAGTGTGGCGCATGGTCTGAGACCGCTATGGCCGAGTACTCCACTTCCCGTACTTTCGGGATCAGTCCCCTGCTCAATACAAAAAAGTCAATTCTAGAATAGACTCTGTGGACATGGGAGAAAAAGGAATACTCCCTCGCCCTCGGCCTCCCAAACCTCCAGGGGTCCACCCCTCCCATCTGCTCCATAAACCCCTTTAACACTTCTGCCGCTGCCGGCCTCCTACTCGTCCTTGAACTCGATCTGTCCAGCACAGGGTCCAGCACTGTGTTGAAGTCCCCCCCCATGATCAGGCCCCCTGCCTCCAGGTCCGGAATGAGGCCCAGTAGGCGCCTCATGAAGCCAGCGTCGTCCCAATTCGGGGCATACACGTTAACCATCACCACTTTCTCCCCCTGCAGCCTACCCTTCACCATGACATATCTACCCTCTTTATCCGCCACCACCTCTGCCGCCACGAACGACACCCTCTTCCCTACCAGGATCGCCACCCCCCCGGTTCTTTACGTCCAGTCCTGAGTGGAACACCTGTCCCACCCACCCCCTTCTCAGGCGGACCTGGTCCGCCACCTTCAAATGGGTCTCTTGTAGCATTGCTACATCCGCCTTCAGTCCCTTCAAATGCGAGATTACTCTCGTTCTCTTGACCGGCCCATTCAGCCCCCTCACATTCCAAGTGATCAGCCGGGTCGAAGGGCAGCCCGCCCCTTTCCCCTGCCGACTAGCCATATCCTGTCACCTGCTCGCCCCGAGTCAGCCCTCCCTTTCTGACCCGCTCCCCATGGCGATGGCGCCCCCCCCCCTCCCCCCACCCCTCCGGTCCTCAACTTCTCCTCCCTGGCCTTTTCAGCAGCAACCCGGTAGCCCCCCCCTCCCCCCTCCCCCCCCAGGCTAGGACCCTTCCTAGCCGCGATGCACCCTCCATAGTACTTCCGTAAGTCAGCTGGTTTACGCTGACCCGGCTGCCCCTGCCACACTCCGACTCCTCCCGGCATGGGGGACGTCCCCCCCCTTACCACCCCTCCTTGACCCCGCTCCAGCGCGGGAAAGGGAGCCATTGCTGACCACGCCCCTTACTCCCCCCCCTCCCTCCTCTGCCCCGTGCGCGGGAAACCAGAGGAAAGCCCGCGCTTTCGCCCTGCCCCTCCCCGCCCCTCCATCTTCAGTTCCACCCCCGTCCCCGATCTCACACCGATAACTACAAAACAACCAAAAACCCCACAAGAAACACATACCCCCGACACTCCCCCCCCACCCCGCCCTCCCAACATAACATTATAAATAACAGAAAAAAGAGAGAAAAAACTGGTAGAGAGAAAAAAAAGGGCCCAAAAATACGGCCAAGTGAAAATCCAACCAAAAGAGAGCCACGTGCCCAGCTTAAAGTACCAGAGCGGCAACGACCGCCAAGTATACCCTGGTTCTAGTTCGAGTCCAGCTTTTCTTCCTGGACAAAGGCCCACGCCTCCTCCGGGGACTCGAAATAGTGGTGCTGGTCCTTATAGGTCACCCACAAGCGCGCTGGCTGCAGCATCCCGAATCTGATTCTCTTGGCATGCAGCACCGCCTTCGTCCGGTTGAACCGGGCCCGCCGCTTTGCCACCTCCGCACTCCAGTCCTGAAAGATCCTCACCGTCGAGTTCTCCCATTTGCTGCTCCTCTCTCTCTTGGCCCACCTCAGCACCCTCTCCCGGTCACTGAATCGCTGGAACCGAACCAGCACCGCCCTCGGGGGTTCGTTTGCTCTTGGCTTCCTGGCCATTACTCTGTAGGCCTCCTCCAGTTCCAGGGGCGAAGGGACGGCCCCTGCCCCCATCAGTGAGCCCAGCATTTCTGCCACATACCCCGGGAGGTCCGACTCCTCCAGCCCTTCTGCCAGGCCCAGGATCCTCAGGTTTTTCCGCCTCATGCGGATATCCATCTCCTCCAGTCGGTTTTGCCATCTCAGGTGGAGTGCCTCGTGCACCTCCACCTTTCCCACGAGGACCGTAGCCTCCTCCTCCCTCACAGCCATCTCCTGCTGCAGCTCCCGAATTGACACCTCTTGGGTCGCCTGTGCCCCCATCAGCCTGGTGGTCGTCGCGTTCATCGACTCCAGCAGCTCCACTTTCAGCTCCGTGAAGAAGCGCAGGAGAATGGCCTGCTGCTCCTCCGCCCATTTCCTCCAGTCCTCGGGTGCGCCGCCGGCCGCCATTTTGGATTTCTTCCCCCGCTTTTTTCGGGGAGCTGCTGCCGCTTTTTTCCCTGCCCCACTTCGGGTAACGACCATAAATTTTTCAGGGTTCTCCTCTGGGAACCTTCCCCCACCGGGAATTGCCGTTCCAGCGCCGTTAGGGGCCCTCCAATCGGCCCGAAAACACCTTCCTCACAGGAGCAGCCAAACGTGCGACTTAGCTGGTCATAGCCGCAACCGGAAGTCCCTCCTTTGTCGCTATTAATAAAGCCCAGAATACTATATGCTTTATTAACTGCACTATCCACCTGTCCTGCCACCTTCAATGATCTATGCCCATATTCACCCAGGTCCCTGTGCTCCTGGACCCTTTTTACACTTTACTTTTTATTGTCTCTCCATGTTCTTCCTACCAAATGCATCACCTCACACTTCTTGCGTTGAACTTCATCTGCCCACTCCACTAACTTGTCTATGTCCTTCAGAAGTTGTACGCTGTCTTCTTCACAATTTACAATACTTCCATGTTTTGTGTCATCTGCAAACTTTGAAACTGTCCCCTGTACACCAAGATCTAGATCATTAATATACATCAGGAAAAGCGAGGGTCCAAGACAGACTTGAAATATATTATCTCCAGAGGATAGTATCAATATGCATGGGAAAACTGATACAGTGCATGATGTTGCTGACGGGTAATGAGGAAGAAGAGGGGAGACTAGAATAGACACCAGCAGGTGACAGGACTGGCAGAAAAATAAGCTATTTCTAGAGATACACTGACTGCATTCGAATGCAAAGGAATTACTCCAGGTCGAAAAGAAGTGCACAAAGATAACAACAGCTCAGTCCACCAATCAAATGCAGTAGAGGGACTGAAGAGGGATAAGACACGATAGTCGCAGTCACAAAGGCATGAGGGGAAGTTGAGTGGTCACCAGTGTTACTCATTACAAAGGAAAAATATCTGGATTTCATATAGATTGAGGGACAAAGGCTAAAATGGGCACCTGGTACAAAACATGGCTTTGCTTCAATATTTAGCATGACCTTATGGGAAGGTAATCTTCCTGCGTGATGCGACAGGAGCCAGACCCTGGCTAAGATGATCAATAAGATCATCTTCAAACTTCTTAAAGGAAATGTAGTCTCGATAAGAATGTTTTACCTGCTATGTGGGCGCTAGTGGGATATTGTTCGAGAAGCAGCTTCGGCTGCTCGAACACATCCACTTGCTGCAATAAACTCTCCAGTTCTTTCAGCTTTCTCGGTTTCATTGCTGTCCCCCGCCGCGTGCAGCCGCCTCCAACCCCCCGCCGACAACTACATTGCCGGCCTTTGGTTCCGGCCGCACGGACACTGAGCATGCGCTCAACAGGCACTTCCGGTGATGGAGAAAGGAAAGGTGCAGCATTTCAATAAGAATGAACGGTATTCAGAGAAACGGAATTAGTAACACAGACTCGCAAGGATGAAGAAGTAACAAGGATCAGATTCGCACTTGTAGTTGCTTTACCGCCCCCACCCCATCGACTAGAGAGTTGGTGGCATCAACTCAGAGGCAGATTCAAAATGGGTTTCAGCTAGAAAGTTCCTGTCCATATTACTCAGCAAGGCACGCTCAGTGTTAAACTGAGAGACTATCGGGACAAGAGAATTTTTGCCCTCTCGACATTTAAATTTACTTCGGGATACTTTGTAACCCGGTCTCGATACTAGATCCGCAATGAATCCCACATTATGTTCTCTACTTCAGGGAATCTTATTCCAATCTGTAATCATATTCGTTTTTTAAATTGCGAGGTTAACATTGATGCAAACATGAAATCTTCAATAGCTGCAGGTGGCACTCCCTAGATGGATTGGGGCAGCACGGTAGCGTTGTGGATAGACCAATTGCTTCACAGCTCCAGGGTCCCAGGTTCGATTCCGGCTTGGGTCACTGTCTGTGCAGAGTCTGCACATCTTCCCTGTGTCTGCGTGGGTTTCCTCCGGGTGCTCCGGTTTCCTCCCACAGTCCAAAGATGAGCAAGTTAGGTGGATTGACCATGATAAATTGCCCCATGTTTGTTGATTATGTCTACCGGATACTATGGGTGCAATTTAACTAAATGGGAACAAAGTCCCACAGCGAGTGTTTATTGCCACATCTTTCCCGGCACTCGCAGCGCCGATAAACACAAGGCGATAAAACGCAACTCACGTTTGATAAGGGGCCTCAACGGGGAACATGCGACCGAAGCTGCACATAGCCCCATTTTGTGCACTGAGGAGCTCTGCTTGATAGAACCCGTTGGTGTAGCAAGAGGTGGTGTCCCGATTTCCGAGGCCAGCAGTGCCAGGGTGCCACCTTGCCCAAGGCGCCTCAATTAATCTGGGAGACCCCCACAAGTGCCGTTCTGTCTGGTCCCTGTTTGTGCTGATCAATACTGAACAGCCTTTGCCCGAGGTCTCCGAGGCATACATCTCATGATGTCGCGTTAGATCTCGTGAGGCGTTGTGAGCCGGGTAGATCTCAGGAGTCGGTTTTCCTGGCTTTTATCAGCCATTTTGTGCTGCGGCAAGCTGCTTTTCGGAGCAGCTTGGCCATTAAATCGCACCCTGTGAATATAACAAATGGCAACTGAAATGTTGAAAAAATGATCTGACCAAAAAGAGCTTGCATTTAAGCACACTTTTCACACTCCATTGTATTTCAGAGCATCTTCCAATTAATTACTTTTGAAGTGTAGTCACTTTTGGAAGCAAAAATGTTGGCAATTAGAACACTCCATAGCTAGATATGTTAATAAGAAGAATTTATTTGTTCTGTTCCTAGTTGACTGAAAAATGTTGGCCAGGATTTTGGGAGAAGGCTTTTCAGAAAAGTACTATGGGATTATTTACTTCTATCTGAATAGGCAGGCTTATTTTAGATGGACTAATGATATGACACTAAAGTAAAAGCAAAATACTTCGGATGCTGGGGATCTGACGTAAAAACAGAAAGTGCTTCAAAATCTCAGAGAGAGAAACAGGGTTAATGTTTCAAGTCCAATATGACTTCTTTGGGAAGTGAAGAGAAATAGAAATGTTTTCCGTTGCGAAAGCAGAATGGAGGTTCAGGTGGGTCAACAGGGAAGGCCAGAGATAGGTTAGAGCATGGCAGGAGATTAAATATCAAAGATGCCATGTAAAAAAGGCAAAGGGAGTGATAATGGTAGTCTTCTTGGGCAGTCCCTCAGCTTCGAGGATGGCTTGCTTTTCCACTACTGGGAGGTGGGTTCTGGGGTAGCTGAATAGCCCAATCTTGGATCTGCAGACACTGCCACAGGTTTGCAGTTGGTGTTTGGTGAGGTGGGTGGGTGGGACACTCTGGATTCTGCGCTCTTCCGCTGTTTACGCTTAACCTCTGCATGCTCCACCCTACAATGCTCGAGGAAATTGTTGCCCTTGCAGATGCTTTTTCTCCAGTTTGTGCGTTCTAAGGCAACTGATTCCCACGTGTTGATGGGAATGTTGCATTTATTTAGGCAGATTACTCTGCCCTCTGAGTAATCGCTTTCGATTGCACAGCTCGGAGTAGAGCACTTATTTCAGGAGTCTTGTGTCGAGCATAGGGGCAATGTGGCCTGCCCATCACATCTAGTCAAACATGACCAGACTTTTTTTTTTCTCTTTGATTTTATAAATTTTAAGTATCCAATACTTTTTTACAATTAAAGGGCAATTGAGCATGGCCAATCCACCCATCTTGCACATCTTTGGGTTGTGGGGTTGAGGCCCATGCAGACATTGGGGGATGTGCAAACTTCACACAGCCAGTTGATCCGGGGCCAGGATCAAACCCGGGTCTTCGGCGCCGTGAGGCAACAGGGCTAACCACTGCCCCACCATGCCACCCAGCATGACCAGTGCCTTGATACTCAGGATATTCGCCGGGGAGAGGACACTCATGTTGGTATGCCTATCCTGCCAGTGGATTTGCAGGATTTTGTGGAGGCAATGTTGGTGATATTTCTCCAGGGATTTGAGATGTCTGCTGTACAGTGTCCATGTTTCCGATGTATACAGTAAGGCAGGGACCACTGTTGTTCTGTAGACCATGAGCTTGGTTTTTTATTCATTCTTGGGATGTGGGCGTTGCTGGCTGCGCAGCAGTTGTTGACCATTCTGAATTGCCATTTCAGTGCTGGGGCAGTTAAGAGTCAACCACATTGCTGTGTGGGTCTGGAGGTCATGTACGCCAGACCGGGTTAGGACGGCAGATTCAATCAGATCATGGCTGATCTCTTCCTGGTCTCAAATCCACCTCCCTGCCTGTTCCCCGTATCCCTGTAACCTGTTTTTAAAAAAATCAGAAATGTATCTATCTCCTTCTTGAAACTATTTAATGATTCTGTCTCCACTGCACTATGGGGCAGCAAGTTCCATAAATTAACCACCCTCTGCGAAAAGTAGTTCCTCCCCATCTCAGTTTTAAATCTATCACCTCTCAACCTTTTTCTGTGACCTCTCATACTAGATTGCCCCACAAGGGGGAACATTTGGTCTACATTTACTTTATCAATCCCTTTAGTATTTTATGTACCTCAATCAGACCCTCTCTTATTCTTCTAAACTCCAGTGAGTATATGCCCCAAACTGTTCAATCTCTCCTTATATGTCAATCCTATGTTCTTATGGGTGTGCAGAGGAGATTCACTAGGTTAATCCCAGAGCTGAAGGGGTTGGATTACGAGGAGAGGTTGAGTAGACTGGGACTGTACTCGTTGAAATTTAGAAGGATGAGGGGGGATCTTATAGAAACATATAAAATTATGAAGGGAATAGATAGGATAGATGCGGGCAGGTTGTTTCCACTGGCGGGTGAAAGCAGAACTAGGGGGCATAGCCTCAAAATAAGGGGAAGTAGTTTTAGGACTGAGTTTAGGAGGAACTTCTTCACCCAAAGGGTGTGAATCTATGGAATTCCTTGCCCAGTGAAGCAGTTGAGGCTCCTTCATTAAATGTTTTTAAGGTAAAGATAGATAGTTTTTTGAAGAATAAATGGATTAAGGGTTATGGTGTTCAGGCCGGAAAGTGGAGCTGAGTCCACAAAAGATCAGCCATGATCTCATTGAATGGTGGAGCAGGCTCGAGGGGCCCAGAACCTGGAGGACACAGTAACGCTAGCAACCTCACTGGAGGTCGCTTTCCAAAGTTTGAACTCGTTCCCAGCTGACCACGCGACCCCATCGTGGATCCCCGACCAGAGACTGCCCCAGGCCTGCGCCGCGCGGCCGCCCGCCCACCACGGAGCGGCATCGTGCCACTTTTGCGGTCAGCCCCAACACCAACGGCAGCACTGCCCGGCCCGCAACGCGACCTGCAGCAGCTGCGGATGAAAAGGACACTTTGCAAAGGTATGCCTGGCTAAAACTAAATCCTCAAACTCTACCGCTATCCAGAACAATCGCCCCTCCAACTCGCAGGCCCGCAGACCCTGCAATGTGGCAGCGCGTCTGCCGACTCCGCCTCCGCACGACATGTGCGACTCATGGGGGCCGCCATCTTGTCAATCCTCCCCCACGCGGCCGGCCATGTGCGAGTCATGGGGGCCGCCATATTGGGCGCCATCTTCCTCGCCGCCCGCCATGTGCGATCAACGGGGGCCGCCATCTTGGCCATCACCTGATATGCATATCGACGACTACGATCTCCGCGGACAGTCATCACGGGGCTGCTCCAGCACCGCTGATCAAGCCACCGACTACCCGCAACTCAACGCAGTCACTCTGGACCAGTCGCGGCCAAAGCACCTCAGAAGCTCCATGATGTCCGTTCAGGTCAACGTATACAAGACACCGTGCCTCTTCGACTCCGGGAGCACCGAGAGCTTCGTTCATCCAGACCTGGTAAGATGCTGTTCGCTCCCTATCCTCCCAGCACGGCAAACTATCTCCCTCGCCTCGGGGTCGCATTTGTTCCAAATACAAGGTCGCACCGTTGTGACATTAACGATACAGGGCGCCAACTACTCCAACTTCCAATTGTATGTACTCCCAGACCTCTGCGCCCCTCTCCTACTCGGGCCCGATTTTCAATGTAATCTTAGGAGCCTAACACTCAGCTTCGGTGGACCCCTGCCCCCACTCACTATATGCAGCTTAGCAACTCTAAAAATCGACCCCCCTCCACTCTTCGCTAACCTCACCGCTAACTGCAAACCCGTAGCCACTCGCAGCAGGCGGTATAACCTGCAGGACAGGGTATTTGTTAGAGCCGAAGTCCAACGGCTCTTACGTGAGGGTCATAGAGGCCAGGAATAGCCCCTGGAGAGCTCAGGTGGTGGTCGTCAAGACCGGGGAAAAGTTCCGGATGGTGGTTGATTACAGCCAGACCATTAACCGGTTCACGCACCTTGACGCGTACCCCCTCCCCAGAATTGCAGACATTGTCAACCAGATCGCCCAGTACTGCATCTTCTCCACGGTGGATCTGAAGTCTGCATACCACCAGCTCCCAATCCGCCTGGACGACCTCCGCTACACGCCGTTCGAGGCAGACGGCCGCCTCTTCCATTTCCTCCGGGTCCCCTTTGGCGTCATGAATTGGGTCTCGGTGTTCCTACGAGCAATGGACCGAATGGTGGACCAGTACGGGCTGCGGGCCACGTTTCCGTACTTGGATAACGTCACCATCTGCGGCCATGACCAGCAGGACCACGATGCCAACCTCCACCGATTTCTCCAAACCGCCCAAAAACTCAACCTCATATACAATAAGGAGAAATGCGTTTTCCGCACAACTAGACTAGCCATTCTCAGCTATGTCGTGGAAAACAGGGTCCTGGGGCCTGACCCGGACCGTATGCAACTCCCTCTTACAACTCCCTCTCCCTCACTGTTCCAGGGCCCTCAAGAGGTGCCTTGGAATTTTCTCCTATTACGCCCAGTGGGTCCCCCAATATGCGGACAAAGCCCACCCACTATTTAAGGCCACACTCTTTCCACTGTCAGCCGAGGCCCGCCAGGCCTTCAACTGCATTAAGGAGGACATCGCCAAAGCTGCCATGCGGCCGGTAGATGAATCCGTCCCCTTTCAAGTGGAGAGCGACGCCTCAGAGGTCGCTCTCGCCGCCACTCTGAACCAGGCAGGTAGGCCAGTAGCTTTCTTCTCTTGAACCCTCTCTGCTTCAGAACTTTGACGCTCCTTAGTTGAAAAAGAAGCTCAAGCCATTGTGGAAGCCGTACGGCACTGGAGGCACTACCTCGCGGGAAGGAGGTTTACCCTCATCACCGACCAAAGATCGGTTGCCTTCATGTTCGACAACTCGCAACGGGGCAAAATTAAAAACGATAAAATCTTGAGGTGGAGGATCGAACTCTCCACCTATAATTATGATATCATATACCGTCCGGGGAAGCTCAACGAGCCCCCAGATGCCCTGTCCCGCGGCACATGCGCACAAGACGACCGATTACAGGCTATCCACAATGACCTCTGCCACCCGGCTCGCCCACTACATCAAGGCCCGCAATCTGCCTTTCTCCACCGAGGAGGTAAAAGCTATCACCAGGAATTGCCCGATCTGCGCGCAGTGTAAACCGCAGTTCCATAGACTAGACAAAGCCCATCTGGTACAGGCTTCCCGGCCCTTTGAACGACTGAGCATCGGATTTCAAAGGGCCCCACCCCTCGACCAACCGTAATGTGTACTTCCTCAACATCATAGACAAATTCTCCAGCTTTCCGTTTGCTATCCTGTGCTCCGATATGACCTCCCATACAGTCACCAGAGCCCTGCACAGTGTCTTCACTCTGTTCGGTTTCCCTAACTATGTCCACAGTGACAGGGGTTCGTCATTCATGAGTACGAGCTGCGTCAGTACCTGCTCGACCAGGGCATCGCCTCAAGCAGGACTACCAGCTGTAGCCCCAGGGGGAACGGGCAGGTGGAGAGAGAGAACGCGACGGTCTGGAAGACCGTCCTACTGACCCTACGGTCCAGGAATCTCCCGACCTCCCACTGGCAGGAGGTCCTCCCCGACGCGTCCATGCAATTAGGTCCCTCCTGTGTATGGCAACTAATCAGACTCCTCATGAGCGATTATTTGTTTTCCTAGGGGCACTACCACGGGGGCCTCGCTTCCATCTTGGTTGAGGACACCGGGCCCAGTTCTCCTCCTGAAGCACGTCCAGACACATAAAACGGACCCGCTGGTAGAGAGGGTCCTACTACTGCACTCAAACCCCCATTACACCTTTATTGAACAAACCGACGGCCGGCAGGACACCGTTTCCCTCTGCGACCTGACGTCTGCAGGATCCACCACCATCACCACCACCACCACCACCGCCGAGGTACCCCTCACACCACACCCCACCCGACCCCCCATGCCCTGCGCCCCCGCGCCTACAGATTTCCTGCGCCCCCTTTCGCCCATCACACCGGTCAGAAACGAAGCTCTGAACGAACCACCCCCAGAGTCCACCCTCAGATTCACACCGGACATCAGCCCACAGCCATCCGAAGCGGCTGCAACCGCGGTGCTCCGCCGATCCCAGCGGACGATACGAGCACCGGACCGACTCAACCTGTAGACCCGTCACCCCCGCCGGACTTGACTTTTTTAACAGGGGGTGAATGTGGTGAATGTATAATATATAATTCACACTGCGCATCACTGTGTCCCTGTGGGCTCCATCTGTGAGCCGTTGCAGGGCTCTGCCCACAGGGGGAGATGAGGAGCATGTACAGGGCTCCACCCATGGCTCTGCCCATGGCTCCTCCCACTACCGGAAATATAAAGGGCTGCGGTCTTGTGAGCCTGCCCTCAGTTCTTCTGGTCGCAGGCAGGCTCAGTTGTAAGTCGATAAAAGCCACAGTTTACTTCTACTCGTGTCTTGAGTGAATTGATGGTCGCATCAGAGTGGCGGATTTCGGAAGCATGGAGGGTATGGGAGAAGAAGGCCACGGGTCTGCCCGCTTGGTTGATGGTGGCCACCAGAGCTACGTCGGACGCGTTGCTCTCGACTTGGAAGCGGAGGGACTCGTCGATGGCGCGCATCGTGGCCTTTGCAATGTCTGCTTTGATGCAGCTGAAGGCCTGGCGGGCCTCCGTCTACAGGGGGAAAGTATTTGTTTGGATGAGAGGACGGGCTTTGTTGGCGTAGTTGGGGACTCACTGAGCGTAATAAGAAGAACCCGAGGCAGCGCTTCAGGGCCTTGGAGCAGTGAGGGAGGGGAAACTCCATAAGGGGGCGCATGCGTTCAGGGTCGGGACCTATCACTCCATTTCGCACTATGTAGCCGAGGATGGCTAGGCGGTTGGTGCTAAACACACATTGATCCTTGTGATCCGTTAGGTTCAGGAGTTTTGCGGTCCGGAGGAATTTGTGGATGTTGGTGTCGTGGTCCTGCTGATCGTGGCCGCAGATGGTGACATTATCAAGATACGGGAATGTTGCCCGTAAACCGTATCGGTCGACCATTCGGTCCATCTCTCGCTGGAAGACCGAGACCCCGTTGGATGTTGTCTACATGGGCAATATTCAGTAAGGCCTTTGACAAGGTCCCTCATGGCAGACTGGTACAGAAGGTGAAGTTGCATGGGATTAGAGGTGAGCTGGCAAGATGGATACAGAACTGGCTTGGGAGAGTAGCAGTGGAAGGATGTGTTTCTGAATGGAGGGCTGTGATTGGTGGCGTATTTCAGATATCAGTGTTCATAGTATATATAAATGATTTGGAGGAAAATGTAACTGGTTTGATTAGCAAGTTTGCGGACTACACAAAGGTTGGTGGAATTGCAGATAGTGACTGTCAGAGGTTACAACAGGATATAGATCGGTTGGAGACTTGGGCTGAGAGATGGTAGATGGAGTTTAATCTGGACAAATGTGAGGTAATACATTTTGGAAGGTTTAATACAGATGGGAAATATACAGTAAATGGCAGAACCCTTAAGAGTATTGATAGGCAGAGGGATCTGAGTGTACAGGACACAGGTCACTGAAAGTGGGAGCGTAGGCGGAGAAGGTAGTCAAGAAGGTATATGGCATGCTTGCCTCTATCGGCCGGGGTATTGAGTTTAAAAATTGACAAGTCATGTTGCAGCTTTATAGACCCTTAGTTAGGCCGCACTTGGAATATCGTGTTCAATTCTGGTCGCCACACTACCAGAAGCACATGAAGGCTATGGAGAGGGTACAGAAAAGATTTACCAGGATGTTTCCTGGTATGGAGGGCATTAGCTGTGAGGAGAGGTTGGAGAAACTTGGTTTGTTCTCACTGGAATGACAGGGGCGACCTGATAGAAGTCTACAAGATTATGTGGGGCATGGACAGAGTGGATAGTCAGAAGCTTTTTCCCAGGGTCGAAGAGTCAATTACTTGGGGACATAGGTTTAAGGGTGCGAGGAGCAAGATTTAAAGGAGATGAACGAGGCATGTTTTTTATACAGAGGATGATGGGAGCCTGGCACTCGTTGCCTGGGGAAGTGGTGGAAGCAGGGACGATAGTGACATTTCTGGGGCATCTTGACAAATACATGAATAGGATGCAAATAGAGGGAAATGGTACCCGGAAGAGTAGGGCTTTTTAGTTCAGACGGGCGGCATGGTTGGTGCAAGCTTGGAGGGCCGAAGGGCCTGTTCCTCTGCTGCAATTTTTTTTGTTCTTTGTTTTTTCGTTGCGTCTCCTTGTAGTGACCCCAGCTGCTCGTTTCCAGGCGGTCCTGCCAACGACTGATGTTGAGGACCACTAGGCCCTGGAGCTCCTGAAGCCCGCGTTCGGTTGTCTCCTGGAAAAGCGCTATATCTATGACCTTCTGGAGGGTTAGGGTTGTCTCCATCAACAGCCTTTGCTGTGTCTCCTGGTCCCACAGACCACAACTGAAGCAGTTCTTCAGGGACTCAGCAGGGCGGCCCCAAACTCGCAGAGGGCGGTGAAACTCAGCAGGCACGCCAAATACTCCATGTTTGACTCAGTTGGGGTCTGTGAAGCCTTATGAAACTGGTACCGTTGGACCATGATAGTGGGCTGCGGATTCAGGTGATGCCCGACCAGGTCGACCAGCATAGCGAATGCCATTGCGTCTGGTTTTTCCAGGTAAGTGAGGTTTTTAATTAAAGCCTAAGTTTGATGTCAAAGGTTTCAAGCTCACCATTGAGCACCATTGCGAAGTCTGTGGCGGAGGCCTCCCCAATTCCCTAGAGGCTGACGAGAAGCAAAGATTCCTGTGGTTGCGGCAGCTCCATTTTATCCTGATCGCCAGCGTTGCGACCATGGGCAAGGAATCCACCCATAGCCAGATAGACAGGATACAACCAGGTTTGTTTTGCTACTCCACAATACAATAACTCTCTACTCCACTTCCCTCAGGGTCCTCTTCCCCGACCTGTTCCCAGGTCAGGGTTTATATCCAGTGGGGGGATTCCTCCAATTGGGAGGAAACTCTGCCCCCGAATCCCCTTTTGAGAGAGAGCTCACTGGTGGTGATTTAACCTGAGGGTCACCACTCCTCAGGCAAGGTTGAGAAGGTGGGGCCTTCATAGATAATCTCAGTCGGTACGGGAATTGAACCTGCGCTGTTGGTGATGCTCTGTATTCACAAATCAGTTGTCCAGCCAACAGGGGTAACCAAACCCAAATACTAGCAGGGCAACAGAATGGTGATTTGTGCTGACATTTGTATATGTTTTGGGTACTTTTCTTTTTATTTTAAGAGTACCCAATTCATTTTTTCCAATGCACACTGACTCCACACAGCAAGTGACTCAAGCGGGAATCAAACCTGGGACCCTGGTGCTGTAAAGTAACGATGCTAACCACCGTGCTGTCCCACCTCCTGCTTTTACTCTGTCTGGTGGTCCCCATTCCCTTTTTGTTTTATAAATTTAGTGTACCCAATTCATTTTTTTACAATTAAGGGGCAATTTAGTGTGGCCAATCCACCTACCCTGCGCATCTTTTGGGTTGTGGGGGCTAAACCCACGCAAACACGGGGAGAATGTGCAAACTCCAGATGGACAGTGACCAAGGGCCAGGATCAAACCCAGGTCCTCGGCGACGTGAGGCAGCTGTGCTAATCACTGTGCCACTGTGCTGCCCCCCCTTATAAATATCTTAATATTTATGGGGGAACCAAAATCACCATTGCTGCTTTCTGATAAATGAATGACAAGTGAAACTTAACATTTGAAATTTTTGAAATGCTTATTTATTTGTAATAACTGGTAATGACTGGTTGCATTTCTCTTCTATGTTTAGCTGAGAAAGAAAGCAAAAACAAAAGCAGCTGGAAGAGAGTTAAATTTAAGTATGGAAATTTAAATAAGGGCGGTACGGTGGCACAGTGGTTAGCACTACTGCCTCACAGCACCAGGGACCCAGGTTCAATTCCGGCTCGGGTGACTGTCTTTGTGAAGTTAGTAAATGTCTATGCAATGTTGGCAGGGGTGGTAGATGTTGAGTATTGGCAATAGTGGTGTCGGATCATGCCCAGCACTGAGTGGATTTACGAGTGAGCAAGGGGGTCCAAGCGCCCGCAATGGAGGCTTGATGTGGGACTGTTAGCGGAGGAAGAGGTCTGTGAGCGGGTGAGGAAGGCTGTGTTGAGATGAATGACATGGGCAGGTTTCGGCAGTTATGGTTTGAGAGGCACTGAAAGCAGTGTTCAGGGGGCAGCTTATTTCGATTCGGGCACATAGGGAGAAGGCGAAGCAGTTGGAGAAAGATTAGTGGAGGACATCCTGCAGGTGGACAGGAGATATGCAGAGGTCCCGGAGGAAGTACTGTTAAAGGAACGCCAGAGGCTGCAATTGGAATTTGGGCTGTTAACCACGGGTAAGGCGGTAGGGCGGTTGAGAAGGGTGAGTGGGGCGGTATATGAGTATGGGGAGAAAGTGAGCAGGACATTAGTGCACCAGTTGAGAAGCAGGAGGCGGTGAGAGAGATTGGGAAAGTGAAGGAAACAGGTGGGAATGCGGTCTTTGATCCGGTGGGGGTGAATGGGGTGTTTCGGGAGTTTTACAGCAAATTGTATGATCAGAACCCCCAGCCGGGGAAGAGGGGATGAGGCGGTTAGAGGGTTGGAAAAAAAAAATGAAAATTGCTTATTGTCACGAATTGACTTCAATGAAGTTACTGTGAAAAGCCCCTAGTCGCCACATTCCGGCGCCTGTCCGGGGAGGCTGGTACGGGAATCGAACCGTGCTGCTGGCCTGCTTGGTCTGCTTTAAAAGCCAGCGTTTTAGCTCAGTGAGCTAAACCAGCCCGAGTTCCCGAAACTAGATGAGGAGCTGGTGGAGGGCCTGGGGGCCCCAATTGGGCTTGTAGAAGTAGTGGAGGGGTTGGAGACGATGCAATCGGGTAAGGCCCCAGGGCTGAACGGGTACCTGGTGGAATTCTATAAAAAGGTCTTGGGGGTATTGGGACCGCTGTTGTTAAGGGCCTTCAATGAAACAAAGGAGTTGGGAGTGCTCTCCTCGACGTTGTCACAGGCGTCGATCTCCCTCATTTTAAAGCGGAATAAGGACCTGGAAGACTGCGGGGCGTACAGGCCGATCTCCCTGTTAAATGTGGATGCCAAACTATTGGTGAATGTCCTGGCCACAAGCATCAAAGACTGCATCCCAGGGGTAATAGGGTAATAGGGGAGGACCAGACGGGTTCATTAAGGGTCGGCACTTGGCAACCAACATTAGGAGGCTGCTTAATGGATTCCTGATGCCTCCAGAGGGGCGCGAGGTTGAGGTGGTGGTGGCCATGGACGCAGAGAAGGCCTTTGATTGGGTGGAGTGGGAATACTTATGGGAGCTCCTGGGGTGGTTTGCGTTTGGGCAGGGATTTGTGGATTGGGTTTGGTTGCTATACCAGGCACCGGTGGCGAGCATGCGGACGAATCGGGTGAGATAGGACTACTTCAGGTTGTATCGGGGGGACGAGACAGGGATGTCCACTTTCCCCACTGTTGTTTGCCTTGGACATAGAGCTGCTGGCATTGGCATTGAGAGCGGATGGGGGGGGGGGGGGGGGGGGGGGAGCACAGAGTCTCACTGTCACTGTATGCAGACAATTTACTTCTGCACATATCGGACCCGCTGGCGGGAATTGGAGGGAATATGGGGATATTAGAGGAATTCGGCTGGTTCTCGGGATACAAATTGAATATGGGTAAGAGTGAGGTATTTGTGATTCAAGCGAGGGGGCAGAGATTGGGTGAGATGCCGTTCAAGGTGGTGAGAGGGAGCTTTTGATATTTGGATATCCAGGTGGCGTGGGAGTGGGAGCGGCTGTATAAACTGAATTTGGATTGTTTGGTAGATCAACGGGCAGCACGGTAGCATTGTGGATAGCACAATCGCTTCACAGCTCCAGGGTCCTAGGTTCGATTCCGGCTTGGGTCACTGTCTGTGCGGAGTCTGCACATCCTCCCTGTGTGTGCGTGGGTTTCCTTCGGGTGTTCCGGTTTCCTCCCACAGTCCAAAGATGTGCAAGTTAGGTGGATTGGACATGATAAATTGCCCTTGGTGTCCAAAATTGCCCTTCGTGTTGGGTGGGATTACTGGGTTATGGGGATAGGGTGGAGGTGTTAACCTTGGGTAGGATGCTCTTTCCAGGAGCCGGTGCAGACTCGATGGGCTGAATGGCCTCCTTCTGCACTGTAAATTCTATGATTAAAATCAGGTGAGGAAGGACTTTCGGAGGTGGGATGCGCTCCCGTTGTCATTGGCGGGGCGGGTGCAGACAATTAAAATGACGGTCCTCCCGAGGTTTTTGTTTGTTTTTCAGAGCCTCACAATTTTTATGACCAAGGCATTCTTCAAAAAAGTGAATGCAGAGATCTCAGGATATGTTTGGGCAGGTAAGACCCCACGGGTGAAAAAAGTGCTGCTGGAGCGTGGGGGTGGGGTGGGGGAGGAGGGTGATAAAATTCTTCTGAATTTTATCAACTACTACTGGGTGGCAAATATTGTGATGGTCAGGAAGTGGGTAGTGGGGGTGGGATCGGTATGGGTGCGGGTGGAGGAGGCATCATGTTACGAGTTTGGGGGCATTGTTAATGGCACCTCTGCCGTTCTCGCCGGCTCGGTACTCCACAAGCCTGGTAGTAGTAGTAGTAGTGGCAGCCCTGAGGGTGTGGGCACAGTGGAGGCAACACATGGGGTGAGAGGGGGCATCAGTGCGGGCACCAATATGTGATACCCACCGGTTCACTCCGGGGGGGCTGAACAGGGGTTTTCAGAGGTGGCAGCCAGTTGGGATCGAGAGATTTGGGGATCTCTTTACTGATGAGGTTTTCCCGAGTCTGGAGGAGGAGTTTGAGTTGCCAGGGGGAATGCGTTCCGGTATCTGCAGGTGAGGGATTTTGTGCGGAGGCAGGTTTCGACCTTCCCACCCTTGGCAGGGGCTACAGGATAAGTTTATTTTTAAATTTAGAGTACCCAATTATTTTTTCAATTAAGGGACAATTTAGTGTGGCCAATCCACCTAACCTGCACACCTTTGGGTTGTGGGTGAAACCCACGCAGACACGGGGAGAATGTGCAAACTCCAGACGGACAGTGACCCAGGGCCGGGATTCGAACCCGGGTCCTCAGCGCCGTAGGCAACACTGCTAACTACTGTGCCACCGTGCTGCCCTGGCTACAGGATAACTTGTTGAGAACAGGAATAGGAGAGGGGAAGGTCTCAGAGATCTATAAGGAGCTGATGGAGTGGGAGGGGGCCACGATAGGGGAGGTGAAGAGAAAATGGGAAGAAGAGTTGGGTGGGGAGTTGGAGGCCGGGTTATGTGAGGAGGCCCTGAGGAGAGTTTTTTTTAAATAAATTTAGATTACCCAATTATTTTTTCCAATTAAGGGGCAATTTAGCATGGCCAATCCACCTACTCTGCACATTTTTGGGTTGTGGGGGCGAAACCCACGCAGACACGGGGAGAATGTGCAAACTCCACACGGACAGTGACCCAGAGCCAGGATTGAACCTGGGACCTCAGCGCCGTGAGGCGGTTGTGCTAACCACTAGGCCACCGTGCTGCCCCGGCCCTGAGGAGAGTTAATGCATCCTCATTGTGCGTCAGGCTCAGCCTGATACAGTTTAAGGTGGTCCACAGGGCACACATGACTGTGGCCCGGATGAGTAGGTTCTTTGGTGGAGGATAGGTGCGGACATTGTGCGGGGGATTCTTGCGAACCATGTCTGTATCAGGAACAAAAGAATAACTAGAGTAAGATTAGGGCCAATCAAGGATAGTAGTGGAAAGTTGTGTGTGGAATCAGAGGAGATAGGGGAAGCGTTAAATGGATATTTTTCGTCAGTGTTTACATTGGAGAAAGACAATGTTGTCGAGGAGAACACTCAGGTTCAGTCGACCAGGCTAGATGGAATTGAGGTTCAAAAGGAGGAGGTGTTAGCAATTTTGGAAAATGTCAAAATAGATAAGTCCCCTGGGCCAGATGGGATTTATCCTAGGATTCTCTGGGAAGCCAGGGAGGAGATTGCAGAGCCTTTGCCCTTGACCTTTATGTCGTCTTTGTCGACAGGAATAGTGCCGGAAGACTGGAAGATAGCAAATGTTGTCCCCTTGTTCAAGAAGGGGAGTAGAGACAACCCTGGTAATTATAGACCTGTGAGCCTTACTTCGGTTGTGGGTAAAATGTTGGAAAAGGTTATAAGAGATAGGGTTTATAATCATCTTGAAAAGAACAAGTTGATTAGCGATAGTCAACATGGTTTTGTGAAGGGTAGGTCATGCCTCACAAACCTTATTGAGTTTTTTGAGAAGGTGACCAAACAGGTGGATCAGGGTAAAACGGTTGATGTGGTGTATATGGATTTCAGTAAGGCATTTGATAAGGTTCCCCACGGTAGGCTATTGCAGAAAATAAGGAAGTATGGGATTGAAGGTGATTTAGCGGTTTGGATCAGTAATTGGCTAGCTGAAAGAAGACAGAGGGTGGTGGTTGATGGCAAATGTTCATCCTGGAGTTCAGTTACTAGTGGTGTACTGCAAGGATCTGTTTTGGGGCCACTGCTGTTTGTCATTTTTATAAATGACCTGGAAGAGGGTTAGTAAATTTGCAGATGACACGAAGGTCGGTGGAATTGTGGATAGTGCTGAAGGATGTTATAGGATACAGAGGGACATAGATAAGCTGCAGAGCTGGGCTGAGAGGTGGCAGATGGAGTTTAATGCGGAAAAGTGTGAGGTGGTTCACTTTGGAAGGAGTAACAGGAATGCTGAGTACTGGGCTAATGGCAAGATTCTTGGTAGTGTAGATGAACAGAGAGATCTCGGCATCCAGGTACATAAATCCCTGAAAGTTGCCACCCAGGTTAATAGGGCTGTTAAAGGGCAGCACGGTGGCCTAGTGGTTAGCACAACCGCCTCACGGCGCCGAGGTCCCAGGTTCGATCCCGGCTCTGGGTCACTGTCCGTGTGGAGTTTGCACGTTCTCCCCGTGTCTGCGTGGGTTTCGCCCCCACAACCCAAAAATGTGCAGAGTAGGTGGATTGGCCACGCTAAATTGCCCCTTAATTGGAAAAAATAATTGGCTAATCTAAATTTAAAAAAAAAAAAAAAAAATAGGGCTGTTAAGAAGGCATATGGTGTGCTAGCCTTTATCAGCAGGGGGATTGAGTTTCGGAGCCACAAGGTCATGCTGCAGCTGTACATAACTCTGGTGCGGCCGCACCTGGAGTACTGCGTGCAGTTCTGATCACCACATTATAGGAAGGATGTGGAAGCTTTGGAAAGGGTTCAGAGGAGATTTACTAGGATGTTGCCTGGTATGGAGGGAAGGTCTTACGAGGAAAGGCTCAGGGACTTGAGGTTGTTTTCGTTAGAGAGGAGAAGGCTGAGAGGTGACTTAATAGAGACATATAAGATAGTCAGAGGGTTAGATAGGGTGGACAGTGAGAGTCTTTTTCCTCGGATGGTGATGACCAACACGAGGGGACATAGCTTTAAATTGAGGGGTGATAGATATAGGACAGATGTCAGAGGCAGTTTCTTTACTCAGAGAGTAGTAGGGGGTGTGGAACGCCCTGCCTGCAACAGTAGTAGACTCGCCAACTTTAAGGGCATTTAAGTGGTCACTGGATAGACATATGGATGAAAATGGAATAGTGTAGGTCAGATAGGCTTCAGATGGTTTCACAGGTCGGCGCAACATCGAGGGCCGAAGGGCCCGTACTGCGCTGTAGTGTTCTATGTTCTATGTCCATATGTTTTGGACGTGTACGAGGCTGAGGGGTTTCTGGCAGGTATTTTCTGATGCCATGTCAGAGGTCTTAAAAGTGAGGGTGGTGCCGAGTCCAGAGGTGGCGATCTTTGGTGTGTTGGAAGACCCGGGAGCCCAGGAGGTGAGAGCGACCAATGTCCTGGCCTTTGCTTCCCTAGTGCCCCAGAGACGGACCTTACCAGGATGGTGGGACTCGGAGCATCCGAAGTCGGAGGTGTGGGTTTCTCAGACTCTAAAAAATTAAATTCGCCTTGAGGAGCTTGCACGGAGGTGGCAGCTGTTCATTGACGACTTTGAGAAAAATTAAGCTGTCAGCAGGGGGTGGAGGGGAAGGGGGGGGGGGGGGGCATGATGCGACCATCAATTCATGTGAGACAGAGAGTTGAAGTGAACAGTGGCTTTAATCGACTAGAACAGTGCCTGCCTGCGACTGCTCTGCTAGTGAAAGCCGCCTACAGGGCTGCTGCTCTTTATACCTCCCTTCAAGGGGGCGGAGCCCACAAGGGCACCAACATGATAGATTCCATGTAGTACAGTACAATGGTCCATAGGTGGAGCCCACATGGGCAACAGTGTGGTACAATGTAATACAGTGGTGAATGGTTGGTACAATACGTTCACCACAGGGGAGGCATGGGAGAAACGAGTAAGGGTTGGGAAAGGTGGCATTGTTTGTGTAATCCACGATGACTGGGGTCTGTGCTTGGGGTGTTTGTTGGTTATATTGTTATGTTTTTGATTTTGTTGAAATTTGATGTTTGAAATTGTTAAAATTATAAATGCCTCAATAAAAGATTTTCCAAAAAAAAAAGGACCCACAGGGATGGGATGCATTCCCGCTTTCCCTGGCGGGGAGGGTGCAGATGATCAAGATGAACGTACTGCCGAAGTTCCTCTTCCTGTTTAGATCCATACTGATCTTCATCCCCAAGGCCTTTTTCCATAAGATAGTCAAAATGATCATGGCATTTGTGTGGGGTTATACCCAAGGATTCCTGAATCGACACTGGAAAGGAGGGAATATTTGGATGGTCTGGCCCTACTGAATATACAATACTACCACTGGGCAGCTACAGCCGAGAGGGTAAGGGGATGGATACGAGAACCCAACACAGAATGGGTAAGGCTGGAGGAGTCCTCCTGCAAAGGAACGACCCTCCGGGCCCTCACCATGGAATTGCTCCCATCCCACCGACAAAATACGCACCCTGCCTGGTGGTGGTAGCCAACTTGAAGACATGGAAGCAAATGAGGCAACATTTCAGCCTAACCGACATGTTCCCCCATGGCCCCCATCTGCAGCAACCACAAATTTCCACCTGCCATGCTCACGCCATCTTTAAAAAATGGAGACAGGGCGGGGGCCGCTAACAGTCAGGGATGTTTACATAGGGGACAGACTCACGATCCTGAGCGAACTGATGGAAGACCTGGAACTACCCACAGGACAGGAACTCAGACACCTCCAAATTAAACACTTCCTCCGCAAGGAGACAGCAAGGTACCCAAGGGCCCTGAGAGACACATTACTGGAGGAGCTAATAAACATGGATAGTAAGGGGGGGGGGGGGAACTGTGGGAACATCTATAGATGGTTGCTGCAAAGGGCAAGAATACCACTGGACGGAGCCAGTTGAAAATGGGAGGACGAACTTGGCACAGAAGTGGGTTGGGGACTCTGGAGCGAAAATCACTGAGTGGGGCCAACTCTACCTCCTCCTGCACAAGTTTAAAGTAGTGCACAGACCTCACCTAACCAGAACCCGAATGAGCAGGTTCTTCTCGGAGGTGGAGGACAAAGGAGAACAGTGCCAGGGAGGCCCGGCCAATCACTCCTGTATGTTCTGGGCCAGCCCCAGACTTGTCGGGATCTGGACCTGCGTTCTTCAAGGCAATGCCCCAGGTTGTGGAGGTGAGGGTGGATCTGTGCCCGAGAGTGGAAGTCTTCGGGGTATTGGACCAGCCAGAACTACATATGGGCGAAGAGGGCCAACACCCTGGCTTTTGCTTCCCAAATCGCACGCCGGAGAATCCTGCTCGACTGGCGATTAGCAGGACCATCCACAGCTGCAGAAACTCCCCGCCACCACCATGATTTGTGTGTTCTCCTACCTACCAAGATATTGACATGTTTTTCTACAAGCTCAAGAGCATGAAGGTGGTGCTTCTACTTCTTATTGACTCAGAATTTGCATCATTCTATTTTCATGGAAAGATTTGTAGAAGAGATCTACTCCTTAGTTACCCCAAGAGTCCTTCCTTTCCTATGGCATCTTTCCATGCAAGCGGAGGAGATGTAACACCTGCCCTTTTAACCTCCTCCCTACTCGGCATCCAAGGACTCAAGTGCACCTTCCAAGTGAAACACCGATTTACTTGTACATAGAACATAGAACAGTACAGCACAGAACAGGCCCTTCGGCCTTCGATGTTGTGCCGAGCATTGTCCGAAACCAGGAGCAAGCTATCCCACTCCCTGTCATTCTGGTGTGCTCCATGTGCCTATCCAATAACTGCTTGAAAGTTCCTAAAGTGTCCGACTCCACTATCACAGCAGGCAGTCCATTCCACACCCTAACCACTCTCTGAGTAATGAACCTACCTCAGATATCCCTCCTATATCTCCCATCCTGAATCTTATAGTTATGTCCCCTTGTAACAGCTATATCCACCCGAGGAAATAGTCTCTGAACGTCCAATCTATCTATCCCCCTCATCATCTTATAAACCTCTATTAAGTCGCCTCTCATCCTCCTCCGCTCCAAAGAGAAAAGCCCTAGCTCCCTCAACATTTCCTCATAAGACCTATCCTGAAAACCAGGCAGCATCCTGGTAAATTTCCTTTGCGTCCTTTCCAATGCTTCCACATCCTTCCTATAATGAGGTGACCAGAACTGCACACAATACTCCAAATGTGGTCTCACCAGGGTCATGTATAGTTGCAGCATAACCTCGCGGCTCTTAAACTCAAGCCCCCTGTTAATAAACGCTAACACACTATAAGCCTTCTTCACGGCTCTATCCACTTGAGTGGCAACCTTCAGAGATCTGTGAACATGAACCCCAAGATCTCTCTGTTCCTCCACATTCCTCAGAACCCCGCCGTTGACCCTGTAATCCGCATTCAAATTTTTTCTACCAAAATGAATCACTTTGCACTTACCAGGGTTAAACTCCATCTGCCATTTTTCAGCCCAGCTCTGCATCCTATCAATGTCTCTTTGCAGCCTACAACAGCCCTCCACTCATCCACTACTCCAGCAATCTTGGTGTCATCAGCAAATTTACTGACCCACCCTTCAGCCCCCTCCTCCAAGTCATTGATAAAAATCACAAATAGCAGAGGACCCAGCACTGATCCCTGCGGTACACCTCTGGTAACTGGTCTCCAGTCTGAAAATTTTCCATCCACCACCACCCTCTGTCTTCTATGTGATAGCCAGTTACTTATCCAATTGGCCAAATTTCCCTCTAGCCCACACCTCCTTACTTTCCCCATGAGCCGACCATGGGGAACCTTATCAAACGTCTTACTAAAATCCATGTATACGACATCAACTGCTCTACCTTCATCTACACACTTAGTTACCTCCTCAAAGAATTCAATCAAATTTGTGAGGCAAGTCTTACCCTTCATTGGCTATCCCGGATTAAGCCGCATCTTTCCAAATGGTCATAAATCCTATCCTTCAGGACCTTTTCCATTAACTTACTGACCACCGAGGTAAGACTAACTGGCTTATAATTACCAGGGTCATTCCTCGTTTCTTGAACAGAGGAACAACATTCGCCAATCTCCAGTCCTCTGGCACTATCCCCGTGGACAGTGAGGACCCAAAGATCAAAGCCAAAGGCTCTGCAATCTCATCCTTTGCCTCCCAAAGAATCCTTGGATATATCCCATCTGGCCCAGGGGACTTGTCAACCCTCAGGTTTTTCAAAATTGCTAATACATCCTTCCTCAGAACATCTACCTCCTCCAGCCTACCCGCCTGTATCACACTCTCATCCTCAAAAACATGGCCCCTCTCCTCGGTGAACACTGAAGAAAAGTATTCATTCATCGCCTCTCCTATTTCGTCTGACTCCATGCACATGTTCCTACTACTGTCCTTGACCAGCCTTACTCTCACCCTGGTCATTCCTTTATTTCTCACATAAGAGTAAAAAGCCTTGGGTTTTCCTTGATCCGACCCGCCAAGGACTTCTCATGCTCTCTCCTAGCTCTCCTAAGCCCTTTTTTAAGCTAATTTTTTGCTACCTTATAACCCTCAAGCGACCCAACTGAACCTTGTTTTCTCACCCTTACATACTCTTCCTTTTTCCTCTTGACAAGACATTCAACCTCTTTTGTGAACCATGGTTCCATCACACGGCCATTTCCTCCCTGCCTGACAGCGACATACCTATTAAGACAGGGGTGGGCAAACTTTTCCGTGCAAGGGCCGCATTCAGAAATTCACAATTCACAAAGGGCCGCATAGTATATTAAGTAAAATAATTACTTCACCCGGTTATGATTCTGGGCGCCTCATATAGAACATAGAACAGTACAGCACAGAACAGGCCCTTCGGCCCTCGACGTTGTGCCAAGCAATGATCACCCTACTCAAGTCAACGTATCCACCCTATGCCAGTAAGTAATCCAACAGCCCCCCCACCCATTAACCTTTAAAAAAAAAAATTTTTTTTTTAAATAATAATTTTTTTTTAGAAAATTTTTTTTTTTTTTTTTTTTTTTAATGACTTGGTGGGCCGCAGAAATACCTTTGGCGGGCCGCATGCGGCCCGCGGGCCGTAGTTTGCCCACCCCTGTATTAAGAACACGCAGTATTTGCTCCTTGGACAAGCTCCACTTTTCATTTGTGCCTTTCCCTGACAGTTTCTGTTCCCATCTTATGCTCCCTAATTCTTGCCTAATCGCATCATAATTACCCCTCCCCCAATTATAAACTTTGCCCTGCCGTATGGCCCTATCCCTCTCCATTGCAATAGTGAAAGACACCGAATTGTGGTCACTATCTCCAAAGTGCTCTCCCACAACCAAATCTAACACTTGGCCCGGTTCATTACCCAGTACCAAATCCAATGTGGCCCCCCCTCTTGTCGGCCTATTCACATACTGTGTCAAGAAACCCTCCTGCACACACTGTACAAAAACTGCCCCATCTGAACTGTTCGACATATAGAGGTTGCAATCAATATTTGGAAAGTTTTTATTTTTTATTTTTTTTTTATAAATTTAGATTACCCAATTATTTTTTCTATTAAGGGGCAATTTAGCGTGGCCAATCCACCTACTCTGCACATTTTTGGGTTGTGGGGGCGAAACCCACGCAGACACGGGGAGAATGTGCAAACTCCACACGGACAGTGACCCAGAGCCGGGATCGAACCTGGGACCTCAGCGCCGTGAGGCGATTGTGCTAACCACTAGGCCACCGTGCTGCCCAATATTTGGAAAGTTAAAGTTTAGGGCAGCACGGTAGCATGGTGGTTAGCATAAATGCTTCACAGCTCCAGGGTCCCAGGTTCGATTCCCGGCTGGGTCACTGTCTGTGTGGAGTCTGCACGTCCTCCCCGTGTGTGCGTGGGTTTCCTCCGGGTGCTCCGGTTTCCTCCCACAGTCCAAAGATGTGCGGGTTAGGTGGATTGGCCATGCTAAAATTGCCCGTAGTGTCCTAAAAAGTAAGGTTGGGGGGGGTTGTTGGGTTACGGGTATAGGGTGGATACGTGGGTTTGAGTAGGGTGATCATTGCTCGGCACAACATCGAGGGCCGAAGGGCCTGTTCTGTGCTGTACTGTTCTATGTTCTATGTTCTAAAGTCACCCATGACAACTACCCTGAGACCTCCACACCTATCCATAATCTGTTTTGCAATTTCTTCCTCCACATCTCTATTACTATTTGGGGGCCTATAGAAAACTCCTAACAATGTGACTGCTCCTTTCCTGTTTCTAACTTCGGCCCATATTACCTCAGTAGGCAGATCCCCTCCAAACTGCCTTTCTGCAGCCGTTAAACAATCCTAGATTAACAATGCTACTTCTCCACCTCTTTTACCACCTTCCCTACTCTTACTGAAACATCTATACCGCGGAGCTTTCAACAACCATTCCTGTCCCTGTTCTAACCATGTCTCCGTAATGGCCACAACTTCATAGTCCCAAGTACCAATCCATGCTCCAAGTTCACCTACCGTATTCCGGATGCTCCTTGCATTGAAGTAGACACACTTCAACCCACCTTTCTGTCCGCCGGTACACTCCTGCAACCTTGTTAGCCTCCTCAGTACCTCACTACTCTCAACACTGGCTTCTGGACTACAGCTCGTTTTCCCAGCCCCCTGACAAATTAGTTTAAACCCCCCTGGAGAGCTGTAGCAAATTTCCCTCCCAGGATATTGGTGCCCCTCTGGTTCAGGTGCAGACCATCCTGTCTGTACAGGTCCCACCTTCCCCAGAATGTGCTCCAATTATCCACGTACCTGAAACCCTCCCTCCTGCACCATCCCTGCAGCCACGTGTTTATCTGCACTCTCTCCTTGTTCCTCACCTCACTGCACGTGGCACTTTCAATTTAGTATATTGGAACTCCTCGCTTTGCAGTGTAGCCACCTGGGTTGGCCACTTCCCGACTCCAAAATGGATGCCCGCTAAGAATGCAGGGAGAAATGGCCAAGCACAGGAAAACAAGCAGGTGCAAAGTTTCTTGTATATTAGGAATTGCAGAAACCCAGACAGAACCGAAACCAAAAACCATCTGCATAGTAATGAGCGATCCCCGGGAACAATTGGTAACATTAAGAGTAATCAAGACCAAACCAGACTCCTCGGCGCCAGCAGGAGCCAGGACAAAGGAAGGCCAACGGACACTTAGGAACTGCCCAGCGATCAGGGAACAGCTCCAGTATTAGAGAAATCGATAGAAGCGATTGGAACTTAGTCCAATCAATTGGAACCAGGTACAGGGACCGCCCAAAAGGGCGCGAAGCCCCTGGGGACTATAAAATAGAGTCCCCAAGTTCAATTCGTCCTTCTTGGTAGGGTCCGGCCTAACAGCTTCTTGGCAGGTCTTCTTTGCAGGGTCTCTCAGCAGCTCAAAACAACTCTTGACCGTGACCTGCCTAGCAGCTGCACCAACCAAGTAAGTGTCCAGTCAACGCACGCTGCGAGATAGGCGCTTCTAACCATTAGTCCATACCAGCTGGAAGCCTGCAGACTCAGAATCGAACGAAAGGCCATTTGTTCCCCTGACCTGGTGGGCCAGTTTCCAAAGCTAAGTATTGGCCTTTTAGTGTTAGAGATAGTCTAGCGAGTATTATTTTATGCATGAGTAGCGATTGACTGTGTATATAATAAATGTGTTTTGATTGGAACCTTACTAACTGGTGTATTGAGTTATCGATCAGCACTTGAACTTGAACCTCGTGGTGGTATCATAAAGATACCTGGCGACTCTAGAGCAAGGTGATTAAACAGTGTAATTAAGTGTAAAGCACACTTTGCAAATTAGCAACATTTAGTGGCGACCTCTGACGGGACTCGACTAAGAAGTGGCCCCCCCACTCCGAGAGAACCCCGAAATTTGAAATTAGAATCCAATTGGGAACAGAAATAACCACAAGTGTTCAAGCAGTTCTGATCAATCCTCATAATTCGGAAGTGTGTTAATGCATGCGTACTAACAGGGCGATAAGGTAAAACTGATAGATTTTGTTGCGAAAAACTGTCGGGAGTTTGTATTCCAGAAATTAGCGAAAGCCGTACCCGTGTTTACAGCACCGCCTTAGTACCCCTTGTTCCAAATTTAAAAAAAGAGCGTTCAGATAGGGAAATGGCCATGAAGGCAATGGAACGCCTCATGCACCCTCAAGAATTCGTGCTCGCAGCAACCAGCAGTAGAGTAGGACAGTGTCCCATTTGGGAAGTTGAGATTAGAAGGTACCTCAAAGGGAAGGGATGGCCCCTTTGGAGTGACTTTTGTTCAAATGAGGAAACAGGTCCCGCGAGTATAGGACATACTTGGTGGGAGAACCTGAGCAAAATACTTAAGAAGAGCTTAGGGAAAGCTCGTAAGCCGATGGCAATTGTGTCCTGTCTGGCACAATTGCGAGGCACAGAGGAGGTCATTCGTACGCTCCGCAAAGAGTTAGAAGAGAGGAATCAAATGAGCAAGGTTGATGTTAGCGAGATCGAGAGAGAGAATACAGAGTTAAGAAGGAAGTTAGCAGCAAAAGATGGAGAGGTGGATGATGCCAAGAGGGCACACCAGTCTTGTCTGGCGCATCTAAGCAGCTTCCAGACCCAATATGATAAGGCCTATCACGACACACAATGTGCAGTCCTGGTAAGAGAAGAAACAGTGAAACAGGTAGAGGCATTGCAAAAGCAGTGCAGCGATTTAAAAGCAGCATTATAAGCACTCCATGCTTCCACCACGGAGCAGAGACAAAGCTCAGTGGATCATGCAAAATGCCGGAAGCAGATTGCAGAACTGCAGTCTCTGCTTTCAGTCCAAAACGGATTCCAAAGCACATTTGGATCCCAATTAGATGAAGAAGACGGCCCTGATTGGCAAGAACTAAATGAAACCGTGCATAGGTATGTACATGGAACATGTGTGCAAGAAAAGCCACAAAAGAGAAGAGCACCCCAACCCCCCACAGAGCAGATAGATCACACCTCTATGAATCCAGTCACCACCCACGGCAGAGCCACAGCAGACGGAGATGCGGAATTCCTTTACACGGCCCCCTTAACCGTGACCCAACTACGGAACGCGTGTGAAAAGATCACACCCTTCCTCCCCACCTCAGACCCCCACAAATTCTTTGCTAGAGTGAAGCAGCAGGCGACCATGTACGGCCTGGATGAGCATGAGCAAGTGAAGCTCACAGTTTTAAGTTTAGACCCTTCTGTTGTAGCAGCCCTTCCCGACCCACAGAATGTAGGAGGAGGCACCCTTGCAGAGATGCACACGGCGATCCTAGACGCGATCGGTTATAACAGAGGTGACCCAGTAGAAGGCCTGAATAAGTGCAGGCAGAAGAAAACAGAACACCCCACAACGTTTGCTGGACGCCTGTGGATCCATTTTACAGCCGTTTTCGGAAACTTAGACCGCGCCCATTTGTCCCCAGACAATATGGCCAAATGGACCCGCACCCTTATCTCCCATGCCACAGAGGCAGGATAAAGAGCTTGTACTAATTATGTCCCCTCAGAAGAAGCACACAACGAAAAATGGGTTTTAAAAAGGTTGTCCTGCGCTTGGGAGCATTCCGTTTACAATAAACCCGCATTCAGAAAACCCGAGGAGGCAGATATCCAAGCAGTTAGAGCGCACCAGAACCCCGCATGGGTGAACAAAGGTAGAAACGGCCCCCCACAGAAACCACAGGAGTGTTACAACTGTGGACAATTAGGTCACTTTGCACGAGAGTGCAATGCCCCACAAAAGCCACAGAGAGCCCAGCAGACAGGCACTCTGAATAGAAATAGGACAAAACCTATTCATAATGTAAGTGTCCGTTCAGACCAGGCAGACATGAATGGAACAGACTGACGGTGTTCGGGCTCCCCAACCTGGGTCTGCGACACTCTTTGGAATAGGTCCGGCCGACCGGTCGTTGCAGCGGAAAAACGGGGACAGCCCATTGAATTTCTCTGGGAGGGTTCCGCACCATAATTAATTCCTCCAACATGTTCCAAAAAGACACGTGGCCCACTATAGCCACAATCACCCTCAGCGGCTTCACAGGCCACTCACAGCAGGGACACATCACAGCCCCTGTACCCATTCAAATTGGCAACATTACAACAAAACACCCCATCGTTTTGGTCGATCTGCCCCACACAGCAGAACACATTTTGGGCATCGATTTCATGAACTCGCACAACCTGTCATTTGACCAAGTAAATCAATGTGTCTGGAAAATGGCAAAGTCAGCAAGAGCCCCCGCAACGCTCACAGTAGGTGAGTATGCTAATAAGATTAGTGCAGTCGGCGATTTTTGGTTTGACCCGACCACGATTAGCGCAGACAAACAGGTTAGGGCAGTTCTGCAGAAAAACAGGACAGCATTTGCAAGTCATAAACATGACTGTGGCAGGATGACTGGTTCGGTTCAAATTACAGGGCCTGACCCTAGACCCCAAAAGCAATATGGATTTCCCCAAGAGGCAGAGGGAGAAATCTCAAAAGTAATTGATAGTTTATTGGAGCAGGGCGTACTTAGATCAGTATCCTCTACTAATAATGCCCAGATTTGGCCAGTAAGAAAACCCGACGGATCATGGCGACTGACCATCGATTACCGGGAACTCAACAAAATCACCCCCGCAGCAGCCCCCATGGTAGCCACAAGTCCCGAGACCATGCTCAAACAGGGACTCAACTCACGATATTTAACGGTTTTGGACATCAGTAATGGATTCTGGTCCATTCCATTGGCAAAGGCGTGCCAGTACAAATTTGTCTTCACTTTTAAAGGTCAGCAGTATACATGGACATGCCTTCCACAAGGATTCCACAACTCCCCCCCCCATTTTCCACCGACTGCTGGCAAATGGTTTAGCTAAATTTTCTCGCCCCGAATGTCTGGTCCAGTATGTGGACGACCTATTACTGCAGACAGACACCAAGGCTGAGCACATCGCGCTTCTGTCCGAACTCCTAGAACTTCTACAGCAGATTGGATGTAAAGTGAACCCCAAAAAGGCCCAAATTTTGGAAGACAATGTGGTATATTTGGGTACAATTATCACGCACAGTAAATGCGAGATCGAGCATAAAAGGATTGACTCAATTGTCAAATTGCCCCTTCCCCAGAATGTTTCAACCCTCCGGTCGTTTTTAGGACTGGTTGGCTACTGCCGAAACCATATTGATGGTTTCGCCACCAAAGCAGCCCCCCTCTCAGACCTCCTAAAGAAAGGCGCCCCTTGGGAATGGCTTCCGCAGCATACGGATGCTGTGGATGCTTTAAAACGTGCACTCATCGCAGCCCCCGCACTACAGGTTCCAGACCCGCTTTCCCCCTATGCTATAGAGGTAGCTAGCACAGACCGCACCCTTTCGGCCGTGCTCCTCCAGGAACAGCGTGAACAGTTAAGACCTGTGGCTTACGCCTCCAGAGTTTTAGATCCTGTGGAGCAGGGATTTTCGGCCTGTGAAAGGCACCTGCTCGCAGTCTTCTGGGCAGTTCAATATTTTTCTTATATAACCGGACTAAACCCCATCACAATCCTCACGGAACACACCCCCACACAACATTTACTAGACGGACGACTAAAGGACGGCACACTCAGCCAGATCAGAGCAGCCAGATGGACCCTTCTTTTGCAGGGACGGGACATCACTGTTAAAAGGACCAAGACCCACACTTTCCTAGCCGACAACCTCCAGTACCCAGGCACCCCCCATGAATGTGAAATCATCTCACCACACCACAACACAGGCCCATTTATCGCAAACCCCCCCCCCCCAGAAAGATAGGTAGTTCACCCCAGAGCCCCCAGCACACAGACACGTGCGCACCCCTAAGGATATATGTGGATGGTTCTTCCACTGTATTGGATGGGAAACGCATTACAGGATGCAGCATTTATGTTGAGGACGCACAGGGATGCGCCCTAGAAGAAATCTCATTAAAACTATCAGGACACTTAGGCGCGCAGGCAGCAGAACTGGCGGCCATTGCATATATAGTAGATCACTTAGATTCCTTACCCAGCCCGGCAGACATATACTCGGACAGCCTCTATGTCTGCAGCAGCCTTACAGAATTCCTACCCCTGTGGAAAGCAAGAGGATTTGTTTCCGCGGACGGTAAAACCCCTCCCTTCAGCCCCATTGCTCCGCCACATTTCAGACAAAGCACAGGACAGGATATTTGGTATTATTAAAGTACGAAGTCACCACCATTCCTCCCCACCTGGGAATGTGAAAGCCGACACACTGGTTGAAGCAGGTTCCAGGCATGGTTATTTTTGGAACCCCCATGAAAGCACCCCAGTAAATGCAGTTCAGGTCTCGCAGACAAATATCGAAGATTTAGTGCAGCCCCAGAAGCAAGATAGTAATCTCAGGGAGATTTTAAAAGGAAAATTCCCAGCCCCATATGATAAATTTAAGAACACACTGACCACACATGACGGTGTGATCCTAAAAGACACCCCTTATGTTGTTCCTGAACAGGACAGGAATCAGCTGATTTGTTTGTTTCACAAAAGCCATGGGCATCAAGGAATTGATCCCACTACAGCCCACCTCAGGCAGCTCTGTTGGTGGCCGAATTTAAGGGAAGACATCGCTCACTATGTTGAGAATTGCCTTATCTGTGCCCAAATCAATCTGGACAGATATGCGAAAAAAGCTCAACTCAGCCACACCTGCCCCGTTAATGGCCCACGGACTAACCTCCAGATTGATTTTATAGGACCATTGCCCCCTTGCAGGAATGGTTACAAGTATGTGTTAGTTGTCATAGACACGTTTACGAAATGGGTTGAAGCATTCCCATCTAGGACCAATATGGCAAAGACAACGGCTAAGATTTTAACCCACCACATCTTCACAAGATGGGGATCCCCGCAGCATTGAGTCCGACCAAGGTTCCCATTTTACGGGACGTGTAATGAAGAACGTCCTCACGATATTTGGCATTACCCAAAAATTCCACATAGCTTACCACCCCCAGTCAAGTGGTATCGTGGAAAGAATGAATCGGACCCTAAAAGCAACTCTCAGGAAAATGGTCCAACAAAACAACACCACTTAGGATTCAGTCCTCCCTTTTGCACTAATGTTTTTGCGTAACACCGTTTCCACTTCCACAGGTTACTCTCATGACCGGACGCCCCATGAAAGGCACAGAAGTTTTATTAGGACTTGACTTGACCAGCCCCGAAGTGACGGCCCTCACCCACGGGAACGCAGTGAAACAATTGGTAGAGAATGTTAAAACGGCTCAGCTAGCAGCCACAGTAAAATTAGGCACCAGGAAGAAACAGAGCAAGGCCTGTTTCCATAAGACAGTGCATGCGACTGAGTTTGATGTAGGACAGCAGGTTATGCTCTCCATTTACAACCCCAGCACATTCCTGTCACCCAAGTATTCGGGTCCGTACTCGATTGCGGACAAAGTAAGCCCCTCAGTTTATAAGATTAAGTACCCCAATGGGAAGACTGCGTGGTTTCATATAAACCAGCTCAAGGCATATGGCTCGAAGTCTAACCACGCACACCACGTCATGCTCGACGCAGCAGACCACGTCCCACCCACAGGAAACGTATTCCTACCCTCCCCCAGCACGACTGACCCATCCACGGACTCGACCTTGACTTCGCCCCCTAACTCTAGACTCCGCCCCGGAAGGCCTGCAGACAGCAGCAGCAGAGACAGCGACTGTGACACAGACTTCAGCCACAGCACACCACCCTACCGTCCCCCTGCAACAGGCCCCACTCCCAGTGAATCTGAACACAATTCGAGTGATCCCTTCCTGATCACATTCCTTAACAACCCACACCCAGCACCTCCGCCCCACGATGACGACCCCGACTCCGTTAGCTCCGAACTCGACACACGTTTTTGGCACCGTGACAATTCGTACAGGCTCGTCCGGAACAACGAGATGGACCCTAAGTCACACCATGCAGCTTTAGCAACCCGTATCCATACAAGAGTATGGCATCCGGGAGAAGATGATGACGTTGAGTCTGACTCCCAAAACGAGAATCCCTTTACGACCCTGTTCGCAACAGATAACTGAGGTGTCCAGATGATGTTTTAAAAAGGAACCGCTTGAGAGAGAAACGGTGTCCTTTCTGATGGAACCTGCACGATATTCGTTGCATGTTTGTTTGTTTGTGTTTGTCAAATGTTCTTTGTTTCAATTTCAACAGCTCTACGGCCACACGCCCCATTTGTCCGCAGAAACCTATGAGAACTTGCCAGCAGGCTTCTCAGCAGGAACCACTGAGAGCTTGCCTGACCCCTATTCATAATTGCTCTTCTGGTTTGACGGTAGAACCTTTACAGCAACCCTCCACAATGACTACATTCTTCCCTGTTCTTGTCAGTTACTCAGGCAGTGGAGAAACGGCAGTGGTTCCCGCCCTGTCTGAGGACCCCCACTCTGGTCAGCCAAGCTCGGGTAGAGCATAGCCCGCCCTACTTGGGGATTCCATCCAACTCTTACCCGTCGCGGCCCATATGCAACTCATTTTGGCTCTTTTGGTTCAAAAGTTTTGTTTTGTTTTAAAGGTGACCCTTCGGTTGCCACCCCTCCTGCTATTTACATCCTCAAACATTTGGATGGTAAATCGCACAGATGCGAGACGGCTCGCACTGTTTCAGTATTTTTAAGTATGTCTGGTCCTGAAATTCGGTTTAAAAAAAAAAAAAAATGAGGGAGTCACAGATGGTGACCAATTATAAAGGGAAATTGGCACTACAGGACAGACAGGCTAACGTACAAGATATTAAACAAGGTAGGGACAGAAACTATGCTTGATCCACAGAATTCCAGAAGTCCAGGAAGAGAGGAGAAGCGTGAAGAGAAGGAAGAGAAGAGAAGAAAGAAGGAAAAGATGAAGACATCCTCCATTCTTCTATGTTATACATTGTATATTTGGTTGCGTGCAAACGCAAACCCCCTCACCCCAACCCCCCCCCCGGCCGTCAATGATTCACTTCCCCATAGCACCCAGAGCCCAGTGACAAGTAACAACACACCATCATGGTGTGATAGGTTTATAACATGGTACTCCTTTTCATATGTAGTCGAATCACTTCTGGCATTGGCAATACTCTGCAGCATCGTGCAGACTATTCGCATGAGGAAATGGCGGAGAGCCTACCGCTCTCGCACCCCGGTATACAGGATAAGATCCCCTATTTTCGGCTTTCACCAGGCCCCCGAACCCCTTGAGATGTAATAAAGAACTTTTGTTTTGTTAGTGCGTCATTTGTAAATAAAGAAATGTGTTTCGTTCGTGACTGTAAGATTGTACAACTCTGTTCTTGACCGCCAAGCCAGAGGAAAATGTGAATGCTGCTATTATTTTTGAATTGTTAGGAAGTTAGTATGATTGGATGTTTAAGTGAGTGTAGTTTATGGAAGATAGTTAGAGGTACCGTTTTTTTGTGTTGTAATGCATGTCCCTTTTATGACATAGCGCCACTTAGAATTGTCAGTAAAAATTTTCTTGCATAGATATGATCAGTGTAGAGGCCATGGAAGAGTGCTCGCTGGGTCAGGGAATGAAGACGACGCAGTAATGTGATCCTTCACGCTTCGCGTTAGGGATCACAAGGAGGGAGTGTAGTCACCTGGGTTGGCCACTTCCCAACTCCAAAATGGATGCCCGCTAAGAATGCAGGGAGAAATGGCCAAGCACAGGAAAACAAGCAGGTGCAAAGTTTCCTGTATATTAGGACTTGCAGAAACCCAGACAGAACCGAAACCAAAAACCATCTGCATAGTAATGAGCGATCCCCGGGAACAATTGGTAACATTAAGAGTAATCAAGACCAAACCAGACTCCTCGGCGCCAGCAGGAGCCAAGACAAAGGAAGGCCAACGGACACTTAGGAACCGCCCAGCGATCAGGGAACAGCTCCAGTATTGGTGAAATCGATAGAAGCGATTGGAACTTAGTCCAATCAATTGGAACCAGATACGGGGTCCGCCCAAAAGGGCGCGAAGCCCCTGGGGACTATAAAATAGAGTCCCCAAGTTCAATTCGTCCTTCTTGGCAGGGTCCGGCCTAACAGCTTCTTGGCAGGTCTTCTTTGCAGGGTCTCTCAGCAGCTCGAAACAACTCTTGACCGTGACCTGCCTAGCAGCTGCACCAACCAAGTAAGTGTCCAGTCAACGCACGCTGCGAGATAGGCGCTTCTAAGCATTAGTCCATACCAGCTGGAAGCCTGCAGACTCAGAATCGAAAGAAAGGCCATTTGTTCCCCTGACCTGGTGGGCCAGTTTCCAAAGCTAAGTATTGGCCTTTTAGTGTTAGAGATAGTCTAGCGAGTATTATTTTATGCATGAGTAGCGATTGACTGTGTATATAATAAATGTGTTTTGATTGGAACCTTACTAACTGGTGTATTGAGTTAGCGATCAGCACTTGAACTTGAACCTCGTGGTGGTATAAAGATACCTGGCGACTCTAGAGCAAGGTGATTAAACAGAGCAATTAAGTGTAAAGCACACTTAGCAAATTAGCAACAGCATTAATGTTGCTCTCCAATTAGAACCCTGCATTCACATTTCATTGCTGCTGTTTCGTATTAATGTTGCTGTACGCCGAGACATTCCTGCATTACTGTGAGAGCTTGATCTCTGGTAAAATGGGAGTAGGGAATCTTGGGAGGAGGAGAGTTATAATTTACTTTATGGTGGGAAAACAATTCCTGTGTGGCATCTTTACCATGGTGCTGTTTTTTTAACAACAAGGTTGGGGGAGGGGAAATGCTCTGAGTTAGTTTGGTGTGGGGGGTGGGGAGGGAGGTCGAGGTCCAGCAGGTCCATGGGACAAGCACAACCCGAGTCTTGAGGTGAACCTCAGATTATTTCACTTAATGTCACTTTGCACAACATCATGTATTTCAGGAACCAATTAATGATATTATGTGAGGACTTCCTGTACTGTATTTGCTGCTCACGATGTGGTCTTCTCTACATGGGGAGACCAATTGCAGACTTAGTGACTGTTTGAGGGAACACATTTGGTCAGTCTGCAAGTATGACCCTGAGCTTCCTGTCACTTGTTATTTCAATTCTGCACCTTGCTCCCACTCTCACTTTTCTGTCGATGGGCAGCTACATTGTTCCAATGAAGCATGATGAATGTTCAAGGAACAGCACCTCATCTTTTGACTTGGCACTCTACAGCCTTCTGCTTTAGATCATAACCTTTGCCTCCATTTCATTTTGTCTCTTCTTTTGCTGGTTTAGGTTTTTGTGTTTCTTTCTTTGTTCCTTTAATTTGCATTTATACGGCTGCTAGTCAGCCCTACACACTTATTGGACGGCACTGTAGCACAGTGTTAACATTTTGCTTCGCAGCGCCAGGGAACCGGGGTTGATTCCCGGCTTGGGTCACTGTCTGTGCGGAGTCTGCCCACGTCTGCCTGGGTTTCCTAGGATGCTCCGGTTTCCTCCCACAAGTCCCAAAAGACGTTCTTGTTAGGTGAATTGGACATTCTGAATTCTCCCTGTGTACCCGAACAGGTGCCATTGTGTGGCGACTAGGGGATTTTCACAGTAACTTCATTGCAGTGTTAATGTAAACCTACTTGTGACATTAATAAAAATTATTTTTAGCCAGCATGTAAACAAGACAGATGAAAGGAACTGTAATTCTAGATTTAGTCTGAGGAAATGAAGCTGAGTAAATGGATGAAGTAACATTGGTTGACCATTTTGGAGATAATGACCATAATAGTTAAGTTAACATAATTATGAAAAAGGATGAAGATTGAATAGGAGTAGAAGTTCTAAATTGAGTCAAGACAAATTTATGAAGCTGAGAGGTGATGATCTGGCGAACGTTGACTGGTCACAGCTACTTAAAGGAAAATCAGTGGCAGGCTGGAAGATATTCAAAAGTGAGATTTTGCAGGCACAGTGTAGTACTGCTAAATCTAGAGCCCCGGTTATCCAGAAACATGCAGAGTAGATAAAGCAGAAAAAGAAAGCATAAGACAATCACAAAAACATACATTCGAAAGTCTGGATGAGTATAGAAAATACAGGGATGAAGTAAAAAAATAAATCAGGAAAGCGAAGAGATGCTATAAAAAAAATTGGCAGGTAAAATCAAGGAAAACTCAAAGATGTTTTATCAATACATTAAGAGCAAGAGGATAACTAAGGGGAGGGCCGATCCTGTCAGGATTGTACAAGGTAACTTATGCGTTGATGCAGTAGATACGGGCAGGGTTCTTAATGAGAGTTTGTCTCTGTCTTCACAAAGGAGAGGGATGATGCAAACATTCTAGTTAATGAATAGGATTGTGAAATATTAGATACAATAAATATAATGATAGATGAAGCACTGGAGTGTCTGACATCTTTGAAGAAAGTTCATCAGGACTGGGTGGACTGTATCCCAGGCTGTTAAAGGAAGGGAGGAAATAGCGGATGCCCTGAGAAGATTGCATCTCTGTCTTTTGGCTAAAATCAAGTATGAGATCAGGTTTAATACCTATTCTTGTCAGCTTGGATCTAGTATGTCTCCTTTGCAGGGACCGTGAATTGGATTCAATTTGAATTGTTTTTTTGAGCAAGCGATGGATTAAGGATTTACCCTGTCTGCTCTATGCACTGGCTTTGTAACTCTGAGAAAGGAATAAAACCTTTTAATAATCATTTTCTTTTTTTAATAAGTTTAGAGTACCCAATTCTTTTTTTCCAATGAAGGGGTAATTTAGCATGGCCAATCCAACTGCCCTGCACATCTTTGGTTTGTGGGGGCGAAACCCACTCAAACACTGGGAGAATGTGCAAACCGTACACGGACAGTGACCCAGAGCTGAGATCGAACCTGGGACCTCGATGCCGTGAGGCAGCAATGCTAACCACTGTGCCACCGTGTTGCCCATAGAATCAATTCTGAGAGCCAAGATAAACATTCACATAGAAATAATGGATTAATCATGGATAGTCAGCATGGTTTTGTTTACAAAAGTTGTGTCTTGTTAACTTAATTGATTTTTTTGAGGAAGTAACAAGGAGGATTAATGAAGGTAATGTAGTGGATGTGACCTATATGGTCATGGCCACCATGGCAGACAGGTCAGAAAAGTAAAAGCCCACGGGAACAGAGGAAAGTGGTGAGTTGGAGCCAAAATTGGCTCAGTGGCAGAAAACAAAGGGTAATGATTGACGGATGTTTTTGTGAATCAAAAGTAGTTTCCAGTGGCATTCCATTGGGTCGCTTGCTGTCTGGTATAAATGATTTGCATTTTAATGTGGGAGGCATGATTGGGAAATTTGCAGATGACACAATAACTTGCCATATCATTGATTTTGAAGAGGAGAGCTGTCGACTCCAGAATTGTATCAATGGTTTGGTTGAGTGGACAGAAAAGTGGCAAATGGAATTCAATCCAGAGAAATGTGAGGTAATGTATTTGGCGGGCAAGAAAAGCAAGGGAATACAAAATGAATGGGAGGATATTCAGAGACCTTGGAGTGTGTTTCTACAGGTCCCTGAAGGTGGAAGGACATATAAATAAGGTAGTTAAAAAGGCATCTGACATGCTTTCCGTTATTGAACGAGGTACAGAATACAAAAGCAGGGATGTAATGCTGGAACCGTGCAGAGTGCTGGAGTTTTGTGTACAGTTCTGGTCACACTACAGGAAAGACATAATTACTGTGAAGAAAGTAGAGAAGAGATTTTCAAGAAGTTGCCAGGGCTTGGAGATTGCAGCTATGAGGAAAGATTGGTTGCAGTTATTTTCCTTGGAACAGAGGAGGTTGAGGGGTGGCGATTGAGGGCTACAAAATTATGAGGGGTCCAGATAGACAGGTTAGTTTCCCCAGTGGAGATGTCAATTACCAGATTTAAGGTGATTGGTAGGATTAGAGAGGATATTAGGGAGAAAAATAATTTACACCCACAGGGTGGGCAGTGTCTGGAATAAATAGTTTTATTAAAATTGTAAACATTACAGTTGTATATGGCCAAAAGGTACAAACACTAATTTTGTGTTGGAGAAATTGGATACCCTCGCAGCTGTACCAACGTACGGTGGGGGGGGGGGGGGGGGAGGTATGCTGCCTCAACATGTTGAGGCAACACCTCAACTAATTTTTTAAAAAGCACCTGGTTTGCTGTAACTTGCGAGGATACGTACTGGGTGCTGGAAGGTGGGATAGGAATGTGCTGCTATTAGTTTTCAGCTGGAGCAGACACGACGGACTGAATGGCTTCTTTCTTTGGTGTAACTTTTCTATAGCTCGATGGAGCGCACCTCAGTTGTTAAATGGAGTGCGCATAGTACTTGTTTCATTGACTCGTTTCTTAAGCTCACCCCATCCAAGCGACCCTTATTTCCTCAAGAGTTGGCCATCCAGTCTCGCAACCCCACTTTCACTTGCTCAGAACCTTTAACATTTCTAAATTTTCTCTGCTCTGCTGAAAGGTCAGATGTGTTTATTTCTCCATAGCTTTCTGGGTTTTTTTGCTTTTGCTGTGTAGCAAAAAAAAGGAGGTTGGGCTGTGTATTTTTTTCAACTTCAAGAAATGGGAAATCAGGGCAGCACGGTGGCGCAGTGAGCAGCACCGTAGCCTCACATAGCCGAGGCCCCAGGTTCAATCCCATCTCTGGGTCACTGTCCGTGTGGAGTTTGCACATTCTCCCCCGTGTTTGCATGGGTTTTGCCCCCACAACCCAAAAGATGTGCAGGGTAGGTGGGTTGGCCATTCTAAATTGCTCTTAATTGGAAAAATGAATTGGGTACTCGAAATTTATAAGAAAAGAAATGGGAAATCACGCTCATCTATTTATGTGGAGGCTTACAAAACCAGCTGAGGTTGCGGGGTTCGAGTACAGAACACAGGGTCTCTTCCCCCCCCGCAGCAAGTCCTCCCGAACTGTGACAGGCAGCGTTTCCGGGAGGAGGCGCACCGACCTTCCATCCGCTTCCGGGAGGAGACTGTAGGCTCGCGAGAGTTGACGAGAGGCTGCTCCAAGAACAAAATAAATAAGCGGAGGGAATCGGCTTCACCGGCTCGGAGCCGCCATGGCGGCGTCTCTATTGCGCCGGGACAAGAGGAGCGCGGCGGCCTCGCTGAAGGCCGAGTGCTGTGGGCAGGGTGGCCGGGGGGCGCAGCTGCTGGGCGAGCTGCTGGATAGCGTGCTGTGCCCGGAGAGAGCGGTGGCCGAGGCCGAGGTGATCGAGTGGTGCAAGTGCCTGATGGCCGGCGGCGAGAGCTTCGACGATTTCTGTCAGATGGTGCGCGGCTATGACAACGCGACTCTGTGCGGCCTGGTGTGGACGGCTAACTTCGTGGCCTATCGCTGCCGGACGTGCGGCATCTCGCCTTGCATGTCCCTGTGCGCCGAGTGCTTCAATGCCGGAGAGCACACGGGTCACGACTTCAACATGTTTCGGAGCCAGGCGGGCGGGGCCTGTGACTGCGGGGACAGCAGTGTGATGCGGGACAGTGGGTAAGTGGAGCAAGCGCAGCGGCCTGTGGCCCATCTCCCCCTCCCTGCCGACACTTGTTCACATGGCGACTGTCACTCAGGCAGATCTTGTCTATAAATGTGACTCTATCTCTGTGTGTGTTTCAAAGATTACTGACCGTCCCCGGTACTTGTTGTAGATGTTGCCTCCAGGCCAGTTGTTTGCAAACTCTTTTCACAACGCGGGGGATCCGTGTATAAGATTAATGTTATCCAGACCCCCCCCCCCCCCCCCCCATCGATTTTCTTTCTGGTTCGCAAGTCTATTTTTGGATTCGCTTTCTTAAGAATTAGGACAGTTCGACAAATATAGACGTTCCGGTCAATACTTACTTTGTATATTAGTTTAAACGTTTTAATGTTTCGGACTCATCTAGTAACTTTACTGGAACATCCCTGCCCAGAATGTCAGAGTTTTACATTTGCTTCTGGAAACCTGAAAGTTTGGAAGCTTCAGAACTTTGATGTTTTTAAGCCAAACAACATGCAATTAGTTAACTGCTATACTTGCTGCAGAATATAAATTCCGTATGAATTCGCACACGACCGTAAATGGTGTGTCCTGGACATTAGATTAACTAATGGCTACTGAAAGTTTTGGTATACCTGCATACTTCATTTAAGTACATGTGATGGTGCCCGTGCAAATCGCTGTAAATGTTAACAATCAACACTCGTAACGGTTCCTTTTGAAGGAGCGAAACGTCTCAAAAAAATTAAAGCATGGGAAAGCTAACACTCATCTGGGAGAAACAGTTGCGGCAACAAAAACCGAAATGCTGGAAATACTAAATCGATCTAGCAGCAGCATCTGTGAAGAGAGAAGCGAAATTAACTTTTCAGGTCTGTGACATTTGTCAGAATTGATTGAAAACGTTAACTGCTTTTCTCTCGCACTACAAATGGCCGGGGCATTTCAGGCATTTTCTATTATTTCCTATTTCCAGTAGCTGCATTATTTTGCTTTTGGAATTAATAGTTGGGGAGCAGACTTGGTGACCTAGTTGAAAGTTTTTAAGGCTGTTTTTGATTGGGAACGATGCAGTGAGACAAGTTGATATGAGTTTCAATGTGCAGTATTGTAATATCTATTCCCAGTTGGCGATGATACATGATTTATTTCACGACTTCAAGGTAGCCTTTCACGTGTGTTACCAAAAGCAATTTGACAAAGGTGTGAAGAACATATTGGGATAGATGACCAACCCAAAACCTCTCCCTATCTCTGTTTTCTCTTGCAGCCCTACAGTCCTCTGAAATAATGTACACTCATCCATTCTGGTTTCGTAGACTTCCCTGACCTTAAGTTTGCTCCACTATTGGTGGCTGTGCCCAGTTGCCAAGATCCTAAACTCTGGAATTCTCTTTTAAGCCAGTGTACCAATTCCTTCTTTTAAAGTCTTTTTAAAAATTTACTACTTTGACAAAACCCGTGATAATTTTCACAAATATAACTCTGGTGGCTTGGTTTAAATTTTTGCTCTCTAATGCTTCCATGAAATGCTTTAAGGATTTTTTTATCACATGAAAGGAACTTGGATAAATATTTGTGGCTGCCATTGATTTCAATTTTCGGGCAACTTAATACTGTACTTTGTCAAATGCCGCTGTGATATCAAGGGCAGGCACTCTGGCCTCGAAATCTGGAGTTTGGCTCTTTTGTCCATCTTTGGACAAAGGCAGTAATGAGGTTTGGACCCAAGTAATCCTGGTGGAACTCGAGCTGAGCATCTGGGAGCTAGTTATTGCTTTTTTTTTGAGAGTAGAATGAAGGGATGAGATTTGGCCAGGTTAGATTTGTCCTATCAACTTTTTGAACAGTGCCTAGCTGAGCTACTGTGCTACTTTTCCACATTGTCGGTTAGATGCTAATGTTGTAGCTGTACTGGAACAGCTTGGCTAGAGGTGTGGCTACCACTGGAGCACTCCATTCACATGACAGCCAGGTTATTGTTTGGCCCATGGCCAGTGTCACAAAAGTACTGTGTAGCCAATGAAGTACTTTGAGTGTTGACTGCTGGTGTAATATAGGGAGCATAATTGCCAGCCTGTGCACTGCAAGGAAATAGCCAGATGATGCGTTTCAGTACTGATCCTCTGCTCTTCTTTTCAATAGTGTCATGGATTATTTATTTTCAATTCTACTTCAATGGGCAGATGGGGCTTTGGTTTATCACCTCAGAAAGATAGCAGTCTGATGGATAGCACTCCTTTAGTATTGCATTGGTATGTCAATTTACATTAAAAAGAACAAAAGGGATGATAGGGTGATGAAAGACAGGAAGGATTAAGCGAGAACAGAGTTGGTGGTTCAGGGCCCAAGGGAGTGGTAATGGGGCAAGTAAAGAAACAGAACATGTGTATAAAGGAGAAGTGAATATGAGAATAATGAGCTAACTTTCCAAAAGTAAAAACAAAAGCAAGATAGAAAAATGCAGAGAACAAGGAAACAAAATTTGGGAAGAGATTATGGTCTAAAATTGTTGAATTGCTTGTTGAGACCGGAGCACTGCAGGGTGCCTATTTGAAAGGTAAGGTGTTGCTCCTTGAGCTTGCTTTGTGCTTCATTGGAACCTTGCAGGATACTGACAGGGGAGTCAATATGAGAGCAAGATGGAGAATTAAAATGGCAGGTCAGTGAAAGCAATTGAAAGTGTTCACTCTATCTGCATTTAGTCCCCTCATTGTAGAGAGGACAGCATAGTGATCAGCAAATACAGTGTACTAAGTTGACTTTGGGGCCTTGGACAGAGGACATTGAAAGGCATAAATGTTAAAGTAAGAGCAGTAGGTGATTGAGGAGTGAACCGGATGTCACTGAGAGAATGGTCTCTTTTCTGTTGGAATGCTGAGAGCGGAGGTTGGGGAGTACAGTGGCACAGTGGTTAGTACTGTTGCCTCACAGCGCCAGGGACCCCAGTTTGATTCCCCACTTGGGTCACTGTCTGTCCTGGAGTCTGCATGTTCTCCCTGTGTCTGCATGGGTTTCCTCTGGGTGCTCTGGTTTCCTTCCACAAGTCCTGAAAGATGTGCTTGTTCGGTGAATTAGACATTCTGAATTCTCCCTCAGTGTACCCGAACAGCGTCGGAATGTGGCACCTAGGGGATTTTCACAGTAACTTCACTGCAGTAAGCCTACTTGTGACACTAATAAAGATTAATGTTTGGTGGTGACATGCTCTGAAGTGGCAGAGAATGATATGTTGAATATCTGAGGTTGGTAGGATGGAAGGTGATGACAATGGAAACCCCTTGTGGCTTTGGGAAAAGCATGTGAGCAGAAGTGTGGGAAATGGGATTGACATACTTTGGGGGTCCTGTCAACCATAGTGAAGGAAGGGTTATGTCATCAAAAACATCTGACAGAGGACTTGGAACAATGGAATGGAGTCCTTGTAGGGGTGGAGTGCATGGAAGTGTAGCCGAGGTATCCGTGAGAGTTGGTGGATTTGTAGCAGCAGTTCCAACTTTGCACACAAGGGACCCAGTTTAAATTTCTTTCTTGTTCTCTGGACTGGCAAGCAAATTTTGGAAAGATTCATCTCTCTATTGATAATACAAAACATGCATTTTAATGAACAAGCTTCAAATGAGTCGACTAATTTATTAGCTTACTTGATGAGGATATTGAAATTGAAGAGTTCCTTGACCAGGTCCCAATGAGCGCTGGGGGTGATGGGTCTCGCGCAAGTTAGTCCTGAGATGGGAAAGGGTGTTGTAGTGCTAGTTTTTTTCTTTATTTTGCTCTTCCATGCTGTTCTCTAAATATTAGAGCAACCGAACACTAGAATTGAATCCAACTACATTGGTACAATGAAGCTCCACTCCAACACAGTCATATTTTGTGTAATCACCTCTTCCACCATCACCACCCCCAATTCACTGTCAAAAACCAGCACTTGAACTAGCTGCTTGCAATAAGCCTGGAAGGCTGATTTAAGATTGTTGATGTATATCTGACAGCCCAGACTGACAGTTTGTGACCATCGATGGGAATTAAGGTGAAGGACTGGACCACTGTTGGAATTTCTGCATTAATACTGTCTGCCAAAAGCATTTCTTGAAGGTCAGTGCTCCAATCCAGCAACTCCAGGCTTGCAGCCATGTGGAGTTTTCTTACCGCAGAGTGGTGCAACATGTGTGCAAGTCTTTTTTTTTGGCAGATATTTTAATTTATTTATTTTTATAAACTTAGAGTACTCAATTCATTTTTTTCCAATTAAGGGGCAATTTAGTGTGGCCAATCCACCTATCCTGCACATCTTTGGGTTGTGGGGGCGAAACCCACGCAAACATGGGGAGAATGTGCAAACTCCACATGGACAGTGACACAAAGCCGGAAGCGAACCTGGGACCTCGACGCCGTGAGGCTGCAATGCTAACCAGTGTACTACCGTGTCCCCCCCCCCCCAAAACTTCTTTGGGGAGAACTGGTGTGGGGCCAGCACCCACAATCCTGTCCCCTTGTGCTACCTGGTCTCCATCTTTACCCAAACTAACTCCTGGTTTCCCCCCCTCCCCCTTTACCCAAACTGACTCCTGGTCCTCCCCCATCAACCCAACTCCTTCACCTGCATTCGCCGCCCAACTGCCAGTCCCTCTGCAGGACCACTCTTCGGACCCTGGCCGCCTTCCCTGCCATACAAATGACAAAATCGTGCTTTCCACCCCTACAAAGAGCGTTTTTGGCAGAAACACCGGCAGGCATTGAAACAGGAACAAAAACCACCCTTGCCCAGCCAACGACAGTGGGAGACCATCCCATCTGTAGGTCTGTTGCTTACCAAGCTTGCAAAATTTAGCCTCTGAAGCTGTGCCCAATTCCTTGCCACCTCCTTCAGGAGTGAAATGGAGGCCTGACTCCTCATTTCTGGGAGCACTCCCCAAGCCACTGCATCCTCAAGCTCTCCCATTTCCCGGGACACTGGTATGCCAGGCTGGCCTTCTCCCCATACTCCTAAACATGCTCCCCTCACCCATCTCTACTGTCACTCTGCCTTATCCGTGGACATCCGGTCAAGCTGTGTCCGCAACAGCCTTCTGCCTGCCAAAAACTCTGGGGTAGGGCCCTCCAAATATTTCACATCCACCTCGAATATGTCATCAAGCAACTGCTGCCATTCCCCCCTCGTTTCCCTAACCACCTGCGCCTTGCAATCGCCTCACCACCATCTTCAAGGCTTCCCTCAAAACCGTATTTGGGTCCCCCCTGCAAAAATCAACTGGTGTGTGTGCATGCCCAGGATCGCCGCCACCATCCTCTTCGTAAAGCCTACATCATCCCAATTTGGTGCATAAACGATCACCAAGACCACTGATTTTACCCTCCAGCAGTTCCATCACATACTCATAAACTGCCCCATCACAGTTTAATCACCTTCTCCACCTGGAACCAGATTCTTTTATTCATCAAAACCACCACTTCCTGCGCCATACTATCAAAGCCCGAATGGAACGCCTAACTTATCCACCCATTGCGCAGCCGTCCTTCACTCACCAGTGGGTGTCCTACAACAACACCACATCGGCTGTCAAACTCTTCAAATGGGCGAAAACCCTCCCCTGTTTCACCAGGCCTCCTAACCTCCGGACATTGCACAACACCAACTGGATCGGGGGGGGCTCTCAAAACCCTCTTTTTTTTTTTTTTTTTTTTCTTTTTTTCTCTTTTTTTCTGCCCCCAACTTCCACCTCGGGGCCAATACAAGGTGGCACCTCCCCCCTCCCAATGGGTGGCCCAGCCACGAACCAACCCCCCACACCACTTCTCTCGATCAACTCTTTCCCCACTCTACCCATCTCCTTACTCATCACACCTCCTAGGCTCTCTAAAATCTGCCTGCACAGGTTCAACAGGTGGCAGGCTGTAATAATAATAATAATCTTCATTGTCACAAGTAGGCTTAAATTAACACTGCAATGAAGTTATTGTGAAAAGCCCCTAGTTGCCACACATTCTGGTGGCTGTTTGGGTACACTGAGGAAGAATTTAGAATGTCCAATTCACCTCACAGCAGATCTTGCGGGACTTGTGGGAGGAAACCGGAGCACCCGGAGGAAACCCACGCAGACACTGGGAGAACGTGCAGACTCCTCGCAGACAGTGACGCAAGCCTGGAATCAAACCTGGGACCCTGACGCTGTGAAGCCACTGTGCTGCCCCCAAGTCTTCCGCACCTATTTGCTAGTTGACCAAAGCTTACTAGCGGGGTCACCCTTCCAGCAGAGTCCCGCTCCCACTCAAATACAGAAATTAAAAACCTCTCCACACCACCCATCAACCCTGCCACCTGAAAAAAACCTTCAAAGGACCAGCCCCTGAACTCTTACCCCCTCCCTAGTCAGCTCCAAGAAAATAAGGGCATTAGAACAGCTTGGCAAACAAAAGCTTACAAATTTCTCTAAATATTTGTCCCCCACCAGCCCCAATGTCTCGTCTGCCATGACCAGCCAAGTCCCAGTCCTTTGCTTAAATGGACGCCTCCGCCTCCTCCGCTATCTTGAAATAATGGTCTCTGCAATTGTGAGACCCTCCACTTTGCAGGGTAGACCACTCCAAAGTGCACTCCACCCGTGCACTTGCTTTATTGAAGGCAGCTTCCCTTTTCGCCAAATCCACCGTGCGATCCTGGTAAATTCTAATCACAGCGCCTTCCCACTTCATCTCCCGTGTCTGCCTGGCCCACCTCACACTTTCGCCCTTGCCTGGTAGCTATGAAAGCACACGGTCATCGTCCTCGGCGGCTCATTCACCCGTTGCTTCTGCCTGAGTGATCGCTGGGCCCTAATTAACTTTACAGAGGGGACATTTTCCACCTCCCTCCATCAGCTTCCTCAGCATCTTCGCTATGAATTCTGTTGGCCTCGGACCCTCCGGCAGCCCCACAATCTGTAAGTTCTGTCTCCGAGACCGGTTTGCACGGTCTTCCACCATTGCTCTCGGGCCCCTATTCCGACCTTCCACCGTGGCCATTTTGGCTTCAGGTGAGGCGAGCCTCGACACTGTGCCTCGACAGTGCATCCTCCAGCCCTTTTCAATACCTCATCCTGCTCCCGTACTGTCTCCGATATTCTTCCGAGCATCTCCCTTATCGGGGCCAGCAAGTCCTCCACCGAATGCTTGAGGGACTGCAGCATCTCCCTCCTTTGATCTCATAAAGTGTTTATTGAACTGCCATTTGACCTCTACCGCCATCACTCCGTCAATGCATCCACCATTATATAGGCAGCCACTCCCAGCTCACTTGCCTCAACCTCTTCCTGGCCCACACACCCTTCATTGTGCTTGAACCTTCTTGTGGACGAGTGCGCGAATCCTTCCTCCCCTAATTTTTCTGCAGGTTCTTGGCCATCCTCCGCCAACCACTCAACGGGGACAGGTTGATTCAATTTTCCCCCCAAAAAATGGGTGAAAAGCATCCAAAACCCAGGTCGTGGAAGCAACCCAACGTGCGACTTCCTCTTGCAAGCCACCACCAGAAGTCCCTGTATATGCAAATCTGATGTAAATAAAAAAACAATTTAAAACAAATCTATGAATCTCGTGCTGTTCGGAAACTCAACATGTCAATTTTGTGCTTGTTTACGGGAAATTGACAGAATAATCTCTGGTTTGTCAGAGCAATTACCGATAGGTTTCAACTCATTCCTGTCAGCCTCTTCCACCTCCGCAGACGAGCACTCCTCAGTCTCTTTCTCGCATTCTACCACTGAGGGAAAACTCCTCTCGCAGCCTCTTTCACATACGGCTACCTGCGCCCCCCTCCGCGAGGCAAGCTCTTCCTTGTAGCCTCTTCCACCTTCACAGCCAAACACTCCTTCACTCTCTTTCTTGCACTCTGAGGCAAACTCCCTCGCAGCTTCTTCCACCTTACTGACAGATACTTCCCTGCTGCCCCTTGGACCCAGTAACTCCCTCCCTCCCAGATTTTTTATTGCTTTAGTTCAGTTCTGCTACTCCCCTTCCCACTGCTTCCTGGTCCTGCAATCATGGATTGTTTCTTGGCTGTGTTTGCTAAGAATCAGCTTGTGATTTGGAGGAGTAGCTCCTTGCAGAATCTGTCACTTTTACTTGAGTTTTTTGAACATTGGACCATAGAATCAAAGAATTTACAGTGCAGATGGAGACCATTCGGCCCATCAAGTCTGCACCGGCCCTTGGAAAAAGCACCCCTACTTAAGCCCATGCCTCCACCCTATCCTAGTAACCCCACCTAACCTTTTGGACATTAAGGGTCAACTTGGCACGGCCAATCCACCTAACATGCACATCTTTGGACTGTGGGAGGAAACTGGAGCATCCGGAGGAAATCCATGCAGACACTGGGAGAAAGTGTAAACTCCACACAGACAGTCACCCGAGGCTGGAATTAAACCCGGGACCATGGAGCTGTGAGGCAGCAGTGCTAGCCACTCTGCTGTCCAGATGCATTTCTTTGACGGGCTGGACTTGGCCAGTGGACTGTATGTTGGACAAGCCTAGATTGTGGTGACTATGCATTGATACCCTAGAAATGGAGACTGAGAAATCAGAATGGAACAGTTGGGGGTAAGACTGTGAAGATGAGAACGGTGGATGTTTTAATTCTATACTGCTTGGATTATCTCCCATTAAGTTAATCTTGCATTGCCAAAGGTTTATTTTGGGATTTCAGTGGCTCAATCCCTGTTGTTAAGAGTATCCAACTTTTTTCTTCCAACTAAGGGGCAATTTAGCATGACCAATTCACCTACCCTGCACATCCTTGGGTTTGGGGGTGAGACTTGCACAGACATGGGGAGAATGTGCAAACTCCACATGAACAGTGACCAAGTCCGGGATCGAAACGGGGGTCCTCGCTGCCGTGAGGCAGCAGTGCTAACCACTGCACCACCCTGCTGGCCCTTTTACAGCAGTAATGTTACTGTTACATGAAACAATGGGAAGGGGTTAGTTAGCTGAAATAGTGTACTGGTTGGATTGCATCATGGGATGTTAATAGAGATGGTCTCATTTGTCTTCACAGTATTGTGAAAGTAGCTATTTGCAAATATTATGAAAGGTGTATTGTTGACTTGAACTGTAGGGGAAGAAATTCTCAACAAAGTCTTCCTCTTGCACAGTTGGTGATCTGTTTTTGTAGCACCAGCAAAAACATAATCAGAGGTTTACAAGTCTGAATCTGCTTATTATAACCGTCGCAAGTTGTGTTTTTATTTTTATAACAAAGGAGCGGAGGAAACTTTTTTTGTTCATGCATTTTGTATAAATAGACCAGCGGATGGTTTGCAACTGCTTTATCTCTGTAAAGTTGTTCGGTTTTGTTTTTTGAAAGTTTTTTGAGCATGAGTTATTTCAATTAAGTATTTGGAGGAAGAGTTCTGCACCCTGTATGATGTTTCTTTGATCAGGCTATCATTTAACTACTTGAGTAGAAAAAGGTGCACCATGGGTGATATGAGATGAGTGACTGGTGACGTTAGAAAAAAGAATGTCTTGTGCAAAAACCTTTTATTAAAACAAATAGTTTTACACTACCTGCTAACTAAATAAACAAAGAATGCGAAAAAGCATGTTGGAGGTGGGTAACATGGGCCTCTTGGTGTTTATTCTAATGCTTTCTGAAATCTGGACATGCAAGGGTTTATGATTATATTCCATATAAGCTGAATACAATAACCAGAGTTTTTGTTCGATCTCCGTACAATATCAAGTACTGAGAATGTATTGACCATTCCAAATTTCCCTTTAGCATCCAAAGACGTGCAGGTTGGGTGGGGTTACGGCTATAGGGCGGGGAAGTGGGCCGAGGTCGATGCAGACTTGATGGGCCGTTTGCAGCCTCCGGCACTGTAGGTATTCTGCCGACATAGGGTACTCTTTTTAGAGAGTCCGTGCAGACTCAATAGACAGATTGGCAGGCCTCCTGCACTATAGGTATGGCTCACAAACTGGAGGTAATCTTTCGCTTCTGCGCACGAGTGAAAAATTTGTGTTCAAAATTGTGTTGGTTAGATTTACTGAAAGATCAGTTGTTGAAGTAAGAAGGATTGATTGACCATGATATCAAAGCCATATTTGATTGTATGTCATCAAGGATAATTAAGTCCATGGGAATTGAGGGAGAGATTCTTCACTGGTTTAAATCTTATCTGACTCAAACGAAGATGGTTGTGGTTGCTGGAGGCCGGTCTTCTCTGCCCCAGGGCATTGCTGCAGGAGTGCCTCAGGGTAATTCCCTACCGTCCACTGTTTCAGCAATGACCTTCCCTCCATCATAAGGTCGGAGCTGGGAATGTTTGCTGATTGCAGTGTTCAGTACTATTTATGACTCCAAACAGTCCATGTTTCTGTCCAGCAGGACAAGCTTGGCTGATAGTGGCAGGCAACATTTAAGTGACAATCTAACAATATGCCCATGACTTTCAATGGCATTACCATTATTTTTTAAAATATATTAATTTAAACTACCCCATTCATTTTTTTCCAATTAAGGGGCAATTTAACGTGGCCAATCAGCCTACCCTGCCCATCTTTGGGTTGTGGGGGTGAGACCCAAGCAAACACTGGGAGAATGTGCAAACACCACACGGATAGTGGGCTGGGATCGAACTTGGGGCCAGGTTCGAACCCGGGTCCTAGGTGTTGTGAGGCAGCAGTGTTAACCACTGTGCCATTGTGCCGCCTGAGCATTGCCATTGTCGAATCAACATCCTCATAGAATTTACAGTGCAGAAGGAGGCCATTTGGCCCATCGAGTCTACATTGGCCCTTGGAAAGAGCACCCTATCTGAGCCCACGCCCTCACCCAATCCAACCTATTTTTGACACTAAAGGCAAATTAGCATGGCTAATCCACCTAACCTGCACATCTTTGAACTGTGAGATCCTGTGTTGTGTTTAAACTGGATGAGTGGGAATCCCTGAATTTGACGGCTGGAGAGAGATGCATGAGATGCTATAACAGTAATTGGGAGAGGACCTGGCTTCACGGAGAAGCCTTTGCGATCTGGAAGTGCTGCATGAAGATATTGAGATCTGGGAATACTGGATGTGATGATATCTGGATCTGTGAGCACTATAAATGCACAAAGTTAGGAAATATTGGGCACACTCGAGGAACAGTTAGAATGGGAAAGATACTTCATGGTTTGGAGAATGCTGGATGCATGTAGGAGTTGTAATCTTGGACTTTTTAAAAATCTGTATGTTTAAAAAGAAAAACCTATAATGGATCTTGATGCCAAAGTGAATGCACCAGAAATGAGGGAATGAGGTTTTTGGGATGGAAATCTTAACAAGGTGAGAGGATCAAATTGTGTGAAATTGGCATTAGACTCCAAGATCAGCCAGGCGCAGAGCTGTCCTTGCTTCAGCGACTATCCCTCACTCCCAACTATAGGAGTGTCAGTTCTTTTTCAGGCACCTCTAGTACATTTGGTGAGAGTGAACTTTTGGATCAGTTTTTTTTATATCCGTATTGTATTTTCTGGCAACTGGTGTAAAACTGCCAAAACATATCCGCTGTTAAAAGAGAAGAAAGTTTTATTATTTATTAATAGCACTTCCAGTTATTGATTCAAAGCATCTGAAAGCATTTACATGTAGTCTTGTATATTTGTATTTTTTTCTACTCTTCATCATCTACCAGTAAAATAACATTTAAAAATTCTTGTAGGTTTTGTAAAAGACATCGGTCTGCGACATGCTCAAATATTCCTTCTGTTCCTAATGAACTGATGATGATGTCGGAACATCTACTTCCTCGAGTTATCCTCCGTCTCATTCAGCATTTACGGGATGGCTATAGTGAACCAGGTATGGCTACCATCTGTTTTTCAGTATTTCCTAAGATTAGTATTTTCAAAAGTTGGTAGTCCTCAAAGCGAAGAAATCAATTGGTTTGGATAGGATGCAGCCTAGGTTACTGAGGGAAGTGTAGCACGGTGGCGCAGTATTTAGCACTGCTGTCTCATGGCCCCGAGGTTGCAGGTTTGATCCCAGCGCTCGGTCACTGTCTGTGTGGATTTCGTGTGATTTCGCCTCCACAACCCAAAAAATGTGCAGGGTAGGTTGATTGGCCACGCTAAATTGCCCCTTAATTGGGAAAAAATGATTTGGGTACTCTAAATTTATTTTTAAAAAAACAAAACCAAAAAAAAATTGTGTTACTGAGGGAAGTAAGGGTGGAAATTGCAGAGACTCTCACCATGTGTTCTAATCCTCCTTGGATGTGGCAGTGCTGCTGGAGAACTGGGCGATTACAAATGTTCAAAAAGGGAGGTGGATGAACCCAGCAATTACAAGCCAGTCAGCTTAATGTTAGTGGCGGGGAAACCTTGAGACTATAAACTTGGGCTGAATTAATTTTAACTTTAAAAATTATAGGTTGAAAATCAATAATTGTTTGGCTAACTGGAGTGAGGTATTTGAAGTAATGGAAAGAGTTGATGTGGGTAGTGCGATTGTGTATATGCACATTGAAATGGCATTTGACAGTACCAAAATAGACTTGAAATTAAAATGAGATTAAAGTGGCAATGCACATGCAGAATTGGCTGCAGGACTGAATGCAGTGGTGAATAGTTGTTTTGGAGGGTGCTACACTGCTGTTCCCCAGGGTTCAAAATAGGAACTATGACTCTTTTAGATAATTAATTTGCAAAACTCATATGTACTAAGCAAAGTGGAGGATATTAGCAGACTTTAAGAAGAAATGGGAGTCCACTGACGTTGAAATTTGAGGCAGGGAAGTGTGAAGTGATAGATTTTGGTGTGATAAGAGTTAATATAAACTAAATAGTCCAACTGAGAAACCTAGAGGTACATGGATACAGGTCTTTGAATGTAGCAGGATAAGTTGGAATTTAAAAAAACATTGTTCGTTTTCTAAATACAGGCACAGGATAAGTTTGGAGAGTTTAAAAGAAAAGATTTTGCTTTCTAAATAGAAGCATCGATTACCAAGTAAGGAAGTTTACTGAACAAGTTATAAAACATTATTTAGGCCTCAGCTGGTATATTGTGCATTGATTCGTGGCACTATGCTTTTGGAAGATTGCCAAGAACTTGAGAAGTATGCAGAAAAGATTTATTAGAAGTGGTACCCGGAGATGAGTGATTTCAGTTATGTGGAGAAGCTGGGTCTGTTCTCCTTGGAGCACAGAAGGTTAAGCACAGATTTGATGGAGATGTTCAAAATCCTGATAGTGAATAAGGAGAATCTGTTTTTGGTGGAGGACGGGTCAGTAGCCAAATAGCACAAATTTGTGAAGAATCAGAGGTGACAATTTTTTTGTGTGTTTTTATCCAGTGAGTGAGTTTTTGTGATATGGAATGCACATTCATTAACTTTCAAAAATGCATTGGATCGAATGCACAGGGCTATGAAGAAAACAGGAGAGTGGGATTAATTAGATGGCTCTTTCAATTATTGTAATATATCAACTGTAATTCAGTGGCTCTCCTTGTATTGTCCAAGGGAGAACATTTGGTAAGGTGATTTTGTCACCTTTTTCTTCCACCTGAGAACTTAAAAAGCGGCAGGAGTAGGTCACACAGTGCACCCTCATTCAGTCCGATTATGGCTGGTCTTCTACCTCAACTCCATCTTTCTGTACTATCCCCATGTTCCTTATTCCTTGGTTAAAAATGTAGTTATCTCTATTTCGAATATACCCTGACGTAGCCACCTGCAATTCACAAAATATGGATGGAATAAGAACTCGATAGACAAAAATTTTAGGATTGACTTGTAAAATATGTATTAAGTTACACGGGAAAATGGTAGAGTTTCCAAAAGAATGTCACAATTCATAATGATTCTATATCAATTTTATTTGTTTTAATTGCTCAAGTTGTCCTGAAAGAATTTCCATGCAGCAACAAATTCTAAAATCCTATCTACATCAATGTACTGTGTTGTGGCCACAATTATCACCCCTGGTTTGTTCTGCATTAACTCGTCTCTCAAATACTGCAATTTCCTTCTGACCTTGGGGTAGGGAGGAGCAAAACAAGCATGAAAATGACCACTTGCTAGAAAGAATGATGACGATCTGTAAAACCAAATGCTTTAATGAGGATAGAGCAAATTGATCAACATGTAACTTATCAATCAGGGTTATTTCCCCACTTCATAGAAAGTTGAATACCACCCCATGTCATATAAACATCCAATTGTCACTTAAATGATTCCTGTTTCCACTGCCCTATCCAGATACTTTTCTATGTTAGTGGGTGCTCTGATGTGATCCTTGATATTAGTCCTACATTTGATTTTTCACCAATTGCACTCGTGTCTCCTTGTCCTGAAGTCATAGATTTTTAAAAAAAATTTAGAATATCCAATTCATTTTTTCCAATTAAGGGGCACCTTTAACGTGGCCAATCCACCTAACCTGCACATCTTTTGGGTTGTGGGGGTGAAACCCACGCAGACACGGGGAGAATGTGCAAACTCCTCACAGACAGTGACCCAGGGCTGGGATTCGAACTCGGGTCCTCAGTGCCGTAGGCAGCAATGCTAACCACTCTGCCACTGTGCCGCCCTTGAAGTCATAGATTAACTTAAATATTGGTTAGGACAAAACTTATCTTCTCCACTAAGTATTTTGCAAATCACAACAGATATTTTCTTCTTCCTTTCAAGACTGAAGCATTCAGGTTTTTATACCTTTGTTGCAATTCCTAGTTGGCCTGGGTGCATATTTTCACATATCTAGCTACAATTCTGGTCCCTTGTCCCCCTCGCTTTTCTTGGAACAAGTTGGTGACAGCTTCCACATCATGTGGAAGCCCTTTTCCGACACGCAAATGGCAAATTATATTTTCTCTGGTTTGAGAAATTTTGCCTGGTTGGATAGCCAACCTGCAGCCTTGGGTTGTGCTGCCGAGCGCCAGCCCGTCCTCCCCATGAAGAGTTCTGGCTGAACCCACCACTTTTGGGCATGGCTAAACCCTCACTCCCACAACCCTGGACATTGCCTCACAAATAGATCGTCCAGTACCTGAAAACTCGGGGACATGCCCAGAACATGTGGGTGTGAATGGCCAGGCCTCCCTGGCACCGTTCACATTTGTCCTACACCTCTGGAAAGAACCTAGTCATTTGGGTTAGGTGCGCTCTGTGCACCACCTTTAGTTGTGTTAGACTAAGCCGTGCGCGTGAGGAGGTGAAGTTTACCCTGTAGTGCTTCGCTCCAGAGTGTACTCCCTATTTTTATGCCTAGTTCCTCCTCCCGTTTTTCCCTTGTTTCATCTCAGAGGGAAACAGTTGTCCGCACAGTTTCCCTTCCCTAGGTCACCCTTGTCCAGCAGTTCTTCGCCTCAAGAATGTCCTGGTATCTGGGGAGAATGTTGTTGTATCCTTATGGAGGAAGTTTTTGACCTGTATGTGTCTTAGCTCGTTTCCCTTTGGCAATTGGAGCCTCTTCGTGAGTTCCCCTTTCGTCTGTGTACATGTACCTAACCGTCGCTGTCCCCTCGTCCTGTCTCCACCTTTTGAAAGTGGCGTCCATTATTGTGGGAGTAAACCTGTGGTTGTTGCAGATGGGGGCCATGGTGGACATTTAGGCTAGACCGAAGTGTTGCCTCATTTGGTACCACGTGCAGAGCGTAATGACTACCACTGGGGTTCTCGAGTGCTTGGTGGTGGGGGGTGATGGGAGAGCAGTTGTGACTAGGGCTCGGAGGGACATCCCTATGCAGGAATTCCTTCATCTTTACCCATTCTACTCCCAGTTCTTTCACCCACCCCCTCACTCAAACGGCATGTTTAGTTTGCCTACCGTGTTGAAAAAGGCCTTGGGAATGTAGATCGGGAGGGATCTGAACAGGAAGAGGAAACTGGGCAGTATGTTCATTTTGATCATCAGCTCTCTCCCTGCCAGGGTCGCACCTCTGCAGGTCCCTTTTGACTTCCTCCACCAGATTCGCCAAGTTCCATTTGTGGATCCATGTCCAGTCATTTAAAAAAAAATAAAATATGTTTTTATTTATTTACGGGGTGTGGGTGCTGCTGGTTAGGCCAGCCTTTATTGCCCATCCCTAGATACCTTCAGAAGGTGGTGCTGAGTTGCCTTCTTGAACTGTTGCACTCCTTGAGGTGCAGATACATCTACTCTGCTATTTGGGAGGGAGTTCGGGTGGCACGGTGGTTAGCATTGCTGCCTACGGCCCTGAGAGTCCATGTGTATTCATGTTGGGGATCTCTGCCATAATTTTCTTCATGAATTCCACGGCATTCCAGTTGGGAGTGTGCACATTTACAAGGGCCAGTGGTGCCCATTTCAAGACGCCACTAACCATGACCATAACCACCGTCGTCCTGTAAATGCTGTCTTATTATTGAGCAGCATAGCCACCCAACCAGCCCTCGTCCGATAGCACAAATGGTACATTTGACCAGCCCAGCTCTTTCTTACCCGCAATGGGCCCTTCTCCCATAGTTAGCTCTCAGACCTTTCAGGTGGGTGAAGACTCTGGATCTTTTCACTGGGCCGTTGAGTCCCCTGATGTTCCAGGTGACTATTCGGTTGGAGGGAAAAGGGGGGGGGGGAGATTCTTACATTGTGGATGCACTCCAGGGTTTATGGGCCATACAAGATGGCCATGGCCGCAGTACTCCCAATGTGGCTGTGCCTCTGCACTCCAGGGTTCCCCTTTGTCCAGGGGTCAACCAAGATGGTCACAAACCATGTGGATGTGCCCCTGCACACCAGTGTGTCCCTTTGTTTGGGGCCCTTTGTTTTCCTTGTCACCTTGTCCGATCTGTCATAGCCAGCCTATTTAAACCCCCCCCCCCCCCCCCCAAAGCTTTTCCCCTCTTGTTTAGCCCCCCCATCTAGAGTTTTCTCTTCCCTCTGTCATCAGACACCCTCTCCCCATCAGGAAATGTGCTGTGGCCCTCCCCTCGCTCATATTTTCTTGTGCTAGCTCAACCGCTAATGTGATGGCCTCACTCCCTCCTGCGTCCTAGTGCTCTCACCCCCTCCTTTCTGAGACTCTATGTCAGATTTGAAGATGAGGCAGTTCGGTAACACGCAAATGGTCTCTACATTGCTATGTTGACCAATACAATTAAATATCTGGTTCACTGCTGGTTTGTTACCTTTCCAGCCCCTATGTGCACAAATTTGTCTGCTTCCACCGGTGCAGTGAAATAGTAGTTCCTCCCCTGTCAGGTGAGGGCTGTGACACATCTCCCGACGCAGAGAGGGTACCTGGCGACACTGGGAGAAAAAAATAGGTGGTGGTGGGGAGAGGGGGGAGAAGATGGATTGGGGGGAAACCTTGGGCGGGGTCTGAACGTGGTAATAGGCTGGCTAAGACGAGCTTGGCTTGGTAAAGCATCCCGAGCCACACATTGTTCTAGGGTCACCTTGGCTTTGTTAAATTCCGCCTGGTGGTTGGCCCGGTCTGCCCCAATGTCCTGGTACATCCAGATCAAGTGTCCCTCCCATTTCCAGGACTGTATGTCTTGCCCAATTCAGGATATTTTCCCAGCCTTGGTACCAGTGTAGTTTTGCAATGATGGCTCGCGGTTACTCCCTGTCCTTTGGCTTTGGCCGGATGACCTGTGGGCTCTGTCCACTTCTGGGAGTTTAGGAAAGCTTCCACTCCAACCAGTTTGCCCAGCATCTGGACCACGTACTCCATAGGGTTCCTGCCACCGATGTCCTCCAGTAGGTCCACGATGCAGCGGTTTTAGCGGAGTGATTGATTTTCTTGGTCCTTTACCTCTCCTTTAATGTCCCTTGTATTGCCACCAACCTTGCCATCTCTGTCTACAGTGAGGGGATCCAATCGCTCTGGCATGTCGCAGCATTCTCCAGCTCTCTGAACGTTGTCTCCTGAGTTTCTACATGCAGCTCCATCTTTTCCAGCGCTGCTTGCAGGGTGACCAGTGCCTCCATTACTGCCACTTTCACCGTCGCCATCATTACATGTTTGATGGCGTCCTTGAGCTGTTGAAGTTCCTGTGTTAGAAATCCGTTCCATTCATTCATCGGGTGGTAGCCGGCATATGTTTTGGCAGTCCATCCTGTTCGAGTGTGGCCGGGACCTCTTCGCCCCGCGCATTCGCCACCTCTCCACGATTTTACTGCCGTTGCCTGGAATGTTTCGTTTGCTGTGTTGGTGTTAGAGGAGGGGTGGGGGTTTTGTTCCCCCAGGTTTAGCACGCTATTTTGGGTTAAAAGTGCCTAATTTTGAGTTTCCTGGAGGCGAGCCACTGTATGTCCACTCAGCACATCCCCGTCACCGGAACTCATGACTTTATATTGTGTGAAAGATTAATTACTGATTTAGCAGACTGGAAGTGCAGAATTCACAATTGTTTTTCTTTGTAATTAAAAGATGTACTCCGGAAAGAAACCAAAGTGAAATATGATTTGCTGCCTTGGAATTAACCAACTTGCACAGTTGTTGGTACATGACCTATTATTAAAGGTACACTGCACGATGCCGGTGTGTTTATTTTATTCAAAATATCATTATTTCTGCTTCTCCTGTAGTTTCTGATCCAGCAACTGAGCGAGATCTCCAGAAAACACTCCAACAGATGGAACCCCTGATTTCTCTTCTCGAAGATCTGACCAAGATGGGAGGGGCAATGCGATGCATCTTGACGAGAGTTCTTACTAATCATCAGATATACAAAGATCTTAGCTCTGGTGACCTTTGTAAGTTCTGGTTTGTAAAATGGCTTGACATTACAAACCTTTTAACTTTCAATTACTGAAATTACTTTGCAAAGCAAAAGTAGCAAATCTCAAAAGTGCATGGGCTTACTTGGATTCAATTGATGTTGCTCTACAGCATAGTTAATAAAAGATGTGTGATGATGTAGGTTCGAGTATAGTTGGGTTTAACTGACTCCACTAAAGCTATCCATTAAATAACCTTAAATTGTACATGGATGACTTCTAGTAGAGACATTTTAAGGAAAGAAAGCACTTTTTTTTTTCTTCTTTAGGTTATATAGCTTTTGCACTGAGCTAAATAGAAGGTATCTCCTCTGGTGCAAACCTGCTGGTCCAAAGGGCTATTGGATGTGAAGCATTCTGTTTGACTAGCATGTGCCATGAACTGGCAGCATCTGTGGCGAGAGAAACAGAGTTATCGTTTTGAGTTCATATGACTTCTTCAGAGCTTAAGAGGGATATGAATGTGATGGATTATATAATGGGAGAGGGGTGGAGAAGATGGAGTTGAATAGAAGGTCAAGGGTAGGTCTGAGCTAAGGCGAGATTGACAGAAGATGTTATGGGCACAAGAATACGGAAGTATTAATGATAGCATTAAGGGCTAAAGTAGTTGCTGATCACATAAATATCAGATAGCAAAATGTTAATAGGAGAACTAAGGTTAGCAAAAGCAAAAATAAAGAACAATAGCCCGTGGGGCAGGGGTTTGCATTGGGACAAACAAAGGAGGGGTCATGATGGAAGAGAAAGGTTGCAGTCTAAAGTTGTTGAATTCAACGTGCCTAATCGGAAGATGAGGTGCTGCTCCTCCAGTTGCTGTTGGATTTCACTGGAGAATTGTAGCAGGCCAATTTTGGGCATGAGAGCAAGATGCCAAGTTGAAATGGCAAGCAACTAGAGGGTTGGGGTTGTGCTTGTGAGCTGATCGACGGGAGCAGTGAATACAGTAGACCTCCGGTTCTTTAAGTTTCACTGCATCTTTGTTACAAAAACTCCCAAGACCACTAATCAATGTTCCACCTGCTCTTGTATATAATCACACCCCCCCCCCCCCCTTCATTAGTTCTGAAGAAGGGACAGGCAGACTCAAAATGTTAACCTATTTTTCTCTCCCTTTGGATGCTGCCAGACCTGAGATTTTCTTGCTTTCTCTGTTTCCGGAATGTTGTCGGGACCTGGGTTCGAATTCCATCCTGGCAGATGGTGGAATTCGAATTCAATAAATATATCTGGAATTTAAAAGTCCAATGATGATCATTAAACCATTGTCAATTGCCATAAAAACGTGTCTGGTTCATGGTGTACTTTGGGGGGGAAAACTCTGCTGTCCTTTCTTGGATATGGCCTACATGTGACTCCAGACCCACAGCAATATAGTTGACTCTTAACTGCTCTCTGATATGGCCCAGCAATCAGGCAGTTCAAGGGCAAATGGGGATCAGCAGCAAATGCTCACCATAAAAGAATTAAACTCTGGTCGATCATGCAGCTCTACTTGAGGAATGACATCGCTCTGTAGCAAAACCATTGACACACTGACGAGTTTTGATATCAAGAATTGGTGAACCAGGGCTGTGTCTTAGCCTCTACTCTTTATGGTAACTTTTTTTTCTATGTCCCACTGACCTAACCTTCCCTCCTGACATGGAAGGAATGTACCCCCGCGCACACTATCCGATGAGAATTTCCTCAACCTATCAAAATTAAAACCCAACCAAAAGTGCAGTGTGGCATGCCCTGATCAGAGAATTCCTGTATTATGATGATGCTGCAGTAGTTGCCCAGACAGAAGACCAACTCAAAAGGCTCATGATTGTCTGTCCCAGGATTGTCCAGTTCTTCCTTGCCATAATTGCCAAGAAAACTAGTTATTGGACAGTGTTGTGTCTCTGTGTGATCTGACCCAACTACAACCACTGGACTTGGTCAGCAAATTCTGTTACCTTGAGACAGACAACGTTTGTTGGCAAAGAGCTCACCACATGCGTTGGAAACATGGCCACCAAGTTTGGTCGACTAACCAAACTGACATGGAAATACAGTAAATGGATCCACAGGATCAAGATGATTTGCCGGCGAGACCTACCTCTTCAGCACATTACTGTATGACAGCAAAGCCGTGACAACTTGCATCCACCAAGAACAAAGACTCAATACCTTTAATCTCTGGTGTCTATAATGCATCCGGGGCATCACGTGGAGAAACAAAGTCACTAATGAAGCAATCCGTTGCTCGGGCCAAGCATGCTAGTGTACGATGAAAGAGTTGGTGGCGAATATCAACTGTATGATGGAAGAGAGGAGTTGAAGGCGAATGAATAATACAGTTGACTATATCAAAGTGTGCAGAAAGATTGAAGCGTGAAGTCATCCCTGAATAATGTTGTTTGTACCTTTCATGACCCAAAAGGGCCATAAAGAAAGAGGATAAAATGTTAATGATTCAAATAGGGAGTTGTTGCGGAGATGTGTGTGGATCTAGCAGCTGACAACATGTTCATGGACTGTTAAGAAAAGGGAGATGGGGCTGTAATTTGCGAGTACAGGTGTCGAGGTGGAATTCTGAAGAGGAAGTGATCACTTGAAAAGGCAGGGTGGAACCATTTATAATCTTAGTAAACTAGTGAGAATGGAATTAATGGAGCAGGAAACGATTGTGAACAAGATCAATTTGATGGCATGGAGGTGAACTGGGTGGAGATTTGGCTTGTGTAAAATGCGAAGCGGCAGCTGAGTAGTCTCTACCATAGTGATCTGAACTCCTTGCACATTGAAAGGAGAGGTGCTTGGTAATAAAGGAGCATAGAAGATCCAATGGGGGATGGGGTATATTTTTCTTGGGGTTGGCGCGTAGGGAACTGGAGTAGAAAGTTGGTAGCGATGGTGAAGTTTGAAATCCTGTGGTTAGATCACGTTTTCATTGTAGGTAGCATGAAGTCCGCTTGGAGTATCCTTAATCCAATGTCTGGATTTGGAAACCATTGCAGCTAGAGCCATTTGCAAACGGTCATGGAGGGTGGGTATCTAGTAGAATTGGAGGACCGATCTGGAAAGTGGCCCTGAACCAGAAAACTTTGCCTTGGTTTTTCGCAAGGTGTGTCATGACCGTTGGTGTCTGTACGAATAGAATGGTGAATAGTGGGAAGAAAATTGCAGTAAGATGAAACTTGAGGTTAAATCATTGCAGCCCTACTTGTAAGTTGTAATTTAATTATTCCTACTGAATTTAATGCTATTTAGCATTGTACTTTATTTTTTATCTGTTGAGGAATGAAAATTGACTGGAGGGCCTAACGGATCGGGCATGAGGAGGAATTTGACAATGATTGCATTGTGTTTTTTCCTGTGTCTTGTGTGCTTTTATTGTCTTTATCTGAGTTTTTCTCCTTTCTTGTTATTTCCTCATCTCGTGCACTTGTGTTTTTCCTTCATCAGTGAGGGGTAGTGGGGAAGTTAGATATTTATGGTTGCAGATCAAGCGTGGGGTATATGTGTCTTCTGTGTCATGGCAGCATAACATTACTATTTGTTCACATGGCACAGTGGCTAGCACTGCTGCCTCACTGCGCCAGGGACCTGGGTTCAATTCCAACCTCTGGTGACTCTGTCTATGTGGAGTTTGCACATTCTCCCTGTGTCTGCGTGGGTTTCTGGTTTTCTCCCACGTTCCAAAGATGTGCAGGATTGGCCACACTAAATTGCCCCTTCGTGTCCAAAGGTTGGGTGGAGGAGTGGGCCTAGGTGAGGTGTTCTTTTTGAAGTGTCGGTATAGACTCAATGGGCTGAATGGCCTCCTGCACTGTAGGGATTCTATGGTTCTACTTTATGATTCCTTTTACTCCCTGCTCTTGCTGTACCAATGGCTCTTTGATATTTTGCTTTGCAGCTTTGTGCCCTCTATTCCCTTCAATTTCTGATTCTTTACTCATTCCTTGTCCTTGGAACATTTCTTCAGTGCCCCAATCCTTCTGATTTCTTTACCTGATCTGCTTCATCAACACCCACCAGCTTGGTCACCGATCTCCATTTCCCCGGATTAGTTTGCCTATCCACTTTCACGTCATATTTTTGCTTGAGATCGCTAATTTGACCAACAGATATTATGTTTTCAGCTTCAGGGTGATAGCAGTCTGAGCATGTGTAAGATTTTCCATAATGTGTCAGTAGGATAGTGGCAACCTGATTCATAACTGGAAGGATACATCAACTTGTATATCAGAGGATAACTGAAATTCTACGAGTTACTTGAAAACAAATCTGCAGCATGAATTTTTCAGGTAAAGCTTCATAGGTTAGGAACTGTAAATATTTTAGCTGAGAGCGGGAGAGTGCAAAGCCAAGAGCTAGGTGAACATGAAAATATTCCCTTATTTTAGTTTGAATTATTGCACTCTTGCCTATAATTTACTTCCCGCTATTCGTCACCACCCTACTAGTATAGACACGAGAACCTAGATCAACCAAAAGGGTTTGATCACCATCACCTGTCTTAATAGCTGGCAAAAACATTCTGATTATTCATAGCTGCACTGAGAGCATCTCTAGCACTACATGCCCTTTAATGTAAATTTACTCAAATGTGTTTTTTCCAACTCTGGCTTTGATTACCACCAGCTCCTTTGATAGGAACTCTTTAACGGGTATCATTAAACAGGGGAGGTGGTGACGTAGTGGTATTGTCACTGAACTGTGATCCTGAGGCCCAACTCTGTGGACCCGGGTTTGAATCCCACTATGGCAGATGGTGATATTTCAATTCAATAAAATCTTGATCTTTGTCCACTGATGTCCATTAAAACATTGTTGATTGTCGTAAAAACCCATCTGGTTCACTAATGCCCTTTCGGGAAGGAAATTTGCCATCCTTACCTGGTCTGGCTAGATCCACAGCAATGTAGTTCAAGGACATTTGGGGATTGGCAATGTGGTTGAAGGACAATTTGGGGATTGGCAATAAATGCTGGCCCAGTCCCATGAATTAATAATTTAAAAAAAAAAGTACAGGACACTGGAGGAGGAGGGGGGGGGGGGGGGGCGCTACGTCAAGAAGCTGTGGTCCATATTGGAACGGATGACAAATGTAGAAGGGTTTAGATATCCTTCCAGAAGTTCGGTTAAATATTAAAGAATAAGACCACAAAAAGTAGTAACCTCAAAATTATCCCCACTGCCATGTGCTAGGATGTGTCGTGGAATATTGGAATATTGTGCCAGTGAATGCATGGGTTAAAGAAGTGGCGGAGGAGGGAGAACTCTAGATTCTTGGTGCATTGATTTTAGTTCTGAGGTAGGAGAACCTGTATCTGAAGAGAGCTGGGATTAATATTTTCACAGGTTGCTGCTTATTTGGTGCTCTTGGGGAGGGGTTTAAGTTAATTTGGAAGTTGAAAATGAACCAGTGCTAAATGTAGATTCATTATTTGCAGATGGTTGGCATTAATTGAAAATGCAAGAGTTGCTATAAATAGGAAGAGAGTGCAAATGGTTTATTTGAGCTCTGTAAATAGAAGCTTAAACTGTGTAAAGATCAGCTCCAGTTCCATCATCTACTGCTTGGCTTTCTGGTGTAGAATGTAGTAGCAGAAGATAATTGCCTAAAGGTGAAGATTAAAATTGAAACAAAACTAAAATCCCAGTGGTCCATTGTGGAAATTGACAAAGCAAATTTTCGTTACTGGGCTATGGTTACCCTTTGAAATTGTTGAACTCTGAGCCATATAACCTGTAGAAGAATTAAGTGAATATGTGGGCAATGGTTACAGCCCCACCAAAGAGATAACAAGGTGTGGCCTTGACTTTGCCACCACCTATAAATAGTACAATATTCTGTGCGAGATGGATGTTTCAGTTGGACAACGTTCAAGGTTTGGACCTTCAAAGTTCTGGATGATACTGCAAAGATGATATTGATGAGATGTATTTTATGGTCCGCTTACTGTGCTCAGTTCAGAAGGAAACTTTGGATTATGCAGGCCACTTCAGAATAATTCCTGGGAATTCATGGAACAAATTAAACATTCCGTAGTGGTGCAAGAGAACTCTATGATGATGCCAGATTTTGCAATACTCCAGATACCAGAAGCAGGGGTTAATACAATGGGAGGATTAAAGACATGGGGAATTTTTAGGTGATCTAGCTATTGTAGCCCAAGTCAAAATTGGAACAACAATTTCTGGGCAATGAATCCCAGGAAATCTCATGGAACAGTTAATAACTGCATCAGGTGTGTTCGGAACATCATTATGCAGTAAAGTGTCAAAACTGTGGAGTCCGGTTCCTGAAATTGATCCACGATGAAGAAAATTCTGAGGAAGAGGATGAAGATAATGTGAACTGAATAAATTATTTGGATTCGATGAGTTTTACTCCTATGATGTGATGAATGTGTTAGTCACTCCTTTTAACTGTGCAGAACTAAGTAGTGCTGGCATTTTGACAGTATGTGGGACATGAAATGTTAGCTTGACTCAACTAAGTAGTGGGGATCGATGCAAGGTCAAGGACTACTTGCTCTAGCTTTGGTGATGACAACAGATTATGATTGCTAAAGAGAGTTGTAATTCCATATAAAAATAACCTGAGTAAGACATTTGAGTATCGATGTCTCTAATGAGTACCTCTACCATTCAGTAAACCTTCTGTGACGAGGGTGTGCTGTGACCAGGGTGCAAATGAAACTTGACATGGGGCATGAAAATGCAATGATTTTTGGAAAGTCAGCTGATCTGTAGTTTACTCCACAATTACAGTCAGGATGTCATTATAACCCCTCAACAAAACCTGATAATTTTCCTCCAAATGTTAGACCAGTGCTAATAGCATCAGGTGATAAGACCATTTTTCCTGTTTACATGGACTGTTTACTCACTGATCTTGAATTTCACGGTTTAAAAATTTGTTGAAATTTGCCTATAGTTGGGAGTGTATGAGACTAGTTTATTGAATTTCCCTCAGTTGACTGGGCAACTGGTTTGTGATGCAGAACGAGACATGTCAAAATTGTGAAAAGAAAATCAGTAGTTTCACTTCCCAATTCAAACCTTCCAATGATGCATGCCTTTTACAGTGTAGTTAACATGGATCGAAAGGTTGTGGGATTTAGACAGAAAAATGTCCAGCATACATTTTGTAGACTTGGTAATCAGAATTAGCCTTTCTACAATAACCCATGGTATGGATAAAATATTATAGACCGAATCATGGAGAAATAGATAGGGACTGGCCTTTAGCCACCAGTGATGTTTCTGACTGACGGAGGGGAATTTCTGAATGATGAGTGAGAGACCTGTGAAAAAAATATGAACATGATTGTCATGAATACTGCAGCTAAAAGTCAATTTTAGCAATGTACTTTGTGAAATAAATCATTAGTAGGTAATTAAATACTACATAAAATATTTTCGTGTTGACTAGGCGACTTGTGCAAATAATTCACACAGTTGGAGGATATAGTCCCTTTCCATTAGTCTGGGTGAAATCCCAAATTGCCGTCTGTGCTGTGCAGTGGTCCTCCTGTTCTAAAGCCACAACAATTGCTTCCATTTTCCCCCCCTGGCACATTTGAAGGCTTTGCATGTGGAAAGTTGGGCAAGAGCACTGAGGAATTCTCATGTACCATTTTAAGACCAAGTTCACTCCAGGAGATTTGGGGTGCTTTAAAAAGATGAATCACAGGAACTGGAAAGACTGTAGTATGATGCAAAGTTGTGATCAATCATGGTGGCAGTCATTCTTCACAATTACAGAATTAATAACTTCTCCAGACTCGGCAGCTGGTAGATGTAAACAAAGCACCTTGTACCTCCAATATCTTTGTTCCATTTGCTCATTACACACATGAGCGGAGCAGTGACAGTGGTAGCACTGCTGCCTCACAGCACCAGGGACCGAGGTTCAATTCCGGCCTTGGGTGACTGGAGTTCGTACATTCTCCCCGTGTCTGCTTGGGTTTTCTCCGGGTGCTCCGGTTTCCTCCCACAGTCCAAAGATGTGCAAATTAGGTGGATTAGCCATGATAGATTGCTCCTTAGTGCCCAAAGATGTCTACAGGAACAGGATGGGAGAGTGGGCCTTGAGAGTCGGTGCAGATTCGATGGGCCAAATGGCCTCCTTCTGCACTGAGGGATTCTGTCACCTCATCTACAGGAAAATTGTTCTGATTGAGTACTCTGGTGAAGTGATTAGAGGGTTGTGAAAATTGTGGACCATATAGGGAACAAAAACTACATGAAAGTTTAAATTTTGGCTGAATGGTCAGGAGCTGAGGCCCATTGACTGGCAGAATGGTGTACAAAGTGAGACACTGCAGTGCATGTACTGATGGTGAGCCCGGAAGTTGGTTGCTAGTCTGTCACCAGGGGCTCATTGCTTGAGAGGTGCCACTTCACATCAAGCATGGCTGGCCAGGAATCTCTCCTGCTCTTAACGGAGTGGGTTACTAAGATTAACTACCTAAAGAGGTAGCAGGACAGGAGGAAAACTTTGAAAATTAAACAAATGGTCTTTGGCCTGAATGCTAGGGTATTGTTTTTGTGTTCCATGTTGCTGAACATCAGTAGTGTTTTAACTAAAAGTATTTCCCTCAATGTTTTATTGGTTATCATAAAGGAAATCTTTCTAAACATCTTTTATAATGCAAGTTGATGATTTTTTTTCATCGCCTGCAGAATTTGAAAAATCTTAATTTGATATTGGGAGTCGGGCTTGTTAGGCTTTTAAATATGTTGGTTTAGTTGTTGAGCAAAGTATGTCTCTAATGACTTTAAATAAAAAGTCCTAATTCTAGAGTGTTACTCCATCCAGGTTAATCATGCTAAGTCCTCACAGAAAGATATGTAAAGAATAGGCAAAGCTTGATTGATCACTTGAACTGAGTGACTCGGAATAAATCAGGTGCTAGTTCTGCTGCATTGGAGTTGAGTACAATGTGTTTTAAGGGCAAATAAAACATTAAGAGCTTTAAAAATGGATAAATGCGTCCTTAAGTATCTATCCTTGGGTAACCCAAAGAACATACAGCTATGTCATTTTTAGCAATGTTCCTCTTCCTCGTGAGTATTCGTTGGTAGCTAGTTTCATAATATTTCCTAAGGGCGAGAATGAGAAATGTTGCCCTTTAGCTTGGGAAACTAAAAATAACAAAAAGTTGTTAAAAGTATTCTGTCTGCTGAAACACAGGCTATTGTGAAAACAGTGGATATGGGAATCTATTTGTCAAATATTTTAAAGTGAGATTTTGTACAATGTGCATACTGATGATCGTATACCCATTGAATGTTGTGTATATAGTTGTACCTTGTGAAATAATGTACACTTTATGAAAAGTGAGCATGAGAAAAGGTTACAGATTGACCTTGCTGGTTTTAACAAGTGCTGAAAAGAAAGGAAATCTCCTTAAATGGGAGGATGCAAGTCGTCAGCTGTACAGTTTTTGCTTTTACAAAAACAAATGCATGTATGCAGAAATTGTTAGCAATCTTGGCGGTGGGATGTCTATGTATTCTTTTGGATTCTTCTGTGCAGGATGTGGGTCTTCTGATTTAATTTTTTTTCAAAATATTATTAGTACATGGGCTTCCAAAGCTAGAGCTTCCTGAATGACAACGGAAATGGAGGTTAAAATAATAAATAATAGGGCAGCACGGTGGCCTAGTGGTTAGCACTGCAGCCTCACGGCGCTGAGGTCCCAGGTTCGATCCCGGCTCTGGGTCACTGTCCGTGTGGAGTTTGCACATTCTCCCCGTGTCTGCGTGGGTTTCGCCCCCACAACCCAAAAATGTGCAAGGTAGGTGGATTGACCACGCTAAATTGCCCCTTAATCAGAAAAATAATTGGGTAATCTAAATTAAAAAAAATAAATAATAATAAATAATAACAATCTTTATTAGTGTCACAAGTAGGCTTACATTAACACTGCAATGAAGTTACTGTGAAAATCCCCTAGTTGTCACACAAGTGTCTGTTCGGATACACTGAGAATTCAGAATATCCAATTCACCTAACAAGCACATCTTTCAGGACTTGGGTGACTATGTGGAATTCGCACAGTCTCCCTGTTTCTGCCTGGGTTTTCTCTGGGTGCTCAGCAACAGCAGCCAGAACAGTGGCACTACAACTGGCTTTGTTGCTCAGCAGGGGAGGGCAAAGTGCAGGAGAGCGATTATAGGGGACTCTGTAATAAGGGGCACAGATATGCGCTTCTGTGGACATGGAAGAAACTCCAGGATGCTGTGTTACCTCCCTGATGCCAGGGTCAAGGATGTCTCTGAACGAACACAGGACATCCTGAAGGAGGAGGGTGAACAGCCAGAGGTCGTAGTACACATAGGTACTAATGACATAGGAGGAAGAGTGATGAGGTCCTGCAGAAGGAGTTCGGGGGGTTAGGTAGTGAGCTAAAAAGCAGGAGCTCTAGGGTTGTATTCTCAACATTACTCCCTGTGCCATGTGCCAATGAGGTTAGAAATAGGAGGATAGTGTAGCTAAACACATGGCTAAACTGGTGGTGTAGGAGGGAGAGTTTCAGATTTTTGGACCATTGGGATCTCTTCTGGGGCAGGTGGGACCTGTACAAGAAGGACGGGTTGTATCTCGAGGGGCACCACTATCTTGGTTGGGAGGTTTGCTGAAGTCACTCGGGAGGATTTAAACTAGCATGGCAGAGGGTGGGAACCAGAGTGTTAGCTTAGAAGGCATAGTAACTGAAGGGGAAATAGAGAACAAAAATAAGAAAACAACATTACCCTCGGGCAGAGCAAAAGAGGTGACAAGTATAAGAAGGGAGGTGGTCAATTCAGGACTGAGGGTGTTGTACCTAAAATGCGCGCAGTATACGGAACAAGCTAAATGAGCTTGGTGTGCGCATTGAAATTGGTTGGTATGTTGTGAGCATCACAGTGACTGCAAGGGGATCAGGGCTGGGATCTAAATATACAAGGATATGCGTCTTAGCCAAAGGACAGGCAGATGTTCGTCAGGAATCAAATGCAAGGAATGTATAGGATCAGAAGGCATAGAATCTCGGGGTAAAGTTGAGGAATTGCAAAGGTAAAAAGATCCAGTTGGGAGTTATGTGCAGGCCCCTTAGCGGTAGTCAGGATGTGGCGCAGAAAATAAATCAGGAGATAGAAAAGGCATGTAAAAAAGGCAATATTACAATAATCATGGGGGACTTCAATATGCAGGTGGACTAGGAAAATCAGGTTGGTAGTGGATCCCAAGAAAAGGAATTTGTGGAATGTCGGAGATGTTTTTTTGGAGCAGCTTGTAACAGTGCCTACTAGGGAACAGGCAATTCTGGATCTGGTGATGCATAATGAGGCAGACTTGATTAGGGAACTTAAAGCGAAGGAAACCTTGGGGAGCAGTGACCACAATATGATAGAATTTACACTGCAGTTTGAGAGGGAGAAGCTGGAATCCGATGAAACGGCATTACAATTAAATAAGGGTAACTACAAAGACATGAGGGAGGAGCTGGCCAGAATTGATTGGAAAAGGAGCCTAGCAGGGAAGACAGTGGAACAGCAATGGCAGGGGTTTTTGGGGGTTATTCGGGAGGCACAACAGAAATTCATCCCAAGGAGGAAGAAACATGCTAAGGGGAGGATGAAGCATCCATGGCTCACGAGGGAAGGACTGCATAAGTGAAAAAGCATACAAAGTGGCAAGGATTAGTGGGAAGCCAGAGGGGTGGGAAGCCTTTAAAAGCGAGCAAAAAACAACCAAAACTGGGTTTTGGGGGGGGGGGGGGGGGGGTGGGGGGTGGAGGAGAAGAGAAGAAGATGAGTATTATGATTACAAGAGATGTAAAAAGAGGATCTGTTTGGGAGAGCTCGCAGAGAGTCACCACGCTTTCGCGCCATCCTGGAAAAGGGTGGGGATGAGGCGCTCTTTCAGAGGATTGGTCTGAATGGCTCTCCTCTGTACTATAGGGACCCAAGGGAATATCAGGAATGAGGCTTTCAGTTATGTTGACAGATTGGAGGGGCTAGGATTATTCTTCTTTAGAACAGTAAATGTTAAAGGGAACCCTGATAGAGGGATTAAAAATGGAATGATTTTCTTTGAAACAATAGAAATGAAATGAAAATCGCTTATTGTCACAAGTAGGCTTCAAATGAAGTTACTGTGAAAAGCCCCTAGTCGCCACATTCCGGCGCCTGTTCGGGGAGGCTGGTACGGGAATTGAACCGTGCTGCTGGCCTGCCTTGGTCTGCTTTCAAAGCCAGCGATTTAGCCGTGTGTTAAACCAGCCCCTCGATGGTACAAATACTGCAAAACTCTTTCCTCTGATAAGTGGGTCAGTAGCCAGAGGTTATAGATTTAACAGTTATGTGGCAACCTCTGCCTCATAAGACTATGGTTTGCACTGTGGTGGTTAACACTGTGTTAAACATTGTCTGGTGTGACTCAGGAAAACCATTCTGCCGTAGCAGTCTCTGTCGTATTTGCTGCTGAGGGCTTAGATGGTGCCCATTTTGCTAGTCTCTGTTTTCCTGTTGGCCAGCTGAGCTTTTAGTTTCTGCTTGCATCTTCCAGTGTCTTTACAAGTGGCCAACCTCTTAGCTCATGGCCATCGGAGACTGTCTCCCAGTCATTAGGGTCCATGCCCAACAACATTTTGATCTCGCCTGCAGTGTTCTTGTAGTGATGGTCTGGACGCACAGGACGTAGTATCCAGTGGCCTATTCACTGTACAGACATTTCTTGGGTTATACAGCCGCCATCCATACAATTTATGGCCAAGCCAGTGCGGATGACATAATTACCAATGAAGCAGAGGGGAAATGAGAATTATTTCTGCGCACGGTGGCACAGTAACTAGCACTGCTGCCTCACAGCATCAGGGTTTAATTCCAACCTCAGGTGGCTGTCTTTGTGGAGTTTGCACTTTGTCCCCGTGCCTGTGTGGGTTTCCTCCGGGTGCTCCGGTTTCCTACCACAGTCCAAAGATGTGCAGGTTAGGTAGATTGGCCATGCTAAATTACCCTTAAATTCGTTCGGGTTACTGGGTTACAGGGATAGAGTGGAAGTGTGGGGTTAAATAGGGTGCTCTTTCCAAGGATCAGTGCAAACTCGATGGGCCGAATGGCCTCCTTCTGCACTGTAAATTCTATGGAATCCCTCCTGCAACTCATCCAGATCTGCAAACTGCCCTTCCAGGTGAAAATCTCTCACCCTCTCCAGTCCCTCCTCTCCTCTTCCTGTACATGCCATGTATCTCCCCTGGGCTTTAACCTGTGGCTTCCACACCATGGCGTCAACACCGATATCCCTCCAACTTAGTGTCTCCTTAGCTGATTCCACATGCTGTGTCAGAGTCTCTGGCAGCTCCCCCTTCTCCGCAGCTCCCCCTTCTCCAGTGCCTCACTAAACATCCCCAACAAATGTGGTGTCAGCTCGGTTGCAGATGCCTTGTAGAACTCCACCAGGATTACTCCCAGCAAACCCCCCATAAACCCCACATCACCCCAATTCGGCAAATGCACTTCGACTAGAATCACTCAACGTCCCCTCCAGCATCCCACTCACTATATCACATCTTTCCACCGGGTCCCAAACTTCCTTGCCCCTCACTTCTTTTGTTCAACAAAATGACCAACCCCCCCCCCATGACTTTGATCCATCCCTTCCTCAACCTAACCCGAACTTTCACCCGGAGATGCTTCTCCTGTAAGAAGATCACCTCCACTTCAAACTCCACAGGGGTGCAAAAACCTGGACCTTTTAATTTGCCCATTTAACCCCCAGATGTTTCCACATTACAATTCTTACCGGAGACGTGCGCCTCCACTCCCCTCTACTGACCGCCATCACCCCTTTCCGGCTCTGCCTTCTCTAATACCACCCTAAATCTGGCCTATCCAAGATGGCCCCTCTCTTTGTCCATGACCATGCACCGTCTCCAACTCTGCCACATCGCAATCCTGCACGCCTCTTCACCAGCTCAGCATCAATATGCTGATCTATTCGGACATGGTTCCCCTCCCATCGACAGCCTGGCTTCTCCCTGGTCCATCATAGCATCTTTTCCTTCTCCATGAATTTGTGCATCTGCACAGTCACCACCTGAGACCTGTGGGTCTTGTCCACCGCTGGGGCCTTGTCCAGCACTCCCTGCTCCATCAGCCCGGCCAACATCCTTGACGCTTATTTTGTGATGCTCGTTCCTTCTACACCTCCAGGCAGCCCCACAATCGTAAGTACTGCTGCCTGGTCCTGTTTTCTTGCTCCTCCTCCTTCTGAGTTGTACATGTTCCCCAGATCTTCCACCTCTAAGGGCATAATCCGGTCTATTTGATCAGACACCACCTTTTGCATCTTTGTGCTTCAAGGCTCTTCTGTATTTGGCCCATTGACTCTCGCACGGTGCTACTGCTCCCTTGATGGCTTTCGACCAGTCCCCATGCATATCCTTCCTTTGATGTGGAGATGCTGGCGTTGGACTGGGGTGAGCAGTCCTGAGGATGGAGCAGTGCTCCGAAAGCTAGTGATTTGAAACAAACATGTTGGACTTTAACATGGTGTTGTAAGACTTGTTACTGTGCTCTCCTTCCTTTGTTGTCACAATTCATATTTGGTAAAGGCCATTAACTGTTCCATCTTGGCCTTTCCCACTGGCGTTGACATTTCCCCCTCTGCCATTTTTGCAATTGTTGCTGTGCCAGAGGTACCTTCCAGTTCCTTAGCCAGGTCTTTGACTTTTTGCTGGGCCTGGTAGCCAGTAGACATACCAATCCTGGGGAGAACCGCTCCCTCTCCACCTTCTGCACCACTTTCCTGCCAGAGCTACTCCACTAATGAGTATGAAGTGCCCAAACCAATGGCTTTGAGCCGGAGCTGGGCCTAGGAGTTGAGCTGCAGCTAGTGAAAGAAATCAACAGTGATCCTCACAGAGCCTTGTGGCAAAAAAAGTAATCTGCAGAATTAGCTGGGAAGCATTGTGAATGGCGTCAGAATAAGGGATTGAGGCACCCATGGCCAAAAGGGTGTCGGAATAAGGGACTGAGACACCCATGGCCAAAAGGTATTATACAAAGAATTTTACTGAGGAAAAATATATTCCAGAAGGCTGCAGCAGGCATTCTTGAGTGACCTTGACAAATTAAATAACTTTAAGATAGCATGAAGCATAAGAGAATTCTTGAGGGGAGTAAGCAGTAAAACAGAGGGCATCACATACATAGTTATAAACCATATTGTTAAGACTTCAACTTATGTACAATAAAAAATGTGAAATCTCATGGTGTAATTCTATTGGTTCAAACCAGTTATTCAGCTCTCTTGAAATGCTAATAGGCCTCAACAGGATTTTAACAAAACGACTATTGTGTGTGTATATATAATACACATGCCGTGGTCTAAGCACTGACCTCCTGAGGAACACCATCTACCATCCTACAGTCTGAAAAATAACCATTTACCACAACTCCCTGTTTTCTGTCTTTTAGCTAATTCTTTTAACCACATTGAGACTGGCCCTCGTATTCCATGAGCTTCAGTTTTGTTAATCGGCCGTTTAAAATCCAGAGAGACAATATTTGTTGCATTCCCTTCATCAGTGTTCTGTTATTCATCAATAAATTCAATAAGTCATGTTGTCTATCTGCAATGAACTAAAACGTATCCAAGTCCCATCCCCCTCCCCCAATTGTTGTTTCTAAAACTGTACCCAACATTGATGCTAAATTAACTGGGCTATAGTTGCTAGGACTGTCCTTGCACCTTTCCTGAACAGGGTGTTACATTTTCTGCACTCCAATCTTCTGATACCTTCACCGCATTGTTTCTTGATCATACGTGGGATAAATTAAATTGGCTGAAGACTGCCATCTCTGATTTTGAGGACATCTGGAAGAGGCAAAGATGGATCATCCACTTGGGGCATTGGAAGAATAAGGCATGCCCTTCTACAATCTTATTACCCACTGCATTCAGCAGTGCATTCCTGTAACAGCCTCCCCGAACAGGCGCCGGAATGTGGCGACTAGGGGCTTTTCACAGTAACTTCATTTGAAGCCTACTCGTGACAATAAGCGATTTTCATTTAATTTTTCATTTCAAACCTGGGGTGCAAGCCCAGTAGATATAGCATATAAGCAGGTGGCTTTTTTACTATAAGCGTAGCCAACCTTTCCAGTGCATTCTCGCTCTCAATTTTCACCCCATCCATTACCTCTACCATCACTGCTTCTACCAGTTATGCTGTTCCTTAGTAAACACCAAAGCTAAGTATCCATTAAATATTCTAGCCATGTCCTGTGCCTTGAAGCATATATAATTTTTTTTTGTCCCTAATAGACCCCACTCTGCCTCTGGCTAGCTCCTGACTACTTGCATGCGAGTGCAAAGTTTTTGGGGTTCCTTTTTGTTGTAGAGTGCCCCAGGGTACTAGCCACAGTTCATCCTTCTTCAGTTGCTTCATCATGACCGTGCCTAAATCATGTGGGGAAATGGGGATGATTGCAGTGTTCCATTACATTTGCACATTTTGGATAACGAGCAGTCCATGTCCAGATGCAAGCAGCAAAATCTGGACAACATTCAGGCCTAGGCTGATGAGTGGAAAGCCAATCAATGACAATCTCCAGCAAGAGAGAATCTTAACACTTCCCCATGACATTCAGTGGCATTACACTTACTGCATTCTCCCACCATTAACATGATAGGTGACCAGCAGCTGGACCAGACAAAAGTAGATCAGCAGCTGTAAATTTTGGGGTGAGGAACTTACTTCCTCTTGGCTTGTCAAAGACTGTACATCACCTACAAAGTGCAAATTAGGAGTGTGGTGGAATACTCCCCAGAGAACTGAGGAAGCGAAATCATTTTTTTAGCTTTGTCTTGAATATATTAAGATTCTTGAAATGTAGGGAAGTTGAGGTTTTGGGATCAGGCAGGAAAGTGCAGCTGAAGCCAAGATCAGACCAGCCATAATGTTATTGAGTAGCAAAGCAGACTTGAGGAGCGCCATGGCCTACTGCTTCTTCATGTTTGTGGCCGGATGAAAGCAGTTCCTATGTCACTTGAAACTCAACAGCATCTCGGACAAAGCCACTTGATTGGCTTCCCATCTACCAACTTAAATATTCACTTCCTCCACCATTGGTGTATCACGCTTGCAATGTGCACCATATACTAGATACACTGCTGTAACACCTCAAGCCTTCTTTTGACAGGCCTCCAAATCCACAATAACCCCCTAGAAGAGCCAGGACAGCAGGTGGATTGGAAAGGCAGCACCTGTAAGTGATCTGTTGAGTCAAACACCATTAACGTGGACATTTATTGTTGTTCCTTCACTGTCTCTGGGTGAAAATTCTGGACCACCCTCTCTAATAGCACTGTGGGTGTACCTATAATCATGTGGACTGCAGCAATCTCAGATGGCAGGTTACCTCTCCGTGAAGGGCAGCACGGTAGCATAGTGGTTAGCACAATTGATTCACAGCTCCAGGGTCCCAGGTTCGATTCCCGGTTGGGTCACTGTCTGTGTGGAGTCTGCACGTTCTCCCTGTGTGTGCGTGGGTTTCCTCCGGGTGCTCCGGTTTCCTCCCACAGTCCAAAGATGTGCAGGTTAGGTGGATTGGCCATGCTAAATTGCCCTTAGTGTCCAAAATTGCCCTTAGTGTTGGGTGGGGTTACTGGGTTATGGGGATAGGGTGGGGGTGTGGGCTTGGGTAGGGTGCTCTTTCCAAGGGCCGGTGCAGACTTGATGGGCCGAATGGCCTCCTGCACTGTAAATTCTATGATTCTATGACCGGTTTAGACAATAAATGCTGGCCATGCCAATGATGTCCACCTACAAGGATCAAACAAAAAAAAAAGTGTCACTAAAGCTGATGAGACTGATATTGATGACATTGCCGGCTTTATTTCCTCCTCTTCTCTGCTACCAAAGAGCTGAGCTAAGCCTGCCTGCTGAGACTAGATATCATTTGCCTTTACAATAAAGCTAGTGATACTGGGCTGATGTTTGGGGATTCTGGGCTGGATAGTAAAGCTCTGTGCACTGGATGCTGTAATCTTTTGGGAGTGGCATCAACACCAAACAAAAAAATACAACCGGCATATAAGCAGCAATCTGTTCTGTGTTCCTAATATCTTTGAAATAGCCTCAGTTTCAAAAAAAGAACAATGACGTTTCCTTGAAATTTGTGTCCTCACTTTATTGAGTTAATTTTGAATCTTGCATCACCAGAGATATCAAGTCCAAACTCGGATAACAATACAGCTCTGGGCAGAGATATCAAGTCCAAACTCTGATAACAATACAGCTCTGGGCAGCGATATCAAGTCCAAACTCGGATAACAATACAGCTCTGGGCAGCGATATCAAGTCCAAACTCGGATAACAATACAGCTCTGGGCAGAGATATCAAGTCCAAACTCAGATAACAATACAGCTCTGGGCAGAGATATCAAGTCCAAACTCAGATAACAAAACAGCTCTGAGCAGAGATATCAAGTCCAAACTCGGATAACAATACAGCTCTGATGTGGAGATGCCGGCTGTTGGACTGGGGTGAGCACAGTAAGAAGTCTTACAACACCAGGTTAAAGTCCAACAGGTTTGTTTCAAACACTAGCTTTCGGAGCACTGCTCCTTCCTCAGGTGAATGAAGAGGTACCTTCACTTGAGGAAGGAGCAGTGCACCGAAAGCTAGTGTTTGAAACAAACCTGTTGGACTTTAACCTGGTGTTGTAAGACTTCTTACAATACAAGTCTGGGCAGAGATATCAAGTCCAAACCCTGATAACAACACAGCTCTGGGCAGAGATATCAAGCCCAAACCCTGATAACAATACAGCTCTGAGCAGCGATATCAAGTCCAAGCTCTGGGCAGAGATATCAAGTCCAAACTCGGATAACAATACAGCTCTGGGCAGAGATATCAAGTCCAAACTCTGATAACAATACAGCTCTGGGCAGCGATATCAAGTCCAAACTCGGATAACAATACAGCTCTGGGCAGAGATATCAAGTCCAAGCCCTGATAACAATACAGCTCTGGGCAGAGATATCAAGTCCAGACCCTGATAACAACACAGCTCTGAGCAGAGATATCAAGTCCAAACTCGGATAACAATACAGCTCTGGGCAGAGATATCAAGTCCAAACTCTGATAACAATACAGCTCTGGGCAGCGATATCAAGTCCAAACTCGGATAACAATACAGCTCTGGGCAGAGATATCAAGTCCAAACCCTGATAACAACACAGCTCTGGGCAGAGATATCAAGTCCAGACCCTGATAACAATACAGCTCTGGGCAGAGATATCAAGTCCAAACCCTGATAACAACACAGCTCTGGGCAGAGATATCAAGTCCAAACCCTGATAACAACACAGCTCTGAGCAGAGATATCAAGTCCAAACTCTTATAACAATACAGCTCTGGGCAGAGATATCAAGTCCAAACTCTGATAACAATACAGCTCTGGGCAGCGATATCAAGCTCAGCCATTTTGTGGAGGATGGACCTTCAAGTAAAAACTTAAATGACAGCATTAAAATAAATAAAAGACAATTTAGTAATAATCTTTATTAGTGTCCCAAGTAGGCTTACATTAACACTGCAATGAAGTTACTGTGGAATTCAATGGATGCATTTAATTGGGCTCTGATTTTTTTTGTGTTTGTTTTTGTTTATTAAACCCATCTTTTGGGTGAGGAATTTCAGTTTCTGTGGGATAATGAAGATAGCCAACACAAGCACTTTGAGTGATTGTAGGTAAAAGCATCATCCTTTTAGTCAGTTTATTGATTTGGAAGCTGACACGCCTTAGAAATATAGAGTTTACAGCACAGAAAGAGACCCTTCGGCCCATCTTGTCTATGCCAGGGGCAACTTTTATTATAAATGGCAATGCAAGATTGAAAATAGTAATAACATAAGAGTAACAATGGGAGGTAATGCTGTGCAGACCAAATGTGTCTGTCAATGTGAAATGTATGTAGTTTCTTTAGGAACATTGATTTCTCAGCATTGAAAAAACGGTAATAGTGGATTGGATCCCAGTATAGCTGTGTTTTGAGACAGATCCCAGAAGTTGAGAACAGTATTGTAGATCCTGGGATGTTGGATAATGGAAGAAAGGATTCTTGGGGAGAGAGAATCCTGGAATCCAGTAGTAATAGGGAAGTGTGGTAGATAGGTCTTGATGCTTTGCAGGAAGAAAAGTCTGGTGATATTTGTGGGCAGGACTGTTGTCTGATAAGAGAAAATACAAATATGAAAAACGGCTTCAAAATTCGGGCTGTTTTCATTAGAACAGAGGAGATTCTAGTGTGATTTGATAAAGGATTTTAAATTATTAAATTGTGGGATGAATGTAATTGAATGGTGGCGGGATGGAGCCTATAAATGAGGGGACATAGATACAAGATTAAATATATGACATTTAGATAAAGAGCTGGCCAACTATTTAATTACACTATGGGCTGAGGCAGACTAATGCATGAGCAAAGTATTAAGCATTTAAAATGTTTACGTTTAAAAAAAAAATAGGTTAAATGGCTTGTTTAAGGAGAGAGAATAAAGGATTTAGGTACAGAGCAGGTGTGTAGGATTAATTGGATTATATGGAAGGATGTAGACTTTACAGTGTAGTCTTGATTCCTTGTTATAAATTTGATGTTGTGATAATTTAGTAGCTGCCAGAATCCTCTACATGGGTTTGATATACTGTAGTTGATTTACCTGAATATTTTTATAGAGAGCTAGCATGATATTTGGGGGATAAGATCCAGTGTATTAGTGCAATACTGAACGACTCTGATAGGTCTGCACTGTGAGTCTTTTGAAATGTTTTCGATACTAAAAGTTTATTTGGCTGAAAGACTGTTTTATTTCCTCTTAAGGCACTGGAGAAAAGACATATGCAAAGAAAAATTATGAAAAGTATCTGACAGCATTAAAAGGCTCGGGTCTCGTTTGTTCTGAGGAACGCTCTGTGACATCTGTTCTAGATCAAATGGCGGGAGCAAGTAATGTAACTATTTTAGGTAGGTAACACCTTTTGTGAAAATTTGACAATGTTGAATCACAAAAGATTATAGAGATGGATGTTATTATGACATGTGTAAATGTCTCCTTTATTTCCTGTAAGATATGTCTATGTCTGTTTTTTGTTGAAAAAGCCTGATGCCTCTATGAATGTCTCTAAAAGGGAATTAATCACTTATGACTGGGTGAATTGGGCAGCAAGTGTCACAGTTGACTGCCATTAATGTTGCTGGTCAGTCAGTCAAAGAGGACATTTTGTTTTCAAATCCGAATTCCCTTCTTTCAGAATTGGATACATAATGGCCAATTTCTGTATCTTCAACTTATTTGTAAGATAAATTTTGATCTTCCTCAGTTTGGACTTCATGAAACAAATAGGTATAGCTAGTCCATTGAACTGTGGTTAAATTAAATATTTCATAAATTATTTTTTTCTGAGACCTAGAAGAATTTCTAAGCTTTTGGAGCAGACACTATAATTTTAATATGAAGTTTTGTAGCAAATCTTATTGGATCAACTTCAAATAACATTAACTGCTTGTTTCCTGTCAGGCAAAAAGCAAAATGGGTAAGAGAGCCAATCCATGGCTTACAAAGGAAATTAGAAATAATATCCGATCCAAGGAAGAAGCATACAGATTGGCCAAGAAAAATAATAGGTCTGAGGATTGGGAGCAGTTTAGAATTCGGCAAAGAAGGAGAAAAGGATTGATTAAGAAGGGGAAAGTACAGTACGAAAGGAAGCTTGCAGGGAACATAAAGACTGACTCTTAGAGTTTATATAGATATGTGAAGAGAACGAGATTGGTTAAAAACAAAATGTAGGCCCCCTACAGACAGAAACAGGGGAATGCATAATAAGGGATAAAGAAATGGCTGAGCAATTGCATACATACTTTGGTTCTGTCTTCACAAATGAGGACACAAATCAGATACCAGAAATGTCGGCGAATGAAAGGTTTAGTGAGAGGGAAGAACTGAGGGAGATCAACATTAGTAGAGAAATGGTGCTGGGAAAATTGATAGGATTGAAGGCTGATAAATCACCAGGGCCCGAGAATCTGCATCCGAGAGTGCTTAAGGAGGTGGCTCTGGAAATAGTGGATGCATTGGTGGTCATCTTCCAGGATTCTATAGACTTTGGAACTGTCCCTGCAGATTGGAGGGTAGCTCATGTCATTCCAATATCAAAAAGGGAGATAGAGAGAAACCAGGGAATTATAGATCAGTAGGGGCTGGTTTAGCACACTGGGTTAAATAGCTGGCTTTTAAAGCAGACCAAGGCAGGCCAGCAGCGCGGTTCAATTCCCGTACCAGCCTCCCCGAACAGGCACCGGAATGTGGCGACTAGGGGCTTTTCACAGTAACTTCATTGAAGCCTACTTGTGACAATAAGCAATTTTTCATTTCGTTTTTCATTTCATTTCATCAGTAAGCCTAATATCGGTAGTGGGAAAAATTCTTGAATCCGTTATCAAGGACTTTATAGCGGAACATTTAGAAAGCAGTGGCAAGGTCAGTCCAAGTTAGCATGGATTTATGAAGGGGAAATCATGCTTCACAAATCTGTTTGGAATTCTTTGACGATGTAGCCAGTACATTTGACAAGGAGGGGCCAGTCCCGCATGAGAGATAATTGTGCAAAATTAAAGCGCATGGGATTGGGGGAGAAGTGTATTGAGGTGGATAGAAAACTGGTTGGCAGAGAGGAAACAAGATAAGGAATTAATGGGTCCTTTTCAAATTGGCAGACAGTAACTAGTGGGGTGTCACAGGGATCTGTGCTGGGACCCCAGCTAGTCACAATATATATTAATGATTTGAATGAGGGAACAAAATGTAACATCTCAAAGTTTGCAGATGATACCAAGTTGGGTGAACTGTGACAAAGATGCAGGGATCCTACAGCATGATCTGGACAGGTAGGGTGAGTGGGCAAATTAATGGCAGATGCAGTATAATTTGGAGAAGTGTGAGATTATTCACTTTGGAAGCAAAAACAGGGAGGCGGATTACTACCTGATTGGTTGTAAATTGGGAGAGGGGAGTGTGCAGCGGGACCTGGATGCCCTTGTGCACCAGTCGCTGAAGGTAAGCATGCAGGTGCAGCAGGCGGTAAAGAAGACTAATGCTATGGTGGCCTTCGTTGCGAGAGGTTTTGAGTATAGAAACGGGGATGTGTTGCTGCAATTATACAGGGCCTTGATGAGGCCACACCGAGTATATTGTGTGCAGTTTTGGTCCCCTTATCTGAGGAAGGATGTTTTTGCTCTCTAGGGAGTGCAGCAAAGGTTTACCAGACTGATTCCAGGGATGTCATATGAGGGGAGATTGACTAGGTTAGGATTGTTCTCGCTGGAGTTCAGTAGAATGAGGGGGATCTCATCGAGACTTATAAAATTCTAACAGGACTAGACAGGGTAGATGCAAGGAAGATGTTACCAATGATGGGTGTATCCAGAACCAGGGGTCACAGTTTGAGGATTCAGGGTAAACCATTTTGGACAGAAATAAGGAGACATTTCTTCACCCAAAGAGTGGTGAGCCTGTGGAATTCATTACCACAGGAAGTAGTTGATGCTAAAACATTGGATATATTCAAGAGGCGGTTAGATATAGCTCTTGGGGAGAATGGGATCTAAGGCTATGGGGAAAAAGCAGGATTAGGCCATTGAATAGGATGATTAGGCATGATCGTGATGAATGGCGGAGCAGGCTCGAAGGGCCAAAAGGCCTCCTGCTCCTGTCTTCTATGTATCTATGTATGTCTCTTGAAATTACTCCGTTTATGTACAACCTTATTTGGAGATCTAATCGTGGTCGTCTGAAGTAGAGGAAGTGTTAATTGGGAATCTTATTTGTTCAGGACATGCTGTTCTAAATTCTTCCAGACTCATTGTCTCACTTTAGTTCATATGCTTGCTTATAAAAATTGATATTTGTGTTTAACATCAACCAAGAAGTTTCTTGGTCATGTATGAAAAATATCAGGGAGATAATTGCACTGGAACTTCACAGAGAATGAGTTTGTCAAGGTTCAGTGAAAGCTAGTTGGAGGCCATTTTATTATGGACCCTAAGTAGTTTGCGGTGAAAGGGTGGTGGAAGCAAATTTGAAAATGAAATTGGAAAAATACTTATTTTTGTTCTTGTGGTTTGTAGATTGTAGTTAATTTGCATAACTCTTAAGGTTCATGCAGTAAAAATAATTTTCTGTTTTTGATGTTGGAATATAGGCCAGTACTAGGGGAAGGTATTCGAAACCCTTGAACAATCAGACAAAATCTCATTTTAACATGTCATCAGATTTAATATCTCAGTACTGCAGTAGGATGTCTGCCAGGCTATATGATGAAGTCTTTGAAGGGGACTTGAATTCAGCCAGATCTTTCTGATTTCGATGCAAAATTGTTGCTAACTGAGTGAAGTTGATCCATGCACACATTTGAAGCTTTATCTTTGTTTGCAGTAGCCCAGGTTAACAATAAATCAATTATTCTGCTCGTTCTCTTATTTTAGATGATGTAACTTAATAGTAAGTTCTTTGGATCTGGAATTACAGTCCTTCAATGTGGGACCTACATAAACCATTGCTCACCTGTGCTGTTAGTAAGAATTTTGATGGTTACTGAATTTTTAAGCTTAATTTGTAGCAAGTGTCCTTAATATACATTTCAGTTTATTAAAGATTGTTGTCCTCACAATCATATTTACACTTTTTCATCCTATATTAGGTTGCTGTTTTTCCTCATCAACAATTCAACTAATGGTTTGGTATATTTCTTTTTATCTTAAAAGGTGCAACAGCAGGAACAGGACAGATGGACTCTTCTGATGAGGTAGTTTAAGTATAAAAGCTGGGGAATTGATGAAGTAATTTAGTTGATAATATTTTATCTTCAGATCCTCTATTCAAATTCAGCCTAGAATGATGAATATCTGTCTTTTATGATGATTATAAGAAATGTGTAAATTAATTCATTTAGTTTCTGTCCTGTTCTTAGTATGGGGGCACAGACAAAAGCTGTGCTTGATTTGGCTAAAACCATCATTACATTGGTAATCAAGGCCACAGGCTAATCTATTTGGGAAATGAAAAATGTCTCATTACTTTGGTCAATCTTTTTATGAATCATTAGCATGACATTTTCTGGATTTTCAATCATTTAATGTATAATTTTATGTGAACTATATGGAAGTTGTCCAGGTAGTTTCTATTTTGTTTCTAATTCATAAAATAATTATAGATAAGGCAATCTATTAGGTCAGGGTTTTCCAAACCTTTCGAGTTGCGAAACCCCTTGTGACCTACCAAGAACATTGGGGAATCCCAAGCATTCTCATAATGTTCGCACCTTCTTTTCTTTGGAGCGAACACAGAAATTAATCATAAACACATCTATTCTAGCCATATCTATGCATATATTCATCTGGTAATAATTAAAAAGTTCTCAGGGGTAGCACCGTGGCACAGTGGTTAGCACTGCTGTCTCACTGCGCCGAAGACCCGGTTCGATCCTGGCCCCGGGTCACTGTACATGTGGAGTTTGTACATTATCCCGTGTTTGCGCGGGTCCCAACTCCACAACCCAAAATTGTGCGGGGTAGGTATATTGCCCCTTAATTGGAATTTTAAAAATATATTTTTTAAAAGTTCTTTGATTTAAAAAAAAACGTAAGTCTTACCCGTTATCATTTTTAATGGGAGGCATGATGCTGGAATGCTGATTCTGATATCGGACATACGCATCTCTCTTTCTCCCTCACACATACGTCTCTGTCTCACAGTCTCACACACACGTTCTATCTCACATTAACCCACACACACACGTCTCTATCAATCACTCACACTCTCTCTCACACACACACACACACCTGTCTCACATTAACACACACACTTCTGTCTCATTCACAAACACACCCACACATCGCTATCTCACATACACACGTCTCTGTTTCACATACACACGCACACATGAATCTGTCTCACAAGCTCGCACACACGGGCACACACATACACAAAAGCCTCTGTATCACATGCTAACACACGCACGTCTCTATCTTGTCACTGTGTCACATTTACGCATGTCTGTTTTTTCACAATCACACACACAGTCATAGAATGGCTACAGTGCAGAAGGAGGCCATTCCATCCATTGAATCTGTACCCACCCTCTGGAAGAACACTGCACCCTGGCTAACACCCCCACCGTGACCCTGTAACCGTGCAACCCAATTAACCTTTGGACACAGAGGTGCAATTTAGCGTGGCCTATTCACCTAACCTACACATGACTCTTTGGACTGTGGGCGAAAACCAAAGTGCACGCTCACGTCTCTCTCACATTCACACACGCGCTCATGTCTCTCGCATTCACACATGTGCTCATGTCTCTCGCATTCACACACGTGTTCACATCCCTCTCATTCACACACGCATTCACGTCTCTCGCATTCACACACATGCTCACGTCCCTCTCATTCACACGTGCTCACGTCTCTCACATTCACACACGTGCTCACATCTCACATTCACACATGCGCTCACGTCTCTCAAATTCACATGCGCGCTCAAGTTTCTCTCATTCAACCACGCGCTCACGTCTCTCGCATTCACACGCACGCTCACGTCTCTCGGCATTCACACACACGCTCAAGCCTCTCTCTCTTCTCACATTCGCACAACGCTCACATCTCTCACATATGCTCACATCTCTCATATTCGCTCACGTTCTGGGCTCTCTCACATTCACACTGGTCACACACGCGCTCACGTCTCTCACATTCACACACGCGCTCACGTCTCTCACATTCACACGCGCTCACGTCTCTCACATTCACACACGCGCTCACGTCTCTCACATTCACACACGCGCTCACGTCTCTCACATTCACACACGCGCTCACATCTCTCACATTCACACACGCGCTCACGTCTCTCACATTCACACACGCGCTCACGTCTCTCACATTCACACACGCGCTCACGTCTCTCACATTCACACACGCGCTCACGTCTCTCACATTCACACACGCGCTCACGTCTCTCACATTCACACACGCGCTCACGTCTCTCACATTCACACACGCGCTCACGTCTCACTCTCTCATTCACCCACATGTCTACGTCTCACTCCCTCTCTCATTCGCAAATATGTTCACGTCCCCCTCACATTGACACACACGCCCACTTCTATCTCACATCCACACACATGCGCACACACACTCTCATCCCTTTCTCTCACATTCATACACACTCATCCTCACACATACAGTCAGGCACACTAGCCTCTGTCCGAGGACCTAACCCCCCGCGCCACTCTTTTCACGAACCAGAACCCCTCCACACCTTTCCTTCGGTCAGAATGCTCCCTTTCCTGTGGCCAAAACCATACTATTCCACTCCTGAGGCCTGAATCACATCATGCCTCTCTCGAGCCCTGAACCGTACCGCTCCATTCCCCAAGCCCAAATCCCACCAGCTGCTTTCTGAGGCCCTGGTGCTGTCACCACTGCGCCGCCTGTAGGCCATGGGCAGTCTCTCGCCACTGCCGCGCAGCTTCTGGCCGATTTGTCTCCTGTCGGCCTCTGCCTCACCGCAGCCTCGCTGTGTGCCTTGTGCTATTCTGCCCAGCAATAACGAGATGGAATAAATAAGCATATCAGCATTTCTCTAATTCTTCTTAAATCTTGTGTGTTCAGGGACTCCAGTTTGTGAACCCCTGTATTAGGTGAATCCTAATTCTTCATAATTTATAACAAGAATTAGAAGTTTCTTCTGCAAGCTTTCCATCGGGCAGGAGATACAAAAGTCTGAGAACACTCACTAACAGATTCAAAAACAGCTTCTTCCCTGCTGATACCAGATTCCTGAATGACCCTCTTATGGATTTAACTGATCTCTCCACGCTTCTTCCCTTCTCCGTAGCACTACACTCTATGCTTCACCCAATGTCTATGTATTTACATTGTGTATTTATCGTATGTCCTCTGTTTTTTATGTATGGAACGATCTGCCTGGACTGGATGCAGAGCAATATTTTTCACTGCACCTCTGTATACGTGACAATAAACCCACATCCAATAGCAAAATGCCATGGATGCTGGAAATCTGAAATAAAAATTGAAAAATGCTGGAAATGCTCTGCAGGTCAGGCAGCACCCGTGGCGAGAAACAGTTAACTTTTCTGGTTGAGATGACCTTTCATCAGAAATAATTTAGAAATTGCCTTCAACCCAGTGATGAACACGTGATGGTTGTCTTTAACTCTCAGTTTCAAATGGGTTATGACATATACTGCTCACAGATGGGGTGGTCCCTACTGTAGTTGAACAGCCAGTGGAAAAGCAACTTTGTTTCAGTTGGTTTGTTTCCAGGCTGTGTGATAACTAGATCATAGACACATGAATTAAGACAGGAGGAGGAGGAGCCTAGAAGATTGGGCAAAGAGACTGAAGTGCATTTAGCTGAAACTAGCTTTGATAAGATTGTTCAGAAAAAGAGATATGAGAATGAAACTGAAGTGTGTAGCACAAGGAAATGGATAGAGTTTCTGCAAAGAGATCCAAAGATGAAGCAAATATACCAAACAGAGGCAAATTGTCCAGAATGTTACTATCTTAAGGATAATGTATTAATGAGGAAGTGGGGGCCATCTCGTATTCAGGCGGATGAGTCGGAAGCACAAATACATCATAGAATCATAGAATTTACAGTGCAGAAGGAGGCCACTCGGCCCATTGAGTCTGCATCAGCTCTTGGAAAGAGCACCCTACTTAAGCCCATGCCTCCACCCTGTCCCCATAACCCAGTAACTCCACCTAATTTTTTTGGACACTTAAGGACACACGGGCAATTTATCGTGGCCAATCTACCTAACCTGCACATCTTTGGACTGTGGGAGGAAACCGGAGCACCCGGAGGAAACCCACGCACACAGGGTGGGAACGTGCAGATTCCGCACAGACAGTTACCCAAGCCAGGAATCGAACCTGGGACCCTGAGCTGTGAAACTGCTAACCACTGTGCTACCGTGCTGTCCCTCAGGAAGCAATAACACCTAGATACAGGAAGGAAATGTTGCCAGAAGCTCATTAAGTTCCGTTCCATTAAGAAGGCTCTTGGGAATAAAGAAAACTCAGGCTAAAATACGGATTCACTGGCCTGGACTGCATAAAGATGTAGTCTGGTTGTTTCGAAATGTCCGGTGATAGGAAAACTTAGAGCAGTAATAAAACTTGCACTGTTACTAGGGTCCTAATTTATCATATATGACCCCTCCCTAAGACAAAATGTGGAAACCAGTCCTTGCTGATAACCCTGGATGTACCTACGAGATTCCCAGAACTCATACCATTGAGAAATATTACAGCATAAAGGATTGTAGAGAAATTGACCAAATTCTTTACGAGATTTGGTTTACCAAAAGAAATACAGTCGGATCAGTGTTCAGATTTTATGTCACAGTTGTTTCGGGGAGTCATGAACAGCCTCGGGATAAAACAGTTTAAATCAGTAGCTTCTCATCCAGAATCACAAAGTGCATTAGAGAATTTGCATCAGACTTAAAGACAGTGAGGGGAGCATACAGTCAGGATTACCCACGACTGGGCTAGAGGATTTACTTGCTTATTATTCACCGTTAGAAATGCACCTAATGACTCGACGAAGTTTCATTTTTTTGAATTGGTCTATAGTTATGAAGTGAGAGGACCACTCAAACTAATTCAGGGGAATCATAGAATGATAGAATTTACAGATCAAAAGGAGGCCATTCGACCCATCGAATCTGCACCGGCCCTTGGAAAGAGCACCCCACTTAAGCCCGCACCTATCCCCGTAACCCAGTAACCCCGCCCAACCTTTTTGGATACTAAGGGCAGTTTATCGTGGCCAAATAACCTAACCTGCACATCTTTGGACTGTGGGAGGAAACCGGAGCACCCGGAGGAAACCCACGCAGACACAGGGAGAACGTACAGACTCCGCACAGACAGTGACCCAAGCCGGAATCGAACTTGGGATCCTGGGGCTGTGAAGCAACTATGCTAACCATTGAGCTGCCATGCTGCCCACAGGAAGTTAGTAAGAATTCAGAAACCACACTCTTATACATGTTCAGGGAAAGGTCAAATAGAGCATTTGAATTAGCGAGAGATCATTTAAAATATCGCAGCAGGTAATGAAATGAAATGAAAATCGCTTATTGTCACGAGTAGGTTTCAATGAAGTTACTGTGAAAAGCCCCTAGTTGCCACATTCCGGTGCCTGTTTGGGGAGACTGGTACGGGAATTGAACCGTGCTGCTGGCCTGTCTTGGTCTGCTTTAAAAGCCAGTGATTTAGCCCAGTGTGCTAAACTAGCCCCAGATGAAGACTGATGAAGACTGTAGTAGATAGGGACATAGGAATTAAGGAATTAGGAGCAGAAGTAGGCAGTTCAGGCTCTCGAGCCTGCTCCTCCATTCAATCAGATCATGGCTAATCTTTTCCTGGTCTCAAATTGAACTCCTTACCTGTTTCCCGTATCTCCTTTACCTGTCTTTTTAATCATAAATATATATATCTCCTTCTTAGATCCATTTAATGACTCAGACTCCACCACACTATGGGGCAGCGTGCTCCACAGATTCACCACCCTCTGAGTAGTAGTTCCTCCTCATCTCAGTTCTAAATCTACCACCTCTCAACCCATATCCGTGTACATTACAGTGTACTCTTCTGTAGCCAAATTGCACAGAGCAAGAGCCAGATGACAGCAAATGTACAAGTGTCCACTTAATCTGATTGAGTTGGTCGGGGGGGGGGGGGGGGGGGGGGGGGGGGGGGGGGGAAGAATTAGATAGTGCCATGGGATCTTTGACTTCTGAACTGACAGGCAAAAGTAGTCTTTGCTTAAAGTCTTATCTGAATCTCATCTGAAGGGCCATCTTTCATTATGCGATTCAGTATGTGGAAGATGTGAACCTGCAACCTTTAATTGAGAGGTGAAATTTTGATTAATGTTTAATTGTTTATGATTTCGCAGAAATACGTATGGAATTGCAGAAACTTCTTTAATTACATGTAATAAAAATGGAATTTGATTTAGTTACTGTAAACCAATGTATCTGATTATTTATTCATTTATTGCTGTTTTACATGCTTGAGAGAAATGCGCATATTCATTGACGTCTTGCTTCTTTCCTTAAAAATCTGATTTATAACAACTCTGGCAGGGCAAAGGGAGGTGGGTTTTTGTTTCTGCTTAACCAACATTCCTTCATTTTTCAGGAAGAACAGGATGGAAGTCAAGGTATTGGCAAACGGAAGAGGGTTAAACTGTCCAACAGCACAAAAGGTATGTTTTGTTAAAGACCTTATTGCTGATGGTTGATGATTTATAACTAATCATCCTATGGAATCATTGCTGTTGATGGAACTGCTTTTTCATTGTCACCATTCCTCTTGCTCATGACTGTGTCGAATAAATGACTTATGTACCCTGAGATACTAGTTATCCTTGAAGTGCCTCTCCGAAGTGACAATTGTCGACGTGACAACCTTTAAAGCGCAGAAGGCATCACAGTCTGGTGTACTCTATGAGAACATCTATGATGTTCTCTCACACACACACACACACACACACACACACAGTTTCGTTTTTTTGAAAATAAATGTTTTTCAAATTTTCAAACATTAAACAATTTTTACAAGAAATGAACCCAACCCCAACCCCGCCCTCCTCTTCCACCCCTCGATGGCCCCATCCCTGGTGGAACCCTTCATATGCCCCTGTCAGAGCAAATTTCACCGTCTCCAAATACAGGAACTCAAATAGATCCCCCAGCCATGCTGAGGCGCAGCGGGGGCGGGGGAAAGAACTGACATCCACCCCAAAAGAACCCACCTGTGAGCGATCAATGAGGTGAAGGCTAAAACATCTGCCCCTGCTCCCGTCTGCAACTCCGGCAGGTCTGACACCCCAATTATGGCCTCCAGGCGACCTGGCTCCAAATCTACGTGTCGAGCCTCAGACACGGTGCTGAAAATCAATCCCCAAAATTTCTCCAACTTTGGGCAGGACCAGAACATATGAACATGATTGGCTGGGCCCCTCCCACACCACCCACAGCTATCCTCCACTCCCTCAAACAGGCGGATCATCCTCACCTCTGTTAAGTGCGCCCTGTATACCACTTTTAATTGAATCAACCCCAGCCTCGCGCATGAGGTCGCGATGTTGACCCTTCGCAGAACTTCACACCAAAATCCTTTCTCCAACACCATCCCCAACTCTTCCTCCCACTTAGCTGTAATCCCTTTCATCCTTGTCCTCCATGATCCTACCGTAGATCGGCGAAAGGACTCCATTCTCCAGCCCTCTCACCGACAGCACCTCCTCCAACAATAAGGAGGACAGTGCCACTGGAAAGTTCGGGAAGACCTTTCTTGCGAAATTCCGACCTGCATATGCCTGAAACCCTCCTCACGTTGGAGCCCATACTTCACCCTCAACTCCTCCAAGCTTGTGAACCACCCCATCAAACACAGATCTTCCATCTCTTTCACCCCTTTTTCCACCTATCCCCGGAACCATACATCCGTCCTCCCTGGCTCAAACCCCATGATTTCCTCTGACCTCGGTGTCGTGAGGCAGCAGGGCTAACCCACTGTGCCACCGTGCTGCTCTTCAATGTAGAAATATAGAAGTTACTGTCAAAGATAGCCAGCCATTCCTTCACGGGTGTTGTGATGTAGTTCTTGCTGATCGACTTGAGATTGCAGTGATGTGCATTTGATCGAGTTGACACCAGTTCTGCACTAGAAACGGCTGAAAAAGTTAGGTTTGGAGCATTCTAGTGTGAGTGAGTTTTTAATGGCGTAATTTATCATTACTGCTGAACAACCTCCCGGAGTATGAAAAAAATAATTTTAGAATTATGGTATCTCATTCCCTCGGAAGTAAATTAGTTATTGTGTTCATTGGATGCACAAGTTATTGGCAAGGTCAGCATTTATTGCCCATCCTAATTGCCCTTAAGAGGCTGGTGGTGAACTGCCTTCTTGAACTGCTGTAGTCCATTTGGTGTAGGGACACTCCGTGCTGTCAAGTAGGGAGTTCCAGGATTTTCACCCAATGATAATTAAGGATCATTGAGTATATTCCCAAGTCAGGATGGTGTGCGACTTGGGAGGGGAGCTTGCAGGTGATGGTGTTCCCATATACTATCTGCTCTTCCTCTTTCAGGCAGTAGAGGTTGCGGGTTTGGCAGGTACCATCAAAGGAATTGTACGCGTATCTTTTAGATGGCAACATATAGTGCGTCAGTGATGGATGGAAGTGAACATTTAATGGGGTGAAAACTAAATGGATCACTTAATGCAGCACGGTAGCACAGTGGTTAGCACTGGTGCTTCACGGTGCCATGGTCACAGGTTCAATTCCCGGCTTGCGTCACTGTGCGGATTCTGCACGTTCTCCCCGTGTCTGGGTTTCCTCCGGGTGCTCCGGTTTCCTCCCACAAGTCCCGAAAGACGGCCAGTTAGGTAAATTGGACATTCTGAATGTTCCTTCCGTGTACCCGAACAAGCGCTGGAGTGTGGCAAGTAGGGGATTTTCACAGTAACTTCATTGTAGTGTTAATGTGACAATAATAAAGATTATTATTATTATTGTCTTGGATGCTCTCAAACGTATTGTGTGTTGTTGGGGTTGCGCAAATCCAGGCCATCGATGAGTATTCCATTAAACATCTAACTTGTGCCATATATATGATGGATTTGGGATATTTGTTTGAGGCTGGAGAGGAATTGTAGTGGAGTGGTGGATCCAGTTGTCGTAGTCAATATAAGTACCAACAAAAATGATGGAAACATATTAGCCATGATTGAATGGCGGAGCAGACTCGTCGGACTGAATGGCCTAGTTCTGCTCATATCTTATGGCCTTGTAGGACAAGGAAAGAAGTTCTGCTTGGGTTGTATGAGCAGCTAGGGGCTAAATTAAAAATGCAGTCTCAAAGATAATAATGTCTGAAATATTACCCAAGTCATGAGCAAAATGGTTTAGGATAAATAAGATTAGGGAATTGAAAGTGTGGCTGAAAGATTGGCATGGAGAAAATTAATTTTGATTCATGGGGCACTGATACCATTACTGGGGAAAATGGGAGCTGTACAAGTGAAATGGTCTTCATCTGAACTGTGCTGCAACCAGTGTTCCGGTGAATCTTTGTAGTGGGGAAATAGGTGCTTCCAGTGGTAGCAGGAACGGAATACTTTGCAATCATAATCTCCGACCACGCTCCATACTTCATGGATCTGAGGTTGGAGATGGGCCAATTCCCCAACAACGAGAATGGGGAAGTCTCACCCTCCACGTTCTGGGAGGCGCTGAATCATGGAATTTACAGTGCAGAATGAGGACATTCAGCCTGTCGAGTCTGCACCGGCCCTTGGAAAGAGCACCCTACTTAAGCCCACACTTCCACCCTATCCCTGTAACCCAGTAACCCCATCTAACCATTTTGGACACTAAGTGCAATTTATCATGGCCAATCTACCTAACCTGCACATCTTTGGACTGTGGGAGGAAACCGGAGCACCCGGAGGAAACCCACACACACACGGGGAGAACGTGCAGATTCTGCACAGACAGTGACCCAAGCTGGGAATTGAACCCGGGACCCTGGAGCTGTGAAACTGTGCTAACCACTGTGCTACTGTGCTGCCCTGAAGGCAGTGATTAGAGGAGAATTTAGTGTGCACAAAACACTCAGAGATAGGAAGGAGAGGACAGTTAGGCAACAACTGTTGACTCCATACTGTAGGTTGACCTGTGGTTCTCCATGGCCCCAACAGTGGAGCTACTGGTGGAGAGGAAGAAGCTTCAAATGGACTTTGACTTGCTCTCTACGAGAAAAGCAGTGCACCAACTCCAGCCAGATACAGGGAACATATTACGAACATGGAGACAAAGCCAGCCGCCTATTGGCCCTCCAGATGAGAAAGCAGGCAGCCACAAGGGAAATAGTGCAGATTAGAAACCACAGAGTCAGGCTGGTAGCTGAGATGGAAAAGGTCAACGAGACCTTTGATGCCTTCTACCGGGGGCTGAACACATCCGAGCCCCCTGAGGGAGACCCGGGGATGAAGCAGTTTCTTGATGGACTGGATCTGCCTGTGGTGGGGGAAGATAGAAGACTGGGTTTGGAAGCACCATTAGAAGTGGGGGAAATCATGGAGGGTATCAAACTCCATGCAGGTGAGAAAGACGCCGGGGCCAGATGGATTCCCAGCAGACGTCTGCAAAACTTTGGCACCAGCACTGGCCCCGCACTTACGGGAGATGTTTGCAGGCTTGCTGGTAAGGGACTCCCTACCACCCAACACCAGCACAAGCCTCAAAATTTATTTTATTTTTTAAATTTAGAGTACCATTTCATTTTTCTAATCAAGGGGCAATTCAGCGTGGCCAATCTAACTGGCCTGCACATCTTTGGGTTGTGGGGGGGGGGGGAACCCACGCAAACACGAGGAGACTGTGCAAACTCCACAAGGACAGTGAGCCAGAGCCGGGATGGAACCTGGGACCGTGGCGACGTGAGGCAGCAGTGCTAAAACACTGCGCCACCAGGCTGCCCCTCGAGCCTCAATATTTCTGACAGCCAAAAAAGACAAAGACCGACCGACTGCGGGTCCTGCAGACCCATCTCGCTGCTCAATTTGGATGCAAAAATCCTGGCTAGGCGGCTGTTGAGCTGCGCACCAAAAGTGGTTGGGGGGGGGGGGGAAAACAGAGAGCGTAGAATCTCCCTCTTTGCGCATGACCTGCTCCTCTACATCTCAAACACCCAGGCCAGTGGAAGGGATCATGAAGCTCTGAAAGGAGTTTGGAGCCTTTAACGGTACAAACTCAAACTCGGCAAGAGTGAAATCTTCCCGGTGAATCTGCAAGGAAGAGGGATAGAGCTGGAGGGAATACCGTTCGAACAAGTCCAAAACAATTCCGCTACCTAGGGATCCAAATAGCCCACTACTGAAGACGGATCAAATGGAACCTGACGGGTCTGTTGGACGAAATCAAAAATGACCTGCGGAGGTGGGGCACTCCCGCTGGCAGGGGGAGTGCAGACGAGTAAAATGAATGATCCCTCCCAGTCTACACCCTTGAGGCCTGCTTTAACATGGTAGACAAACCAATCATGGTGTTTGTGTGTGTGTGTTGGAGGGGTGGGTGGAGGGGGGGGGGGGGGGGGGGGGGGGGGGGGGAACGAGAGAACGAGAGATCATGAGGATCCTTATAAGGGTTCTGCAAAGAAAAAGAGCACAGCAGAAAGAGCGAGGGGATGGGTGAAGGAACCGGGAGCAGAATGGAGGAGAGTTGCTGCATAGGGACGTCCCTCCGAGCCCTAGTCATAACGGCACTCCCATCCCCTCCGACCAGACACTCAAGAAGCCCAGTGGTGGTAGCCATGCTCCGAAAGTGGGGTGGGATTCTGTGATCCTGAGCGTTGACACCGTCGGAAACGCCGTCGCGTTTCTCAATGGCGTCAAAATGGCCTCAGGATCAGAAATTCTACAGGGGGCCAGCACGGCACTGGAGCGGTTCACGCCGCTCCAGCTGCTGATCCAGGTGTCAACTGGGTGCGGTGGGATCTGCGCATACGCAGTGGCACCGGCGCCAACACGCGCATGTGCAATGGCTTCCTTGAACGTGCCGGCCCCGACGCAACATAGCGCAGGACTACAGGGGCTGGCGGGGAAGAAAGGAGGCCGCCAGTCAGAGAGGCCGGCCTGCTGATCGGTGGGCCCCGATCGTGGGCCGGGCCATATCGGAGGCAAACGCCCCCACCACCACCACAGCCCGCCCCCCTGACCCTTCCGCACCGAGTTCGGTTCCCGCCGACTGAGAGCCATCCCCTGGCTCTCTGCTGAGTCCGCCCAGTGGTAGAACTGTAGATTTGGGAGGGTCAGGCCTCCCATACTTCTTTTCCTTTGCAGCACCCTTTTAAGGATCCTTGGGATCTCTCTCCCGTCCCCCAACACACACACACAAACACCATGATTGGTTTGTCTACCATGTTATAGAAGGCCTTAAGGATGTAGACCGGGAGGGATCATTCATTTTAATCATCTGCACTCCCCCTGCCAGTGGGAGTGTGCCCCATCCCGGGCCGAGAAGCGGTGGCGTAGAGCGGCCCCCGACCGACGCTGTGCCAACCACGCCGGTGTCAATGGCGCTGATTCTCCGCTCTGCGCCTCTCTGGCTGGAGAATCACGTGCCGACGTTGGGGTGGCATGGCGCGATTCGCGCCAGTCGTGGGGATTCTTGTATCAGATGAGACAACACTTTGGCCTAACCGAAATGTCCATTATAGCTCCCATTGTAACAACCACAGGTTCATGCCTGTAACAATGGGCGGCACCTTCAAAAGGTGGAGACAGGACAAGGGGACACTGAAGATTAGAGCCATGTACACAGACAACAGACTAGCGACCCTGGAGGAACTGATGGAGAAATTCCAACTACCTAAAGGAAATGAAGGATGTACAGGTCAAAAACCTCCTCTAGATATTCTGACAAGAGAAAATATTACTTCCACATCCACCCTGTCAATATCCCTCCGGATTGTAAAGATTTGGATCAAGTTATCTTTTACTCTTCTAAGCTCTAATGGATACAAACCTCACATGTCCAACCGTTCCTCATGAGCCAACCTGCCCATTCCTTGGAATTAGCCTCAAACACATGTGCATCTTTTCTTAAATAAGGAAACCAGTACTGTTAACCTGTGTTTTTCAAACTCTTCCCCCCCCAAACCAAAAACCCACTTTTACCAAGGCTGACCTTCGTGACCCATGCCGGCTGACCTTCGCAACCTTTGCAGTCCTATCCTCGCGACACAATTTTTGCTTACCTTTAATGTGACCGGTGAGCCTGCTTGGTCCTCACGATCTCACTTGCTTTGTCATTCAGTGTTACATTTCTGCTTAGGACTTTGGCTGACGATTTACGTTCTCGCTGCATTCTTTGAAAATAATCAAGAGGTTTGTTCTCAAACTCACCATGCTTAGTCTTCAAATGCCTTTGAAGTTTTAAGGGTCTTAAACTTTCATTTGCCAGTACTTCCCTGCATATAACACAAATGGGCGTTGCATCCTGATTTGTGTTGGCAAAATTAACCATGCCAAACCCCAAGAAATCATCTTTCTTCTGCTTTGTTCCTGAGTTCAGTTTCTTCTTAATTGTTTGTTCACCAGAGGCTCTGCATACAACTCACACCAGCAGTGCTTTGTCCTGCCATGGACTCTGCTGAGAAGCTCTGTCCAGCATATTCAATTGTGGGACCCTTGCCTGTTTGTGTCTCTGGCCCTCTCATCCTTTATTATAAAGTGATCCACCTTCAGTTCTTCACATAGCCTTGTTGCTTGTTTGCTTACTGGCAGCTACAAAATGGAGGAATCTCTCCTGTGATTTAGCGACCAGAGCGTGTGGCATCAGTGTAGAGGGTGCCTGACCTCTCTGCCCTCGCTTCTGGCGGAAAGATAGATTTAAAAAATCTGGTCTGGGGACAGTGCACTGATGTCAGGGGGAGGTTGTCTGCCCTGCTGGGCTCCGGGCCTGTGCACTGCTAGATCTGGCTGAGGGGGGCACGCATGCACAGGACGGCTGGCATTCTTGAAAGCCAGTTGCAGCCGGCATTTTTAAAAGCCGGTTGTGGCCGTTGGGCACTTCTTTCCGCGATTAGGAACTGATCGCTCTGCGATCCTCCTGAAATCCACCTGTGACCCACGTGCGGTTCACGACCCTGAGTTTGAAAATGACTGCTGTAAACAATACTCCAGATGTGGTCTCACCAATGCCCTGGTACAGTTCCTACTTTGTTAATCAATTCCCCTCACAGTAAATTACATTGCGATTCCTAATAATTGCTGTATCTATATCTAGCCTTTTGTGATTTCTGCACTCAGCTACCAAGATCCCTCAGCATCTCGGGGCTCTGTAATCTTTCACCATGGAGATAATAAACTTATTTTTTATTCTTCCTGCCAAAATAGACATTTTTACATTTGCCCAGATTAAAGTCCATTTGTTAGGTTGAGTTAATGGGCAGAAATCTATCTATATCCACAAGACCATAAGAAATAGGAATTGGAATTGGTCATTCAGCCCTTCAAGCCTACGCCACACTTTAATAAGATCATGGCTGATCTTATCTGCATCTGTAAACTCTGTATGTCTTCTTCACAACATACTTTTGACCTATCTTTTGTGTTGTCTTAAATTTTAGCTACCATGCCTTTGCTTCTCTTATCTAAGTAATTGATGCAAATTGTAAAAGGTTGAGGCCCCAACATAGACCTGCTGAGGGTCTCAACTCGTCATATCCTGTCAATCTGACAAATACCTATTTATGCATATGCTCTGGGTTTTCGGCTAGCCAGCCAATCTTTAATCCAGGCTATGTTACCCCTTATACCATGAACATTTATTTTTTGCAATTACCTTATCAAATACTTCCCAGAAATCCAAGTGAAGTGTTGGTACTGGAAGTTGGCAATGCATCTGGACTGGATGAGATGCACAATTGACCGTATAATAGAAAATGGACAATGAATATTTTCAGGCTGGAGGAATGTGTATGGTAATGTTCTTCAGGGGTTGGTATTAGGCTTTTCCTGATATATCTTAATGATCTACATCTTGGTGTCATGGGACAATTTCAAAATTTACAGATGATACAAAACTTGGAAGTATTGTAAACTGTGAAGTGGACAGTGTAGAACTTCAAAAGGACATAGGCAAGTTGGTGGCATGTAGGGCAGATAGGTGGCAGATGAAGTTCAATGTGGAAAAGGGTGAGGTGATGCATTTTGGTGGAAGAACATGAGACATTCTAAAGTAACAGGTCAAATTCTTAAGCGGAGCAGGAGCCTGAGTGTCGTATATGTGCATAGATCATTGAAGTCTTACAACACCAGGTTAAAGTCCAACAGGTTTGTTTCAAACACTAGCTTTCGGAGCACTGCTTCTTCCTCAGACGAGGAAGGAACAGTACTCCGAAAGCCGGTGTTTGAAACAAACCTGTTGGACTTTAACCTGGTGTTGTAAGACTTCTTACTGTGCTCACCCCAGTCCAACGCCGGCATGTCCACATCATAGATCATTGAAGGTGATAAGACAAGAGGAGAGAGGAGTTAGTAAAGCTTACAGTATTCTGGGCTTTATTAATCAGGACATAGAATACAAGAGCAAGGAGGTTATCCTGAACTTATACAAGACAACAGGTAAACTTCAGCTGGGGTATTGTGTACAGTTCTGGGTGCCATTCTATAGGAAGATGTGAACACATTGGACAGAGTACAGAAGAAGTTTACAAGAATGATTCCAGGGATGAGAAACTTCAGCTTTGAGGATAGATTGGAGAGGTTGGAACTATTCTCTGAGGAGATTTGATAGAGATGTTCAAAGTCATGAGAGGACCAGATAGAGTAGTTAGGGAGAAATTGTTCCCGCTTGTAAAAAGATCAAGAATGAGAGGGCACAAATTTAAAGTCATTTGCAAATAAAGCAAATGCGAAGTGAGAAAAAACCTTTTCACACAACAAGTGGTTTGGGTCTGGAATGCACTGCCTGGAAGTGTGGTGTAGGCAGGTTCAATCCAGGCATTCAAGTGGGCATTAGATGGTTACTTGAATAGAAATGTGCAGGGGAATAGCACAAGGTTATGATGCTCGTTTGGAAAGCCGGTGCAGACACAATGGGTCAAATGGCCACCTTCTGTGTAATAAACATTCTGTGATGTGCTACAGAAATACACTTGGCGATGAACAATGAAACACCCATCCAAAATACATTTGGTTGCCTTGCTACCCTCTGCTTCTATGAAGTGGTGTTCAACATGAAGGAGCTCTGATTTAACAACTAAAAGAGCATGATAGGTGGTAATCAGTCTTTTTGTCTCTTCTGAATCCGATCTGTATTGCCCAGTGTTTTGCTTTTCGTATATGTATCATTTAAATCACCTTCATATTTATGGATTTATACATGCTCCTTTGAATTTCATGGGCGGGATTCTCCGTCCTGCCACACCCGTTTTCTGGTGCGGCATGCTTGTTTTATACTCGTTTTAAACATGAAATCCAGGAGTTTCCGTCATTGACTTTCCACATCTTCACATGGTGGGCTGTTGCGGGAAATAATTAGATCTCACTAATTTGTTTTGTGCTTTTACTTTATTTACACTATTAGTCACACTTGAAACCATAAAGTTACACCTTGTTGAATGAGGTGTGTTAATTGTGCATTATTACCATTTAGGAACTTTTCTGGCCTGGTAAAACAAATCTTTTATTTGTGTAATGTTAAATTTCTCTGTTTTATCCTTAAAAATTCAATAGAACTATTTTTATACCTTGCTATTTCAGTTTCTACCTTAATCCCATGTTTATGTCCTAATCTTCATTTCGATTTCTGTAAAAGTATAAAAATAAAAGCTAAAACCTTTTTATTTCCTGGTTTGTTATCTTGAAGAATTTTTCAGTATGTTTGGCCACTTGGCCTGCTTGATGACATCGTTATTGCTGTATGGCAGAGAACCCTAGAATTTGTACCAGAATCAATGGAGAAAGGTGTCACATCTTTCATCGAGTTCATTGTGTCCTGCATGAAAAGTGAAGCTATTCTCTCCATCTCTGCCCCCCTTCCAAGTTGTCCATTTCAACCCATTCTGGCAATTTTGGAGACCCCCCCCCCCCCCGCCCCCCCCCCCCCCCCCCCTCCCCACACACGCGCACACACACACACACACACACTGATTGATGATTTCTTCCCTGCTTGTTAATTCCTAACTTTCCATGTATTTGTGATCTTCACATATTATCCATGGCGAGAGAGAAACTCCTTTTATCTCGGTGATAAAAATATTTAATTCCAGAAATAGTGGTTTCCCTCCTGCTAGATGTCCTGGGGAAAAAAAATAACAAAAGCTGATTTTAATTTTTTTTTCATCTGCCTTGTTTATCCTGAGTTTTAAATATACACGATGCATTAAGGGCTGTCTGCAACTCATAATTTGCAAGTGTTTGTCGTTTCAAGGGGCAATTAGCATCTATAATGTGAGTTACTTGGATTTGTTAATAAATTTCCATTTTTTGCTGCTATTTGCACGTTTTAAGAGTTCCAATAAGATGAATTCTGCCCTGCTGTAGCTGCCTGGACTAGGGTCCATTCAATGTTGCTCGGAAAGAAGGCATGGTAGCCGAATATTGTCCACCTGACTAAGTTCTGATACTCACGGTAGCATAGTGGTTAGTACTGTTGCTTCACAGCACCAGGGTCCCATGTTCGATTGCCAGTTTGGGTCAGTGTCTGTGCGGAATCTACACGTTCTCCCTGCATCTGAGAGGGTTTCCTCTGGGTGCTCTGGTTTCCTCCCACAAGTCCCGAAAGAAGTGCTGTTAGGTAATTTGGACATTCTGAGTTCTCCCTCCGTATACCCGAACAGACGGCGGAATCTGGCGACTTTTCACGGTAACTTCGTTGCAGTGGTAATGTAAGCCTACTTGTGACAATAAAGATTATTATTATCTTGAGTTTTCCCCCCAAATAGTTTATCCACTTAATGTTGTGGTACTTAGACCCAGTAGAATGGGACTCCACTGTACAGAGAAAATAATAAAAGTTCCGTGAAGCAGCTCTTTCGTCAGTAGATGAGAATGGTGTATGTGGTGCCTTGCTGTATAAAAAAAAGTCATTTTTTTTGTGGAAACACCTTGTGGAACTGTTGTTATCTTACCTGCTGGTGAAGCTAAGACCAAGAATTCAACCAATGGCAATTATGGTGTCAAGACATATTGGTGGTTAGGTGGGTTATTGTATAATTTTATTAAAAATTGATGCTGCTGTTTTTGAGCCACAAAATTTGTGAATTTTTCCCACTTTGGGAATCATGTAGCTGATATAGCAGTTAACTTTGGTTGGGCAACAAGTAGTGTTGTTATATTAGCTGAATGGATGGAGATATGTCCCTCTTTTGCTGTTTCTTGCCTGCATATCTGATTTAAATATTTCAAGTCATTCTGGAGCTTGCTGTGAAAACAATAGCATGAAAAGAATGTTTGCCTTGCACACCTTTTTTCGACTCTTTCTCCCCCAACAGTTCCCTATGAACAGCAAAATGAAGAACAACACTTAATTTGTTATGAGATGAGGGACGTGAAAGGGTAAATTTAAAAGAAAATTACAACTAAACATTGTGTTGGGCAGCCTGTTCCATATTGTGAATATGTAATAGTAAAGTTGCTTTTGATGATGTAGAATAATGACATTTTAAAGTAGAAGAGGAGGTAATTTAGCTCATTACACTTTCTGAAAGAGTGATCCAATTGCTCTTATACATTTTAATATATTTTTCAAGTATCAATCAACTTTCCTTTGAAAGCCTTTTATGGTTACTGTTTCTGGTCAAGCATTTCACACCCTATCCATCTTTTTCCTCTTTTAAAAAATGACTCCCAGCTTCCGACTTAAAAAAGTCTCATAACTTGTCCACCTGTTTTTAAAGATTTGTTTATCTGGCCTCATCAATTCTTTTTGAAGTTTACTATTTCACGAATATGCTCTTTCCTTGTTATTTCTCCCCAAATTTCTCACTTTGCATTTCATGAGGCATTTCTTTCCCAAATTTCCAACTCCCCCCCCCCCCCCCCCCCCCGCCTGCACGACGAACAGCTCCTCAAACACGGTCACAAACATCCCCCACCTTTTCTTGAACTCCCCTGCTGAGCCCCTTTACTCATACTTTATCTTCTCTAACCGCAGGAAGTTGTACATGCTGCTTCCCCCGGTGGCGATGCTGACTGCCACTCTAGCAAAATTCGTCGCTGTGCAATCAGAGAGGCGAAGACCATGACATCGGCCTTCCTCCTCTCCATGAGCTCCGGCTTCTCTGAAACCCTAAATATTGCCACCAAAAGGTCCGGGGCCACTCCTCCACTATCCTGGCTAAGACCGCGAACACTCCCGCCCAGAATCTTCCCAATTTTTCACAACCCCAAAACATGTGCGCGTGATTCGCTGGCCCCCGGCCACATCTCTCTCACTCATCTGCTACCCCCTGAAAGAAGCCATTCATTCTCGCCCGAGTCCTATGCACCCTGAGCACCACCTTGAACTGTATCAGGCTCATCCTTGCATACCATTTCCTTTTTCTGACATTTACAATCCAATTGACATGTCCAATTCTTTTTTCTTAATTAAGAGGCAATTTAGCGTGGCCAATTCACCTACACTGCACATCATTTTGGGTTGTGAAGGTGAGACCCACACTGGGAGAATGTGCGAACTCCACATGGACAGTGACATGGGGCTGGGATCCAACCTAAGTCCTCGCGTCATGAGGCAGCAGTGCTAACCACTGGGCCACTGTGCTGTCCTGCTGTGCGGCACGGTAGCACAGTGGTGAGCACTGTTGCTTCACAGCTCCAAGGTCCCAGGTTCGATTCCCAGCTTGGGTAACAGTCTGTGCGGAGTCTGCATGTTCTCCCTGCCTCTGTGTGGGTTTCCACCAGGTGATCCGGTTTCCTCCCACAAGACCCGAAAGACATGCTTGTTAGGTAATTTTGGCATTCTGAATTCTCCCTCCTTGTACCCGAGCAGGCGCTGGAATTTGGCGACTCTGGGATTTTCACAGTCACTTCATTGCAGTGTTAATGTAATTATTTCTAATTTTTGTTTATTTTCTATATTTTGTTGATTTTCTTTTGACATTATGAGCCCTGGATTTTTCATACATTCCTTTATTTAGTTTTGTTTTACTTTTTGTTTCTTATCTCACTGTCTTACTATTGCTACTTTGGGAATATGGCTAGTAATGTTTTTTAATTATCTTCATTTGATTGTTTCCCAATACGTCTTTTCTTGTGCACAACATTTTCTTTGTTATTCATCTGGACTAGTTATCCCTGAAATTTACTGTATTTTCCCATCAAGTATTCTTATCTTTTACTATCTGACCGTGCTTATTTGCCCCACTTCACTAGCTCCTTTTCCTATTGGAATGAAATATATCACAGAGTAGAAAGCCTGGAACACCTTACTTTTTCCTCCATTTTATCTTTGGATATTCAAAGTCGTAATGATTATAACCAGGAAATTGAGGACACCAGTTGGAATGCAAAGCTGGGCAAGGTAGTCTTCCTTGCGTGTACATTAAAGAATATCCAACAGGACAAACCACTGGAGCGCCATTAGATGGAAGTCATGAGCTAAATTTTAGCTTGAAGCAACTGTGTTTAGGGTGAAAACATTTGGAATGCTTGTGAGGTGGAGCTGTTGTCTGTGACTGATATTTCAAACTGATTCAGAGGAAATATTTTTAAAAAATCAAGGGAAATCTTATCCTCATGGCAAGTTTTACTCAAAATTAAAACATTAGAAGAACAAAATTAAAGTCTGCATGATACTTGAGTGTTTCATTATGCAAAAATAAGTTGCTACATTAACTGTCTTTAACGTTGACTTTCACAACCTAAAAGAAATGTCACACTAAAAACCTTGTTTGACATTTGTTAGCCTGAGAACTTTTATTTGATCCATGAGGCATGTCATACTTATTTAAAAAAAAAAGCTAATTCTTTTAATCCTGTCTTTGTGCAGATGTTTCTAACTGAGTAATTCTGCATTCTGATTTGTCACTTGGTAGTGATCAGACTGCTACTGTGATTCCTTGAAACCTGCAGATCAGAACTTATCGGTGCTCACAACAGACTCTTCCGTAAATACCAGTAATCTTCAAACCGATTCAAACCTGAATTTGACACAACAGATTAAAGTTGTCAGATTTCACCCAGCAAGATATGCAAACCCTATTTTTATATTGCATTTCAGATTCATCCATCATGGATATTTTGAAACATAAATGCTTTCTAGAAGAGATATTGTTTTGGACTGTCAAATATGAATTTCCTCAAAAAATGGTAACCTTTCTACTAAACATGCTGCCTGATCAGAACTATAAGGTATGTATATTGTATCTATGCATGTGTATGATTCAACTGCTATTAACTGAAACCAAATAATAACTTAATGCTTTTCAATTTCAGACAGGGACATTTAAGTCATGTTGTTTTAAAATAATCTTTGATAACAACAGCAAGTAAAGTAGATTTTATGAATAAAGCTTTCCTTTAAAGATTCCACAGCCCAAAGATGTGCAGGTTAGGTGGATTGGCCATGATAAATTGCCCTTAGTGTCCAAAATTGCCCTTGGTGTTGGTTGGGGTTACTGGGTATGGGGATAGCGTGGAGGTGTTGACCTTGGGTAGGGTACTCTTTCCAAGAGCCAGTGCAGACTCGATGGACTGTAAATTCTATGATATGATAATTTCAAAATGTTACCTTAATTTAATATGGAACTCTTTTTCCAAGAATCTGTTCAAAATCCACTTGCACACCTGAGATGAGTAGCTATATGTTGGTGAATCTGTTCAAAATCCACTTGCACACCTGAGATGAGTAGCTATATGTTGGTTCCAGCAAGGCAATGTCCTTTTTATATTATCTATCTTGAGCTGTGTGTTTTGTTCATTGCAGTTGCACCCAGTAGAGCTTGCATCCTGACAATAAAAATTTGCATGTCAGGACAGCACAGGCTAAATTTCAGGCTAATGATCAAGTCTACACACGTAATCATTTAATCAAAAAACTACAACAAACTTCCAAAGTTGTATTTGATTTGACAATCCAATGGAGTTGTACTCCCTGCGATATCAAAACTGTTGAATTGATGCCTCCTGCATGTGTCTCTTTAAGTATGTTAATACAGGATAGCTAACACCTCCCGTGTTGTGATGGACGTGATACAAAAATTGTTATATTAAAGTATAATTATACTGTAATAGTGGGCAAATTATAGGAACAATTCTGAGAGATAGGATAAACTGTCACTTTGAAAAGCACAGATTGATCAAGGATAGTCATCATGTTGTTGTGCTTACTAGCTTAATACAATTTTTTAAGGAAGTAACTAGGAAGTTTGATTAGGGTAATGCAGTGGATATTGCCCACTTGGATTTCAACAAGGCATTTGACAAGGGCCCACATGGCAGACTGGTCAGAAAAGTGAGATCTTATGTGATACAAGGGAAGTTGGCAGGTTGGATCCAAAATTGGCTAAGTGACAGAAAACAAAGGGTCATGATCAATGGATGTACTTGCGAATGGAAAACGGTTTCCAGTGGTGTTCCACAGGCTTCAGTGTTGGGGCACTTGATGTTTGTTGTATATATTAATGATTTAGATTTAATTGCGGTGGCATGACTAAGGCTTTTCGCAGTAACTTCATTGCACTGTTAAGCCTACTTGTGATAATAAAGATTATTCATTAAATGATTGGAAAATTTGTAGGTGACCCAAAAATTGACCATGTAGTTAATAGTGAAGAGAATAGCTGTCCAGAATTATATCAATGGTTTGGTTGAGTAGGCAGAAAAGTGGCAAATGAAATTCAATCTGGAACAGTGTGAGGTAATGTATTTGGAGAGGACAATACAAGGGAATATTCAATAAACATTAAGAGAATGTGCAGTTGAGGAAAGGAGTGCAAGTCACAGATCCTTGAAGGTAGCAGGACAGGTGGACAAGGTCGTCAAGAGAGCACATGGAATGCTTTCCTTCATTGGAGGAAGTATTGAATAAAAATGCAGGGATGTAATGATGGAACTGTGTAAAACTTTGGTTAAGCCACAACTGGAGTTTTGTGTACAGTTCTGGTCACCACGTTACAGGAAGGGCGTCACAATGGTTAGCACTGCCGCCACACTGCTCCAGGGACCCTGGTTCGATTCCTGCCTTGGGTGACTGTGTGGAGTTTTCATGTTCTCCCTGGGTCTGTGTGGGTTCCCTCCGGGTGCTCCAGTTTTCTCCCACAGTCCAAAGATGTGCAGTTTAGGGGATTGGCCGTGATAAATTGGCCCTTATTGTCCAGGGATGTTCGGGTGGGATTACAGGGGATAGGGCTGCGTGGGCGGGGGGATTGGTCAAGCTAGGTAGGGTGCTCTTTTGGAGGGTTGGTGCAAACGGCCTCCTTCTCCACTGTAGGGATTTTATGATATCATTGGTCTGGAGAGAGTGCAGAGGAGATATACAAAAATATTTCCTGGGCTTGAAAATTGCAGCTATGTGGAGGGATTGGATAGGTTAGGGTTGTTATCCTCAGAACAGAGGATGCGAAGGGGTGACCTAATTGAGGTGCACAAAGGTATGAGGGGCCTAGATAGCGCAGACAGAAAAGATTTGTTTCCTCTAGCTGGGGGTCAATAACCAGGGGAAATAGATTCAAGATTGAATGATTTGAGGAGACATGAAGAAAAATATTCTCATCCAGAGGGTGGTGGGCGCCTGGAATTCACTACCCTCCAGATGAGAATTTAAAACGTACCCGGGCCTGCATCAGAAGTGCTGTAACCTGCAATGCTATGGACCAGGTGCTGGAAAATGTGATTAAAATGAGTGGCTAGGTTCTTTTTCTGCTATTTTGGCTGGTGCAGAATTTTTTTTTAATAAACATTTTATTGAGGTTTTTTTGGTATTATAACAACACAATAAACAATGTACATGAAACTATAAACATAGTGCAAAAGCCGTCTCCCTTACAGGTCCCACCTTTATTAACCCCCTACTCTAAGCTAAACTACCCCCCCCCCCCCCCCCCCCCCCACCCCAAACTTCTGCTGACTATTAATTTTCCGCAAAGAAGTCGACGAACGGTTGCCACCTCCGGACGAACCCTAACATTGACTCTCTCGAGGCGAACTTGATTTTCTCCAAACTGAGAACGCTGGCCATGTCAGATAGCCAGGTCTCCGACTTCAGGGGCTTTGAGTCCCTCCAAGCTAATAATATCCGTCTCTGGGCTACCAGGGAAGCAAAGGCCAGAACGTCTGCCTCTTTCTCCTCCTGGATTCCCAGATCTTCTGACACCCTGAAAATTGCCACCCCTGGACACGGTGCCTCCCTTGTTTTTAAAACCGTAGGCATGACATCTGCAAACCCCTGCCACAATCCCCTAAGCTTTGGACATGCCCAGGACAAGTTGAACGACCTTAATTGTATCAGGCTGAGCCTGGCACATGTTGCGGACGTGTTGACTCTACTCAACGCATCCGCCCAGAGACCATCCCCTATCTCTCCTCCCAGCTCCTCCTCCCACTTGCGCTTCAGCTCCTCGGTTTGCATCTCCTCTGACCCCATAAGTTCCTTGTAAATGTCCGAGACGCTCCCTTCTCCCACCCACCCTCTGCAAATTACCCTGTCCTGAATCCCTCTTGGAGGTAGGAACGGGATGGTTGACACCTGTTTACGTAGGAAGTCCCGCACATGCAGATACCTGAAATTGTTTAATCTCGCCATCCCAAACATCTCCTCCAGCGGCCTCATACTCGGAAAGCTCCCCCCTATAAACATATCCCCCGTCCTCTCAATCCCTGCTCTCCGCCATATCCGGAACTCCCCCAGCCATACTTCCCGGGGCAAACCGGTGATTATTACAGATTGGGGACCAGACCAATGCTCCCTCTGCTCCCACATGTCTCCTCCATTGCCCCCAGACTCTCAGGGCCGCCACCACCACTGGGCTGGTGGAGTACCGTGCCGGTGGGAATGGCAGAGGCGCAGTTACCAACGCCCCCAAACTGGTGACCGTGCATGAAACCGGTTATGGTTATATTCGCTGCCAAGTAATAGTTACTAAAATTTGGCAGCGCCAGCCCGCCCTCTCCCTGACTCCGCTCTAGCATTACCTTCCTTACCCGCGGGATCTTACCCGCCCAAACAGCCAGAGATCACTTTGTTGACCCGCTTAAAAAAGGACCGCGGAATAAAGATGGGGAGACATTAAAACACGAACAGGAATCTCGGGAGGACCGTCATCTTCACCGTCTGCACCCTCCCAGCTAATGACAATGGGAGCGCGTCCCATCTCCGAAAATCGTCCTTCATTTGGTCCACTAGCCGGGCCAGATTAAATTTATGCAGCTGGTACCATTCCCGTGCCACTTGAATGCCTAGGTACCTAAAGCTTCCCTCTTCTAATCTAAATGGCAGCTCCTCCAATTGCCTCTCCCGTCCCCTCGCCTGGACCGCAAACATCTCACTTTTCCCCATATTTAGCTTATCTCCCGAAAACCAACCGAATTCCCCAAGAATCCTCATGATTTCTTACATCCCCTTTAATGGGCCCGATACATACAGAAGCAGGTCTCTGTGCAGTTACCAACGCCCCCAAACTGGTGCCCGTGCATGAAGCCGGCTCCATATGCTCCCATGCCGACCCCTCACCCACCACCCACTTCCTGATCATGGTTATATTCCCCCCCCTCAAAACCAGTCCCTTGAGGCTCTCCGAGCAATTGCCAACGGCTCTATAGCTAGCACGAACAACAGTGGGGAGAGGGGGCATCCCTGTCTCGTCCCCCGGTGCAGGCTAAAATAGTCCGATGTTGTCCTATTTGTCCGTACACATGCCACAGGAGCCTGATACAGCAACCTAACCCAGTCAATAAAGCATCGCTCAATTCTGAACCGTCCCAATACCTTACAAAAATAATCCCATTCCACCCGATCAAAAGCCCTTTCTGCATCCATTGCGATCACTATCTCCACCTCCCTACCTTCCGGGGGCATCATAATCTCATTCAGCAACCTCCTTACATTGGCCATCAACTGCCTGCCCTTAACAAACCCTGTCTGGTCCTCCCCAATAAAGCTCGGAACACAATCCTCAATCCTGGAAGACAAAAATTTGACCAGCAGTTTGGCTTCCACATTCAACAGGGATATCGGCCTGTTCTGAACCAGCTCCGGGTTCTTGTCCCGCTTCAGAATAAGCGAAATCGTGGCCTGTGACATCATCGGGGGCAGCACCCCTCTTTCCCTTGCCTCATTGAACATCTTCATCAACACCGGCCCCAATATCCCAGAGAACGTTTTATAAAACTCCACTGGGTTCCAGTCCGGCCCCAGGGCTTTACCCGCCTGCATGGCCTTCAGACCCTCCACTATCTCTTCAAACCCGATCGGGGCCCCCAGCCCTTCTACCAGTTCCCCGTCCACCTTTGGGAAATTCAGCACCCCCCCAAGAAGTGGCTCATACCCTCCGGCCCCATTCCGACCTATACAGCCTACTGTAGAAATCCCAAAATGTCTTATTCACCCCTGCTGAATCTCCAACCAGGTTCTCAGCTCCGTTACTTTCCCTATTACCCTGGCTGCCTCCCTCTTTCTAAGCTGCTGTGCAAGCATTCTACTGGCCTTCTCTACATACTCATAGACCGCCCCCCTCGTCTTTCTCAGCTGCTCGACCGCCCTCCCTGTGGTTAACAAGCCAAACTCCGCCTGTAGCCTCCGCCATTCCCTTAAAAGCCCTGCCTCGGGGGTTTCCGCATACCTCCTATCGATCTGTAGTATCTCCTTAACCAGTCGGTCCGTATCTGTCCAGTCCACCTTCTCCCTATGGGCCCGTATCGAGATCAGCTCCCCCCTGACCACCGCCTTCAGTGCTTCCCAGACTATCACTGCTGAAATTTCCCACGTGTCTTGACCTGCAGGTAGTTCTGAATACATTTCCTCAGCCGCTCGCACACTCCTTCGTCAGCCAAAAGTCCCACATCTAACCTCCAGTGCGGGTGCTGGTTACTGTCTTTAGTAACCTGCAGGTCAACCCAGTGCGGAGCATGGTCTGAGATTGTGATCGCCGAGTACCCCGTATCCACCACCCCTGCCAGTAAGGCCTTGCTCAAAATGAAGAAATCAATCCGGGAGTAAACTTTATGCACGTGCGAGTAGAAGGAGAACTCCTTCACCCTCGGCTGCCCAAATCTCCATGGATTCAACCCCCCATCTGCTCCATGAACCCTTTTAGTTCCTTTGCCATTGCTGGCACTCTGCCCATTTTCGAGCTTGACCGTTCCAAGTCAGGGTCAATAACTGTGTTGCAGTCCTCTCTCATGACCAACCTGTGCGAGTCCAGGTCTAGTATCTTCCCCAACATCCTCTTTATAAACTCCACATCATCCCAATTTGGTGCGCACACATTTACTGATACCACCTGCACCCCTCCAGTTTCCCACTGACCATAATGTACCGACCTCCCACGTCCAAAACTATTCTACCCACTTCAAACACCACCCGCTTATTGATCAGGATCGCGACCCCTCTCGTCTTTGAATCCAGTCCTGAGTGAAAGACCTGACTGACCCAGCCTTTCCTCAGTCTAACCTGGTCAGTTACTCCAAAGTGCGTCTCCTGCAACATTACCACGTCTGCCTTTAGTCCCCTAAGATGCGCAAACACACGTGCCCTCTTGACCGGCCCATGTAACCCTCGAACATTCCAGGTGATCAGCCCAGTTGGTGGGCTCATTGCCCCCCTCCTGCCGATCAACCATCCCCATTTTTGGGCCCGCCTCCAGCCCCATCCTCCGCGCCTCCACTGGCCCGCTCCCAGGCAGCCTCCGCCTCCAACCTCCTCTCTGTCCATTGGCCCAAGACCCTCCCTCGTCAGCAGAACACCCCCCCCCCCAGTAACAACACTCTGTAACCCAACCCCTTTGATAAACCGAACATATGCACCACCACCACCCCCCCTTCCGCGAGCTAGCCTGTGCAGCTAGCTTGGTGGCCCGCATATCTGGCACCGGATAGTCTCCCACCTATTGCCCCCCCCCCCCCCCCCCCCCCCCCCCCCCCCAGCTCATACAAACATCAAACAATCCCCACACAATTGGCCGAAAGAAAAACACCAAAATCTAAATAAGCACACCTCCATCCCCCAACAGTGCAAATGAAGACCGTAACTCATTCACTGGTCCCAAATCAATACAGAAGGCATTACAAACCGCTTCCACAAAATGAAAAAAGAGAAACTCGTTGTTTAAAAAGAACAGAGAAACAAAAGAAAAAAAAAACATGAACATTGCAGCAAAGTTCAAAAGTTCTCAGTCCACCATCAGTCCTTTCCTTTTCACAAAGTCCAGCGCATCCTCAGGCGACTCGAAATAAAAGTGCTGTTCCTCGTACGTGACCAGAGACGGGCGGATACAACAGTCCGAACTTCACCTTTTTCTTAAAAAGGATCGGCCTAATCTAGTTGAAGCCTGCTCTTCTCCTGGCCATCTCCACACTCAGGTCTTGGTAGACCCGCAGGATACTATTGTCCCACTTACAGCTCCGTGTCTGCTTGGCCCACTGTAGAATGCGCTCCTTATCAAAGGACCTGTGGAATCTCACCACTATTGCCCTCAAAGGGGTCTCCCGTTCACGGCTTCCTCGCGAGCGCTCTGTGTGCCCTGTCCACCTCCAAGGGTCGGAAGAATGCCCCATCCCCCAGCAGCTTCTCAAACATATTTGTGAAGTATGCCCCAGCGTCTGCTCCTTCGGACCCCCCCGGGAGCCCAACAATTCTCAAGTTCTGCCGGCGGGACCTAGTCCCTGGGTTCTCCACCTTCTCCAGGAGCGTCTTCTGCTGGTCTCTCAGCATCCCCACCTCCAACTCCACCGCAGTTTGATGTTCCTCCTGCTCAGCCACGCCTTCTCCACCTTCTGGATCGCCCGATCTTGGGCGTCCAATCTAATCTCCAGCCGCTCAATCGACTTTTATTGGGTCCAAGCAGTCCTGTTTCTGCTTAGCAAAGCCTTCCTGAATAACTTGCATCAGCTGCTCCGTTGACCGCCTGGTCGACAATCCAGAGGTCCGGTCCTCTGCCATGATGTCTCTCGCTTCAGCCCAAGCCTTCTCTGCCTTTCTGTTTCTGCCTTTACGAGCACTTCTAGTCCTTCTCTCGATGCACCGATGTGGGAATTCAGTACATAATTGCCTCTGTCTTCAGTTTTACAGTTCAAGTCCGGTAGAAATTTGGGGCAAAGGTCCAAAAGTCCGACCACAAGTGGGACCCACCAAATGTGCGACACTTCATGGCCGCCACTGGAAGTCTGGCTGGTGCCAAAATGATAGGCAGAATGGCCTCCTTCTGCACCATAACTTTTCTATGTTTCTAATTGATGTCATGATGGTACCATGTTCATAATAGAAACATAGAAACCTTACAGTGCAGAAGAAGGCCATTTGGCCCATCGGGTCTGCACCGACACTCTGAACGAACATCCTACCTAGGCCCACTCCTCCGTACCCCACATAACTGTTGGACATTAAAGGCAATTTAGCATGGCCAATCCACCAAAACTGCACATCTTTGGACTGTGGGAGGAAAGCAGAGCACCCTGAGGAAACTTACGCAGACACGGGGAGAATGAACAAACTCTACAAGAGTCATGCAAGGCCGGAATCGAATCCAGGTCCCTGGCGCTGTGAGTCAGAAGTGCTAACCACTGTGCTGCCCTTGACACCGAGGCAAAGAGCTAAATATCTGTAGTAACGCAGAAGTTTAGTATCTCTGGCCCATAACTTCCTGGTTCCCCAGTGTCACATTTAAGGAGTATCTCAATGATGAGCTGGGGAATCTCTTTTGGAACTTCCCATGTAAGGGTTTACCTGGCAATTGTCCAGATGTACTAAGTTCCTCTTGACAATTGTATTGGGCTTTAAGTGCAAATAATTTCTAGAAATAAAAATCCTAGATACCAGAGGAGGAAAAGGCAAATTTGAACTGCGTCATTGTTTTCTGGACTGCCAAGCATTGCAGAATAAAGAAAGAAATAAGAATTTATTCATGTAAGTTGTAATCTTCCCAAAGGAAAAATCTGTGAAAGGTTTTGCACTGAATATGAAAAAATTAAATTCCTAGAGGTTGAAGTCTCACTGTCTCTGTTCAGTTTACATTATTAGAAAGCATGTAACTAAGCAAATAATTTGCAATGGAAGGTTTTCCAATTTATATTTTGAAATGCATTCATGTCCTGAGCTGAGTAAGTAATCTGACCCGATGTGAGACCTCTGCTTGTGCCGCTTTTGCACTAGCTGCAGAAAGGTGCTTGAGCATGGATTTTCTTAAGGTTTTTTAATACGATGATCCAGGTCAGATTTGGAATTCGAAACAGTGGATATGGGCATGTGCCCGACCATTCTGTGATGTAGTTGAGCAAAGACTTGATCTTAATTTCCACCAGTTAGATGTGTATTACTATGTTCTGTCCTTTGAAGCTGATGCCACATACTTCTGTGGGTAGTTTGGTGAAATGTTTGATCAATTGATTATGCATTTGCTTCCCCTACAAAGGTATTAGATAGAATACAAATTAGGACTCCTGGACCCATTTGTAACTCCCATCCAGGTGGAGGTTACAGCAAGTACTTTGGTGTTCTCAGCCACTTTGGTTAAAATGGACAGACCGAGCACATTTCAGCCTTGATTTCACCAAAGTTAGGAAAAAAACAAAATCTATGGCAAAATAAAACCACCTGGCCCATCAAACCTGCCCTGCGATAGCTGGAATATCATGGCGCGATGCTTCCCACCCTCCTCTGCAATCTTGTAATTTCCTTGCAAAGGTACATAAATGCCACATTGGGGAAGAAATACTCTGGGGAAAATTCCTCTCCCAATTCTATCAGACGATCAAACTGAGTTTGGAAGGCCACATGGACTACATGGTATCTGTTTACCTTTTATATGATCCCATCTCTTCTGCAGTGAAATGTTGCAGCATTAATTTTTGCTTTTTGTTTTTGCAGATAGCTTTTACTAAAACATTCGTTCAACATTATGCCTTCATTATGAAAACTCTGATTAAGAGCCATGAGTCAGACACTATGTCCAATAGAATTGTTCATATTAGTGTTCAGTTATTTAGCAATGAAGAGTTGGCGCGGCAGGTGACCGAAGAGTGTCAGCTCCTGGAAATAATGGTCACTGTGTTACTTTATATGATGGAAAGTTGCCTTATCAAGAGTGAGTTGCAAGGTGAGCTGAAAATCAATTTTATGGTATTCTAATCCTTTTGAAGGTTGCTTTTCTCAAGCACATTGACAAATAAACCCAGTCTTGAACAAGCTTTCTAGTCTTTGTTTATCTCTTATTGGGCACAATGTAATAGAACCTAGCAAATGCTAGAACATCATTTTCAGGATTTTCAAAATTGCTTCGGTTTGTAATGACCAATCTGTGAAAAGAATGCCCTGAATTTTCTGATGTAGCTCTACATCTACCGTTGTGTTTTCATTTTGGATTGTCTGTTTCTCACTATTTAGACGAAGAAAACAATTTTCACGTTGTTGTAAACTGTGGTGAACCACTCTTAAAGAACAACACTTATTGGCCTTTGGTTAGCGATTTTATAAATATCCTTTCCCACCAAAGTGTGGCAAAACGTTTCTTGGAAGATCAAGGCCTTCTTCAGATGTGGATGAATTTTGTTTCCTTCTTTCAAGGTAAGCTCCTTTTCTAAGGATTACTTGTTTTCAGAGACTGCTATTTTTACTGGCCATCCAACAAGCAGTACAAATGTTAACATTTTCAATCTAACGTGGGCCCTGCTAAATGTGGAATTTGGATTAATTTGTTGTTGGAGTAGTTTCGTCTTTTTGCGTACTGATGGCAAGGAGGTTTTCCCTTTTAGACATTGTTATAACCTGCCTGCTTACCACTGACTGGGGACTAATGGCAATCCCACAATCCTCCGGGAGTATGAACTTCCCCAATGAGGGGGCGGAGAAATCATGAGCAGAGTCCCTGCATAAATACAGCTGGCCAGTTTGGAACCAGCTAGAGCGGAGTGAGCAGCAAGAGAATACTGCTGCTGCTGTTGTGTGTGTTCGCGGCCCTCACAGAACTGGCGACGAGAATTGAAGCGGATAGCTGTCTACGCTGCTGAAGTCACCTCCCTGAATTTTTGTTGGACATAGGTTGGAAGTGATTTTTTGTTACACCATGCCTCTGTATGGACGTTTGGATTTCTTTCATGCTGCGCTGGAAAGTTGAAATCAGTACGCACGACGGATGCGTTACTACGTCCGGGCAAACAACATCACCGTAAACGAGCGCCAGGTGGTCATTTTGCTCACCGCTTGCAGCCCGCATACGTTTAGGGTGATTAGGAGCCTTAGGTACCCAGGTGCGCTGGACACCCAAGACGTTAGATGAACTTGCGACCTTAGTGGGGTAACATTTTAACCCAATCTCGTCCACGATAGTCCAGCGTTACCGTTTCAATACCGCTGCGAGGACCCCAGGAGAATCCCTTGCAGAGTTTCTATCCAGACTACGCAGGACTGTGGAGTACTGTGACTATGGTGAGACCTCGTCAGAAATGTTATGGGACTGTTTGGTTTGCGGTATTAACAACGCGACCACCCAGAGAAAGTTGTTAGCCGAGCCAACATTGACCTTTCAACAGGCCATTCAAATAATATTGTATCGAGTGAGCGCAGAACGGGGAGTGCAGGAGCTACAGGGAATGGAGGTGCACGCCTTGGGGTGCAAACCCTTCCATCCAAAAGCGTCTTCCCGCACCCCTGCGGTACCTTGGGTGGGGCGGCGTCCAGATCGATGCCAGTGGCCGCTGGACGTTCCTCCCCGAAGAGAATCTTCTCCAGAACCGATGGATGAGGAGCCATGTCAGTGTCGGACTTGTGGGCGCCGACCCGGTCGCGGACGCTGGTCCTGGGGTGCCAGCGGCACCGGCGTTACAACGGAAACTGGGGCCAGCCCAGGGGCCGTACCTTCCATTTGGATGAACCTGCAGCGACTGCTCCCGAGGACGTGGAGACGGAGGACGACTGCCTGCAGCTGCATTGTGTGGCAGCTCCCCATGTGGCCCCCATTAAGGTAACAGTACTGGTCAATGTTCACCCGCTTGAGATGGAGTTGGACACTGGTGCAGCAGTCGCCGTGATTGCCGAGAGGACATTCGACCACATCAAGCAGGGTATACAGACCCTTACCTTAACCGACACACAGGCCAGGTTAGCCACCTACACGGGGGAACCATTGGACATTGCATGAACTACGATGACCCCTGTTGTTTATGGACACCAGGATGGGCGTTTCCCACTTATCGTGGTGCGTGGCCACGGGCCCAGCCTGCTGGGTCGGGACTGGTTGCGCCATTTGCGGTTGCAGTGGCAGCACATCCTCCAAACAGTTTCTGGAGGGTTGACTGAGGTGCTAGGATGATACCCAGATGTTTTCCAGCCCGGTTTGGGGAAAATTAAAGGGGCCGTAGCCCGTATCCAAGTCGAACCAGGAGCCACGCCGCGCTATTTCTGGGCGCGCCCGGTGCCTTACGCCTTGCTCGAGAAGGTAGAAGGGGAGCTCACTCGTTTGGAGTCCTTGGGTATTATCAGGCCCGTCCGTTTTGCTGACTGGGCAGCGCCAACTGTACCTGTAATGAAACAAGCTGCCACAGTTTGCTTGTGCAGCGACTATAAACTTACAGTGAATACGGCTTTCCGGCTCAACCGATATCCAAAACCCCGCATAAAAGATCTCTACGTGAAGCTTTGCGGCGGACTCTCGTTCACAAAATTAGATACGAGTCATGCCTACCTATAGTTGGAGCTGGACCCTGCCTCCCGGCCTTTTGTAACTATTCATACACACTGGGGCTTGTATGAATATACACGGTTGCCCGTTGGAGTATCCTCTTTCAACGCGTCATGGAGGGCATCTTCAGAGGTTTACCGTGTGTCGCTGTCTACTTGGACGACGTTTTGATTACAGGGACGTCGGAGCAGGAACATTTGGACAATTTGGAGGCTGTCCTTCGACGCTTTTCAGAGGCTGGAGTCCATTTACGTTGTACAAAGTGCGTCTTTCAGGTGAAGGACGTAGCCTACCTGGGTTATTGGGTGGACCACGATGGTTTGCACCCCGTTGCAGAGAAGGTGCGCATTTCAACAGGTGCCCGCCCCGACTGACACTTTGCAGCTTTGTTCTTTTCTTGCCCTCGTAAACTATTACGGGAAGTTCCTCCCCAATCTGGCAATTGCGCTGGCCCTGTTGCACCTTCTGCTAAAGAAGAATCACACCTGGGTTTGGGGTCAGCTGCAAGAAACCGCTTTCCGGTGGGTAAAACAACAATTGTCGTTGTCTGGGTTACTAACCCACTATGATCCTGGAAAGCCTTTGCTCATCACGTGTGATGCGTCCCTGTATGGTATTAGGGCCGTCCTGTCCCACAAGATGGAGAACGGTACCGAGCGGCGAATAACTTTCACCTCCCGCACATTGACTGCAGCGGAAAAGAAATGAAATGAAATGTAAATTGCTTATTGTTACAAGTAGGCTTCAAATGAAGTTACTGTGAAAAGCCCCTAGTAGGCACATTCCGACCCCTGTTCGGGGAGGCTGGTACGGGAATTGAACCGTGCTGCTGGCCAGCCTTGGTCTGTTTTAAAAGCCAGCTATTTAGCCCTGTGCTAAACCAGCCCTAGTACGTGCAGATCGAGATGGAGGGCCTGGCGGTGGTCTTTGCGGTGAAACGCTTCCACCAGTATGTGTATGGCAGCCATTTCACTATTGTGACTGATCATAAGCCTCTTCTGGGACTTTTCCGAGAGGATAAGTCAATACTGCCCATTGCTTCCGCACAGATCCAGCGCTGGCTTTGTTGCTCGCTGCCTACGAGTATTTCCAGGAGCATAAACCAGGGACCCAGATAGCGAATGCCGACGTACTGAGCCGATTGCCTTTGTCAACTGGCCCCATGTCGACCCCCGCGACCGGTGAGGTGGTTGCAACCCTAGATGTTATGGACTCCTTGCCTGTCACGGCATCACAGATCCGTGAGTGCACCCAGACGGAGCCAGTCCTGTCAAAGGTTCGGCACGTAGTCCTGTATGGTGGGCAACATAGGCAGCTCCCAGGCGAGTTGCGCGCATTTTCCTCCAAGCTGTCAGAATTTAGCGTGGAAGACAGTATCCTCTCGTTGGGGGCGTGTGTTATTGTCCTGGAAAAAATACAGGAGCTGATAACTAAGGGACTTGCACAATGGGCATCCGGGTGTGACCAAAATGAAAATGTTGGCCTGGAGTTATGTCTGGAGGTCAGGCCACGACACCGACATTGAGAAGGTGGTCCAAAACTGCTCCGTTTGCCAGGAGCATCAGAAGCTTCCGTCGGTCAAGCCCCTAGATCACTGGGAATGGCTAGGGCGGCCTTGGGTGCGCTTACATGCGGAATTTCACCGGCCCTTTTCCAGGATCCATCTCCTTTCTATTAATTGATGCCCAGTCTAAATGGTTAGAGATGCATAAGATGGTAGGCACAACATCCTGCACAACAATCGAGAAGATGCGATTGTCTTTCAGTACGCATGGCCTCCCTGAGGTGCTGGTCACGGACAACGGCACTCCGTTCACAAGTGAGGAGTTTGCGAGGTTCATGAAGATGGACGGCATACGCCATATTCACACCGCCCCATACCATTCGGCTTCCAATGGGTTGGTGGAGTGCACAGTGCAGACATTCAAACGCTGCCTAAAGAAGCAATCTTCTGGGTCTATGGATACGAAACTGGCTCTTTTTTGTTTTCATTCAGGACCACTCCACATGGGGTGACTGGGGTGTCTCCCGCGGAACTCCTAATGGGCCGGAGACTTCGCACACGCCTTAGCATGGTCTTGCCGGTCATTGGTGCAAACGTACGCCACACTCAAGAACGGCAGGGACATGGCCTTTCTCTGCATTGGCCGATTCGGCAGTTTGTGCCCGGTGACCCAGTGTTTGTTCGAAATTTTGCTGGTGGTGCCCAGTGGGTCCCTGGCGTTATCTATTGCCGAAGGGGCCCTATCACTTAGCAGGTGCAAGCCCAGGGTTGTCTCCAGTGCAAGCATGTAGACCACGTTCGGTCGAGAAGACCATTTTTTCCAAAAATTCCCGCCCCCGGAGCTCACTTCTACAGCCACAGAGACCAGACACAGTGGAGAGTATTCCTCACAATCTTCCTCTGGGGCCGCACTCAAACCCTGCGCAGGTCATTGCAGAACTACGTGGAGATAGGGATGCCGAGATAACGGAGGCAGTGGACTCCGACTCTGAGATGGAGACACAGGACGCCTCAGAGGGGGAGTCCTCGGGCCCACGTGCTGTAGATGTACAACCGTTACGCCGTTCATCACGGAAGTGCCATTCTCCACCTCGTTACATGCCACCCGATCCAGCGCCTCGTACAAATGGTGCCTGGCCTGCGGCAAAACGAGTCCGGCACCCTCCTTCGCCAGGAGCTAAGCAAGGATGCCAGTTGTTAAATGATGTTCAGTTTTAGGTGTATGATGTGTTAATTTCTTGAGCTGTGTGGAGATGTTTTTTAATTAAAATATTTGTTTCTTTGTAACTTTTCCAATTTAAAGGGCAGACAAGTGACCTGGTTCTAATCACTACTGCTGGATGCACAATTGTATGTTTCCTAAAAGTTATTTGTCTCTTGGGGAAATTCTAGCTTTACTTGGTGAATCCCAACTAGTTAAGATTCAAAACTTGTTCAGCATTGGGATATAGCGACATTCATCATAGAAATAGTAGAGAAGGATGCTGCCTTCGCACAGGTGTGATCTATAGTGTTATCTTTCTCTGAAATTGAAAGAAAACACATGCAATACTGTAAAAATTGGTGGTCGGTCAGAAGATTGAACAAATTTTAGAAACCAGCAAAGAATGATGAATAAAACGTGGGAGAAATTGGAATATGAGAGAAAGCTAGCCAAAAATATAAAAACACACAGTAAGACTTTCTACGAGTATATAAAAAGGTAAAGTGCCCTTAAAGTGAGCATTCGTCTCTTAGAGGGTGAAGCCGAGGAATTAATAATGGAGGAAAAGAAGAAATGGCAGAAATGTTGAACTGGTATTCTGTACCAGTCTTCACAGTAGAAGGCCCAAAAATCATCCAAGAATAGTTGAAAATTGAGAGGGAGGAACTTACAAACATGATTACCAGGGGAAAGGGACTGGAAAAACTATTGAGACTAGGAAGTGTTACGGTACCGGACCAGACCCCAATTTATGTTAGGAAACCGGACTAGGCCCCAACAATTTTTCAATTTATAAAACTGTGAGGAAAGAATACTTCGCTTCAGGATTACTGACCGATATAAATCTTTTATCTGAAAACAAACTTTATTATTAACACTGGAGTAACCACATTTACATCACAGCAAATAGCTTTACAATTAACAGTTAAACAATTCTTAAAATTAAAGGAAACACTTTAACTACTAACGTATATCTTCTCTATCAGAGAGAGAGAGAGAAATTAACCATGACCTAACTTTTTACGATGTGGAGATGCCGGCGTTGGACTGGGGTGAGCACAGTAAGAAGTCTTACAACACCAGGTTAAAGTCCAACAGGTTTGTTTCAAACACGAGCTTTCGGAGCACGGCTCCTTCTTCAGGTGAATGGAAAGGCTTGTTCCAGAAATGTTTATATAGACACAGTCAGAGATGCCCCGGAATGCGAGCACCTGCAGGCAATCAAATCATCAAAGATGCAGAGAGAGAGGTAACTCCAGGTTAAAGAGGTGTGAATTGTCCCAAGCCAGTTCAGTCGGTAGGCCTCTGCAAGTCCAGGCTTGTTGGTGGGGGCCGAATGTAATGCGACATTCATGTCGCATTACATTCGGCCCCCACCAACAAGCCTGGACTTGCAGAGGCCTACCGACTGAACTGGCTTGGGACAATTCACACCTCTTTAACCTGGAGTTACCTCTCTCTCTGCATCTTTGATAACTTTTTACGACCTCTTAATTGCAGCTTTAGCAGACACAGAGTCTGGATACCCTAACCCAGGATTTTAATAATATTAATGCAACAGAAATATAAAACACAATCTGTAAAAAAAAAAAATAAAAAAATTCATCCATTCATCACAAAAGGTTGATGGTCCCCTGGACTTGATAGCCTGCATTCTGAGGACTTCAAGAAAATTGGCTACAGATGTAATGGATGCATTGGTTGAAATCTTCCAAAATGCCCCGGATACTGGAAAGGTCCCAGCCGATTTGGACCTCAACTATTTACAATCTATTGAATAACTTGGATGAAGGGATCAATGCTGAATTTGCTGGTGACACAAAAATAAATAGGAAAACACGTTGCGATGAGGCTCCAAAGAGAGTCTGCAAAGGTATTGGATAGATTAAATGAATGGGCAAACATTTGATAGTTGGAATATAATGTGGATAAATGTGAGGTTCGGCAGGAAGAATAGAAAAGCAGAATATTATTTAAAAGAGTGATGCAGAAGACAGTGGTAGTGAGGGATCTGGATGTCCCTGTGGCATTCAGTTACAGCAAGCGACTGGGAAAGCAAATGGAATGCTGGCCTTTATTGCAAGGGAAATGGAATATATAATTAGGGATGCATTGTCCCAGTTGTACAGAGCCTTAGTGAGACCACAGCTGGAGTACTTTGTAAGTTTGGTCTCATTGTTTTAGGTGAGATATAACTACATTGGAATCAGTTCAGAGAAGGCTCCTGTGGCTGATTCCTGGTATAAAAGGTTTCTTGAGGAATGGTTCAATAGTTTGAGCCTTCATTTTTCTGAACACCAATAAGTATGTGATCTTGTGGAAGCATTTAAGATTCTGAGAAGACTCAGCAGACAGGATGCTGGGAGGATATTTCCCCTTATGAAGGAGTGGAAAATTAGAGGGCACAGTTTAAAGGAGTCTTCCATTTAAGATGGGAGATGAGGATTTTTTTCTCAGAGATTGTTAGACTTTGGAATTCTCTTCTCCAGAGAGCAGTGGAGGCTGGGTCATTGAATATTTTGGTCACTTGGGCAAAATAGTGGCAAATGGAATTTAACCCTGAAAAGTCTGAGGGTGATGCATTTCGGAAGGACTAGCAAGGTAAGGGAATACACAACAAATACACAGAGCACTAGGAAGTACAGGGGACTAGTGGGACCTTGGTGTGCGTGCTCAAAGATCTCTGAAGGCAGCAGGACAGTTAGAAAAGGAGGTTAAGAAGGCTTATGGGATACTTGCTTTTATTAGCCTTTTATTAGGCATAGAATGTAAGAGCAGGGAGATTATGATGAAGTTGTATAAAAGACTTGTTAGGCCACAGCTGGAGTACTGTGCGCACTTCTGGATGACACACTACAGGAAGGTTGTGATTGCACTACAAAGGGTGCAGAGGAGATTCATCAGGATGTTGCCTGGGCTGGAGTGTTTCAGCTTGAAAGAGAGCTTGAAAGGCTGCGGTTGTTTTCCTTAGAGCAGTGAAGGCTGAGGAGGGACCTCATAACTAGAGGTCAATAACCAGGGGGCATGGCTTTAAGGTAAGGAGCAGGAGATAGAGGGGATTTTAGGAAAACATTTCCCCCCCAGAGGGTGGTGGGAATCTGGAACGTGCTGCCTGAAAGGGTGGTAAAGGCGGGAACCCTCACAACATTTCCGAAGCATTTAGATGAGCATTTGAAACTCCATAGCAGACAAGGCTACGGGCCAAATGCTGGAAAATGGGATTATAATGCGTGTTTGATGGCTGGCATAGACAAGATGGGCCGAATGGTCTCTTTCTGTGCTGTAAACGCTATAATTCTAAGGCTGTGTTGGATAAATTTTTAAAACATATTTTATTCAGACATTTTCATAAAAAACAAACCAAAGCAGAAGTTAAATTATACAACATTATAAATATCCAACACCAATTCTTCCCTCCCCCCCCCCCCCCCCACCTCTCCCTACTCTCGCCCCCTCCTCCTGTCTGCCTTCCCCATTTTAACCCCCCGAAACCACCACTCTTTGCTGACTTCTCAATTTTCCTTAAAGAAGTAATTGAACGGCTTCCGCCTCCAAGCGAACCCATCAATCGACCCCCTCAGGTCGAACTTGACCTTCTCCAGCCTCTGGAATTCTGGCAGCTCGCTCACCCACACCCCCGGTTTCGGTGGTTCTGGCTCCCTTCATCCAAGTAAAGTCAATCTCGGGCTATCGGAGGGAAAGGCCAAAATGTCGGCCTTTCTCACACTTGGACCCCCGAGTCTTCCGACACCCCGAATGAATATCACTACCTCTGGACTCGGGGCCAGCTTCACCCCCAGCCCCTTGGACAGTACGTCCGCAAACCCCTGCCAGAACCCTCTCGGCTTCGGACATGCCCAAAACATGTCGTGATTCACAGGCCACTACGCACACCAATCCTCTACATCTCAAAAAATCTACTCGTCCGCGCTACCGTCAATGTGATCTGTGAGGTACTTTAAACTGAATAAGACTGAGCCTCGCACACAAGGAGGACGCATTCACCCTCTGCAGGGCCTCCCGCCCACGTTCCGGCCTCCACTTCCCCACCCAGCCCCTCCTCCCACTTCTGCTTTATATCCCCCACCGGGGCCCCTGTCCAATCCTTCAGCTCCTTGTTGACCTCCAATAGCTTCCCCATCCCATGATCCTCCTTCGACACCACCTTTTTACCAAGGGCGGTAACCCAGGAAATGGCAGTACCTCTCTCTTCACAAAATCTCAAACCTGCAGGTATCCAAAGTAATTCTTCCAGGGCAGCTCATACTCTCCTCCAATTTCACAAAACTACCCTTACAAATCGATCACCAAATCGCTCAATCCATGACTGCTGCCACCCCTGAAATCTTGCATCCAGCCCCCCCGGTGCAAACGTATGATTATCGCAGTTCGATGCCCACACCGAGCACTCTCCAGGCCCAAATGCTGCCTCCACACCCTCAAGGCCGACACTACCACTGGGCTCACAGCGTACCTGGCTGGCGAGAATGGCAGAGGCACTGTTAACAATACCCTTAAGCTTGTTCCCCTACAAGAAGCCGCCTCCATCCGCCCCCATGCTGATCCCTTCCCCATTTCCTAATCATGGCGATGTTCTACTACGCCAGTGGTAGTTCGGCAACGCCAGCCCCGCCCCCGCTCTAAAAAAGCCCTTTTGACCCGCAGGGTCTTCCCTGTCCATATAAACCCTGAGATTAACGCGTTAATCTTTTTAAAGAATGAACTTTGGGACAAAGATCAGGAGTATCTGAAATACGAACAGGAACTTTGGCAGCACCGTCATCTTAACTGTCTGCACCAATCCCGGCAAAGACAGTGGCAGCACATCCCACCTCCTTGAAGTCCCTCTTCATCTGCTCCACCAACCGAGTCAAATTTAACTTGTGCAGCTGAGCCCAACCCTGTGTTACCATAATGCCCAGGTATCTAAAACTCAACCCCCCCCACCTTAAACAGCAACTCCCCATATCTCCTCCTGCCCTCTGGTCTTAATTGGGAACACTTCGCTCTTTCCCATGTTCAACATGTATCTGGAGAACTGGCCAAAGTCCTCCAAAATCCCGATAATGCCCCCAATGCTACCCAGTGGGCCTGAAATATATAACAATGGGTCGTCCGCGTACAATGAAACCCTTTGCTCGACCCAGCCCGCCGCACTATCTCTTTCCAATTCCTCAACGCTCTAAACGTCATTGCAAATGGCTCTAATAATAATCTTAAATGCCAATGGGTCTATAGCAACGGGGAGAGCGGACACCCCTGCCTCGTCCCGCGATGCAGCCCAAAATACCTCTAACTCACCCGGTTCGTCTGCACACTTACGACCGGTGCCTTGTACAGCAACCACACCCAATCCACAAACCTCTGCCCGAACCTGAACCGCCCCAGCACTTCCCACAAATATTCCCACTCCACCCGGTCACTGCCTTCACTGCGTCCATCGCCACTACCAACTCCACCTCCTGCCCCTCCTTGATCACATTAAGCAGCATCCTTATATTTGCCGACGACTGTCGCCCTTTAACAAATTCCGTTTGTTCCTCGCCTATCAACCCCGGGAAGGAATCCTCAATTTGCGTAGTCCCCCCCCATTTTTTAACTAGAACTCCAGTGGGAACCCTTCTGGGCCTGGGGCCTTCCCTGCCTGAATCGCCCCCATTCTCTCTCAACCTGATCGGGGTCCCCAGTCCCTGCACCAACTGCTCGTCCACCCTGGGAAACTCCAACCCATCAGGAACCGCTGCATATCTCTTTCTCACCGCCGGTCGGGGGCTCTGACTCATACAATCTCCTGTAAAAGGCTCAAACACCCCATTCACCCCCACCGGGTCAAATACCACTCTTCCCGTCTCGTCCTTTACTCTGCCAATCTCCCTCGCTGCTTCCTCAGCTAGTGGGGCTGCATCCTACTCCCTTCTCACCATACTCGTATTCTGGCCCTCCGCAGTTGCCCCACCGCCTTCCTTGTGGACACTAATCTGAACTCCACCTGGAGTCTCTGCTTCTCCTTCAGCAGCTCTGCCATGTTGGATAGATTTCCAGCTCTGGATCTGTAAAGACTTAATTACCTGCAAATACTGCCATTCAAAGTATCATCCGACTTCTTTGACTTTGTCTATATATATGTTTCTGGAACCTACCTCTTCATTCACCCGAGGAAGGAGCAGTGCTCCGAAAGCTAGTGATTTGAAACAAACCTGTTGGATTTTAACTTGGCGATTGATGTAAGACTTACTGTGCTCACCCCAGTCCAACTCCGGCATCTCCACATCACAGATTTTTAATCAGCAAAGGAGTGCAGGACTATGGGGGACAGACAGGAAAATATAGCTCAGGCCACAATCAGATCAGGCATGAATGGCAGTGCAAGCTTGAAGGACCAAATGGCCTACCCTTCTTATATCTTACAGGTTTCCTTTCTTATACACTTAGAGCAACATGTACAAGCCAAAATTTACATACACGGTAAGAGAATCAAAATCCCAAGTCAGTGAACAGAATGTTTTGCAAAGTTTTGTTCTGTAATTCAGATTCCAAGCATTTCTTGTCGTCTCCTTCCGTTGCAATTTAATTGGAACATGAACATTATCAGTGCTGGACAATAGAACACAACAACCAACCTATTACTAATATCAACATCAAACAGTCCAACATCAGGATTAGGTTCAACAATTTTCCTCTGATATGCCATAACACCAATTTTAACCTTGGAAGAGCATGTCTCAGTGTATGATTATGACATATTTATTCACTGCTTACTGCAACTATGTGGCCGATGAGCAAATGAGCAAGGCTGATAGTTGGTGCCAGTTGGGAGTTGGCGGTGTGCCTCACCCTCACTATGGTTTGGATTGAGACCACCCAGTCTCTCTTCACCAGGTGCCTATACAGCTAACAGAAAAATTAGACTTTTAACCTGTTCATCTGGAGGGGATTAATTTGGGTGAAAGGGCAATATTCCAAATCCCTGAATCACTGAAATTCTTGGAAAACATCAAACCCACTGTCAGAGTGGGTCCAAACTTTGAAGTCTGCAATTTGTGAATTATGGTAACATGACTTGTTTAATATCACCTTTGAGTTTATTTGGACTGACGATAAAATTATGTTTATTATCTCATGCTTTTCTTTATTTGATTTTTCTAGGAATGAATTTAAACAAACGAGAATTAAATGAGCATGTGGAATTTGAGTCGCAAACATATTATGCTGCGTTTGCAGCAGAATTAGAGGCCTGTGCACAGCCAATGTGGGGACTTTTAACACATTGTAAAATTAGGGTAAGATGTTTCACATGATATGTCATCAAGGCACATGAAATAACATGAACTACAAAAATTAATAAATGTACTGAAATGGATTTAATTGTGTTTTACAAAATGATGAAGCAGAATTACAAATTATTAGATTTCTGGGCCTTGCCTCTTAATGTGCTTGCTTTACTTCAGTTTGAGAGTGATGATGATTTTGTTTTTAGATTGGATGATTAGTTGGATGAAGTTGAGCTCCACCATAGGTCTATTTAAACTGAAGTAAAAACATAAAATTCTGAGGATACATAGAGGATTCCTTAGTATTTGAAAGGACAGATGAACATTTAAGGTCTTAAGCCATTTTCAGAAGCGTGTGACAGTTCCTTTTATGGGACTGAGCAAAATGTGAAAGAGAGAAATGGGTAAAAGCCAAGAGTTAGGTATAATGAAGTACGTTGCAAAAGAATATCATTTTAAAGATTTGGAAAGAAGTATCAGAACCTAGATGGGAAACAAAATTTAAAACACATTCTGAAAAAACTTTCAAGGCCAAAAGCGGCATGACAGAAGCTTAGAAATGCAATAACATGATATAGATTGATTCCCAAAACTAGTTAGGCAAAGGCAGGTAAATGGAGTTAGATCACATCAACCATGATCTCATTCAATAACCAAACAGTCTTGAGAGGCTAAATGGTCTTCTGTTCCTATCAATGAAAACTTTTTCAGGTGGTAACATACCAAGGGGGAGAGGATATGGAATTCTTCATATAATTGTCTACCTTGATTTCCAAAAAGGCTTTTATAAAGTTTTTCACAAGAGATCCTCTTACAAGTAGTTATAACTGGTATTGCATGGATGTCACTTAGTAACTAGCTAAAGGGAAGGAAACAAAAGGATGGCATGGTGGCATAGTGGTTAGCACTGTCAGGATTCTTTGATTCTATCCAATGAAAGAATAGTTTTAAAAGGACCCGGTTCACACGAAGGACAACAGTTAATTTGGTGCTGAAGATCCTCATTTACTGAGTAATACGCAAATGACCAGGAATTGTACTCTCAAATCAAAGTAAAGTCACAGCCAACATCAAAGTAAAGGAGATAGTGTTAGATCTTGACACTTTCAAATCTAAAGAGTTTGAAACTGGTTGATCAGTGACATAAATTTCAATATAGGCAAATGAAAGATACTGCATATTTGAAAGGTGCGAGTAATCCATGGATGGGTTAGAACTTTCCAAGGAAGGAGTTGAAAAAGATCTAAAATTGTTAGTTTTTTTTTAATTTTAGAGGACCCAATTATTTTTTTCCAATTAATGGGCAATTTAGCGTGGCCAATCCACCTATCCTGCACATCTTTGGGTTGTGGGGGTGAAACCCATGCAGACACGGGAGAATGTGCAAACTCCACACGGACAGTGACCCAGGGCCGGGATTCGAACCCAGGTCCTCAGTGCTGTAGGCAGCAATGCTAACCACTGTGCCACCGTGCTGCCCCTAAAACTGCTGGTTGACCATGTAAGGGTGCAATAAACAGTTATATTTGCAAAATCAGTTGAGTTCTATTGAACCGTTACAGGGTAAAAGTAAATTACTGCGGATGCTAGAATCTGAAACGAAAGAGAAAATGCTGGAAAATCTCAGCAGGTCTGGTAGCATCTGTAGGGAGAGAAAAGAGCTAATGTTTCGAGTCCGATGACTTTGACAAAAGAGTCATCGGACTTGAAACATCAGCTCTTTTCTCTCTCTACAGATGCTGCCAGACCTGCTGAGATTTTCCAGTATTTTCTCTGTCGAACCTTTACAGGGACTTGGTCAGGCTGCGCCTGCAGTAGTACATGCAGTTATGGTTCCCATGATATAAAGAGACAGTCCAGGTTCTAGAGGCAGTGCATATGAATCTGATGTGGGGTCTTTTGAGGGAAGAGCTATGAGAAATGATGAGATAAGGCTCTTCAAACGTGTATATGTATGTAATAGGATAGAGAAAATAAACAAAACCGAAGGAATAGGAACATTTTCTTGGTATTCTTGATGCAATCTTTCAGTTCCTCATCCATACAATTTGGAGGATGAGTGGTATTGAGCAAGCTATATGGTGCTGTAAGAATTAGGAAACTAACTGATGAGGGTGAAATGAAGAAGTGATTAACAATTAAGCAAATGCTGGTTTATTAATATGGTTATTGCTGAATGCTTCGATTGACATTCAAAAATTTTGTAATTTTACTAGGATTATTTTGTGACTTTCTTTGTAGGAAACACAGGAATACACCAGAACGGTGGTCAGATACTGTCTGGACGCATTGCAGGATTGGTTTGATGCCATCAATTTTGTTGATGAGGTACTGATGAAATAGAGCAATATGTTTGCAAAATGAATTATATATTTTTATTTATGAATTTTCTTAATTAGAATTAATATAAATGTAGTTAAATAAGCTGAAATGGAGTAATTAAACAATACACTCTCATGAATTTAAGTTTTTTAAATAAATAAATTAGAAGTACAACATTAATTACCTTATTGGAGATTTGTACATGGTAAATGGCAGTATGCTACTCCATATCTCCAGATTTGGAAGGAAATCATTCAGTTGGTGTCACTGTGAACTTTGCCAGGGCGTAGCTTTTTAGGGACTACCTAAGGTTGACATAATTTGATCCTTTGAGGAGGCAGCCACACTTGAAATCATTAATTTCAATTAGATACTGTTTTGTTCTTGGTTGATGTTTTCATGCGCAGTTTGTGATGGCTGTCCAAAACAGGATAAGCTAAATGAGTATTCGATCTCCAACTAATTTGTTGAGGAAAATATTTTTATTCAGCAGTTTAGTACCATGACAGCATTGAGGCAAAGGTTTTGGAATGGTGTGTGGCAAAGGATCCAATATGTTAGAGAAAAAATAGCACGTTATGATGAAGTGTATGAAATTTCCTGCATTTAAAATGATGGGATCCCATAAGAAGGATTTTTTTCTTTCAGGTGATGGGTATGTCATATAAGTGCAAAATAATCAGAGCCCTCCTCTCCTCCCAAGATCTTTAGCAAGTGGCTATCTTTAATAGCTGATTACTTGATGAATGGCAGAACATGAACTACTTACAGAGATTAGCATACATACATGTTTCACTTAATGCAAACATCAATCGTCCGGAGTTATTTGGGAGTAAGAATTGATTGGCAAATACAATTCTTCTAAAACATTCTCTGAGCAGACAAAATTATAGAATATTGAGAGGAACTGCTCAGCAATCTGAAATGCTGAAAATACTCAGTCTAACAGCATTTGTGGAATTAATCTTTCAAGCCTGTGACCTTTCATTCAAAATGTTAGAATTTATTAAGTTTAGAGGGAGTGAAAGAGAGGAAGGTAGGAAGAAGAAAGAAAGGAAGGTCTCACAGATTGGAGGGCAGGAAAGATTTAATGATAGATGGTTTTGTGATGCAAAGCCAAAGGGAGTGGTAACAAGTAAATGAACAAAGGATGTGTCTCGAGAAATGGCAGAAGCCTGGATAATGCCATCTGAAAGAAGCAAAGGTAAGGAAATAGAGAAGTGAAAGGGAAAATAAACAAAGCAGCAAAGAAAAATGGAATATAATGCAGGTGGAGGTAAGTCTAAAATAGTTGAAAACAATGTTGAATCCAGAAGACTTGATTAATCTGACTCGTAGAGGTCTGGTGCTTTTGCCATTCAGTGAATCATATATGTGGTTCAGGTATTTGAAATTGGAAAAATGTACAAGGTCGAACAAATATTTTCATGATTGCTCAGTAATATGGAGCTCGACAACAGACATGATGTGAGGTCTGTGGTTCATTCTTTCCATTGTAGTTACTTTTATGGTTGGACTTGTTTGTCTTGGGAGATTTAATATATTTTATTTTGGCCTGAATCTTGTATTTAAAAAAATATATATTTTTATTCTCCTTTTTCACATTTTCTTTTAAATTTGTACCCACCAACAATAAACAATAATAATAACAAATATAATGTCAATCCTCAAATCAACAACAACAATCCCATCCTCCCACCAACCCCCAAACAACTGCCCGCATGTTAACATAAACAAATAACAAAAAGGAATCAGGAATCACTCATAGTCAGCATTAACACAGTCACCCCCCCACCACCCCACTAATGTTCGATGTTACCCATTATGTATTCTTGAAAGTACATAATGAATAACGTCCATGAATTGTAGAACCCTTCCATCCTTCCCCTCAGTTCAAACCTAACCTTCTCAAATGTCAAGAATTCCAACAGGTCCCCCCCGCCACGTCAGGGCACAGGGTGGAGAGGTTGATCTCCATCCCAACAGGATCCGCCTTCAGGCGATCAACAAGGCGAAGGCGACAACATCTGCCTCCACACACGTTTCCAACCCCGGCTGGTCCGACACCCCGAATATGGCCTCCCAAGGGCCCGGGTCCAGTTTCACGTTCACCACTTTAGAGATTACCCTAAAAACCTCCTTCCAGTAATCCTCCAGCTTTGGACAGGACCAAAAGATATGAACGTGATTTGCGGCCCCCATGCGGCAACATTCACACATCTTCTACCTCCTCAAAGAGCCGGCTCATCCTCGCCCTTGTGAGGTGTGCTCCATATACCACCTTCAGCTGTATCAGCCCCACCCTCGCGCATGAGGTGGAGGCGTTCACTCTCCGGAGCACCTCACACCAGAACCCATCCTCCATACCCTCTCCCAATTCTTCCTCCCACTTTGCTTTGGTCCCTTCCTGTGGTGCCTTCTCCTTTTCCAAAGTAGGCTTGTAAACCGCCGACACTACCCTCTTTTCGAGCCCCCCCTGCCGTCAGCACCTCCTCCTGCACTGTGGAGGCCATCTCCACCGGGAAGCTCTGTGTCTCCTTCCTGGCAAAATCTCGAATCTGCATGTATCTAAACATTTCCCCCCCCTGCTCCAGCCCATACTTCGCTCCCAGCTCCTTCAATCCTGCAAACCGATCCCCAAGAAACAAATATTTTAGTGTCTTAATCCCCTTCTCTTCCCATTTCCAAAAATTTCCATCCCACTTCCCTGGCTCAAATCTATGGTTCCCCCGAAGCCTGAATCTTGTGTAATGGAGCTTGCAATAATAAATTTAAAAGCGGTTTTGTAAACTGCAGAAAGGTAGGCACCTGAATTTTGATGTCTTGACTTCATGAAAAGGGACTTCCCAGAGTTAAGTCTTAAAGTAACCGATTGTTCAGCTGATTGTAGCAGTACAATCCTGTTTTAAGTCTATGGCCTCCAAAGATTTTCAGTGAACATCAGAGAGCAGGTTCTCATCTGCTCCTATTGATGAAGTAGATAGCATAGATTATATAAAAGTTTTAATTTTTTTTCAATAACCTAAATGCATTCTGTCATGCATATATTTTGGTACAAGTATGATATTTGTTTTATTCAACATGAGACTTTAAAGATTTACCGTATATACTCGCGTATCATTCGATCTCGCGTATCATGTGACCCCTAAATTTTCGTCCCCAAAACATGATTTTATGGTATACCTCATGTATCATGCGAGTCACTTTTTTGGAAATTAATTTTGGAAACGAAAACTTCCAAATGGTATCATTGTGTGGTTTCTGCAGAGTAGATTCTGCTGTGAAAGCTGTTCGCGATTCGAACAGCTTTCCAGCTGGCTTTACTAGCGTCGTTCAGCCACTTGCCGTTTCCATTCATAAAAACATGAATGAAACGTCAAGTGGCTGAACATCTTCCCATCAGAATGCTGTGGTCAAAATCTGAAGAGTAGTATTCTGATGGGAAGATGTTCAGCCACTTGACGTTTCCATTCATGTTTTTATGAATGGAAACGGCAAGTGGCTGAACGACGCTAGTAAAGCCAGCTGGATGCTATGTGACTTATCTTGGCCAGCATTTCACACCCGCAATTTTTGTACCTCGCGTATCATGCGGCCCCCAAAATTTAGGCTTCAAATTAGGTGCTCAAAAGTCGCATATTACGCAAGTATATACGGTACTTAAAAAATGCAAAATTCAAATGTTTGAAAACACAAAACTGATTCAGTCGTGTAATTCCTTCACTGGCAAAAATAATTAATTCCCACAATGATGTGGCTTTGGCGATTGAAACTTTGGCGAATGCTGTTGTGGAATAGGCGACTAAGAAATACATCAAATAGTCTGGATGCCCTGTAAAAGCCTTATTAATGTATTCTTGTGGACAGTCCTAATTAGTTTTTTTGCACTGAAAATCTTTGAAACATGTAAAAGATTGACGCACTGTTCGCTATTTTCTTTCATTGTGATCGTGCAGCCCAGATCAGGGCGGAATGCCCCGACCACCCCTCCCCTGGGCAGGGTCGGGGAATCGCCCGGGGCCTTCGTAAATGCCATGGCCGGAATTCTCCGCCACCCAGGAATCGGTGATTCTCCGGCCTGAGTTGGGCCGAAGTCCCGCCGTTGTCAGGCCTCTCCCGCCGACGTGGTTTAAACCACCTCTGGTGGTGGCGGGAGCAGGCCCCGGGGTCCTGGGGGGGACGCGGGCGATCGGACCCCGGGGGGTGCCCCCACGGTTGCCTGGCCCACGATCGGGGCCCACCGATTGGCGGGCGGGCCCATGCCGTGGGGGCACACTGTTTCTTTCGCTGCCGCCACGGCCTCCATCAGGGCGGAGGCGGAAGAGACCCCCCTCCACCGCGCATGTGCCGGTGGTGACGTCAGCTGCCGCTGACGCCGGTCGGCAGGGCGCCAAAGGCCGTTGGCGCCAGTCGGCGGAGTGGGAGCCACTCCGGCGCGGGCCTAGCCCCTAAAGGTGCGGAGAATGGGGGAGGCCCGACGCCGGAGTGGTTCTCGCCACTCCGGTACGCCGGACCCCCCGCCCCGCCGGGTAGGGGAGAATCCTGGCCCAGGAACTCACCGTGTGGGAGAACCACGGATGCAAACCTGCATCCTTCTCCACTCTGTGGCAATCTTATTAATATCCTGGATTGTGTATGTCCTGATGTTTTTATGCAAGGGTTGGAATGAAGGGGCAACATGGTGGCGTAGTGGGTTAGCACTGCGGCCTCACGGCGCCGAGGTCCCAGGTTCGATCCCGGCTCTGGATCGCTGTCCGTGTGGAGTTTGCACATTCTCCCCGTGTTTGCGTGGGTTTCGCCCCCACAACCCAAAAATGTGCAAGCTAGGTGGATTGGCCATGCTAAATTGCCCCTTAATTGGAAAAAATGAATTGGGTACTCTAAATTTATAAAAAAAAGAAGAAAGAAAAACCAGTTGCAATGTAATCCTATTACTATATTTTGAATTTTGAGCAAAAACATGTGGGTCTGACATGTATACAGTTCTGTCCTGCATGAATTTGTTGCAATTTAGTATGTCTGTTTGTCGTTGCAGTTTAGAATACATTTGAGTGGTATTTTGTAACATTATGAACTATATTTATTTTCAAGTGTAATAAGGAAACATTATAGTATTGCAGTCGAGAAGCTTCAGATTGGTTTCTTATTCTTTGTGTTTTTTTTTATCTAGCCTTCTCCTAACCAGGTTACATTTCACTTGCCTCTTCATCGCTACTATGCTATGTTTCTGAGCAAGGTAATGCCATATTCATAACAATGTGTCAATTTTTATAAAATAACAGTTTTTAGCAATGTAGAAGTTTCACATGTTCAGATGTGGATATGATGTGAGTCCAAATGTTGTTATTAAAATGATCAAATTTGCCTGTGCAGTATTCTAATAAAGTTTATCACTTGATCATTCTAGAACCTGCCCGATTTTTCTTCCATTAAAGTCAATGGAATAAAAATTAGGTGACAACCCAGGTAATGATGTTGAAATATATCTGAGTACCGCAATGATGGCACAGTAAATGGTGTAGATAAAAGCATAAAATTACAAAGGAACATTGATTGGTCAAGTGAGTGTGCAAAACCAGTTGGTAGGTGTGTGAAGTCATCACCCACTTTCAACCAAAATTGGATAGATCTGAGTTTGAATGGTAGAAAGCTAGAAGCACAAAGTCCACAGAGATTTAGAGGTCCATGTACACAGATTGCTAAAATGTAGTAGTAATGTACAAAAATAACCAAAAAAGCTAATGGAATTTTGACCGTTGTGTCTCGAGGGAGATAATATAAAGGTAGGAAATGTTGCCACAGCAATGCAAAGTCCTGTCTAGATCATGTCTAGGTATATTCTTGACATCACAATTTAGGAAAGGGTATATTGGCCTTGAAAAGAGAGAAATGCCGAATCATCAAAATGTTGCCAGGGCTACATGGTTAAATTACGATGAGAGGTTACATAAACTTGACTTGTATTCCCTGGAATATGGAAAATTGAGGGTGATTAAATTGAGGTTATGATGATTTTGAAAGAAATTGATAGGCTGAACAGTGTCACGAACTTGGTAGAGACAAGTCATCCTTTTATTTTTTTTTGGTTTGGAAATTTACTAAAAGAATTAAGCCACAAAGGGGCGGTCCGGTGATGCAGTGGTTCGCACTTCTGTCTCATGGTGCCGAGCACCCGGGTTTGGCCCCGGTTCACTTGAAGAGTTAAGTTTTCACTTTCTCCCCGTGTCTGCGTGGGTCTCAGCCCCACAAACCAAGATGTGCAGGGTAGGTGGATTGATCACGCTAAATTGCCCTTAATTGGAAAACAATAATTGAGTACCTTAAATTTAAAGAAAAGAATTAAGCCACAAGGTTCACTGTTATTAGTATTAATGTTCTTTCATTTTTGTGTCGTAAGATACTTCTGTTTTAAACCATGAACCATGGAACCCACTGTTCAGCCTATCAATTTATTTCAAAATCATCGTAACCTCAATTAAATTACCCCCCAATTTTCTATATTCCAGGAATACAAGTCTAGTTTATGTAATCTCTTCTTGAACCTTGTGGCTATGGTTAAACTATGGTTTAAAAAAGAAGTGTCTTCCGACCCAAAAATGAAAGAACATGAATACTAATAACTACACTGTGTCTTACATAACCATTTACATTAAAGACTGTAAAAGCGCAAAGAAGATAGTTACTTTAAATCAAACTCCTTACTCAACTTTTCTTCTGGACCCTTTTCACTTGCACCCCCATGTTATAACCCACAAGTATCTTACAGGGTGGGAACAATTAACTTCCCCGTGAAGCTTTCAGAATATGGGCTCCCCCATTAAGGGGGCGGGGGACCTCTAAACAATCGATAGTTGGATGGTATATAAAGCTGACCATTTAGGCACCGGAAGACAGACCCAGTTGTGATGTATATAAAAGTTATTGCAAAGAAACAAAGTTTCTTTGAACTACCCTGTGTGGACTCTTTTGTGGTCTTTTAAACGCAAATAACTCAATTCAGATACTTATTAAAAATTGGAAAAGTAATCAGTTGGCCTGAGTACTGTTTCAAAGATGTGTATAGGGGTTGAGATTTCTTATTTCTGGCAAGGTTGATCCTTCACATCCCACTGTTCAACGCAGGCATCACCAGCATCTAGGCATAGCCACCTCAGGTTGGAACTCTGCCGTTCTACCGTTGTTTAAATCTGGAGTCTTGTATTATTGGCCAGGGTTTAGAGAACACCAAAGTATATCACGGAGTTCACCTGACCCAAAACTTTTAATAGATTTACAGGGAGCACAAGGTCCCACTTTACAGGTGTGATGCAACAGAGATGTAAAGTATTTTTAAACAAAAACGTGTTTATTCTATGAATCCAGTTAACATTTTATAAACACACAGTAAACATCTTATCAACTACCAACACTGATAACCCCCCCAAAGATACAGTACTCTATAGATAACCCTTAGTATCTTTCCTAACAACATCATAAAAAGGGTCAACGACCCTTTTTAACAAAGACAGTAGGTTTGCATTTATTACAGAAACAGGTATTACTTGGAAATCATCAAGTGATCTGGAGACATTCTTTAGCATGCAGAGAGAGAGACCCCAAAATACACCTCCTTGGTTTGAATGTAGCTCCCCAACTGAAAACGAAACTAAAACTCAGAGCCAAAAACAGCTTCCAGCTCAAAATGAAAGTAAAAAGTAGAGCCAGAGCGCAGCTCCACCCACACACTGACATCACTGTAGCCACTTGAGAAGACAAACATTTCTTAAAGTGACATTCCCATGACACTTGCATTGAAACTCCTTTTTCAGCTCGGTTACCCAGAAGTTCAATCCACTGTGAGTAGAGTCCTTCAGTAACAAGACAGTAAACTATTTTAGCCAGAAACCTCTAAATTTTAAAACTAAAACAATGTTTAAGACCAGAGTCACCATCACAATTTCTCCCCTGTAATTAACTTCCCATTGACCCTTTTTCTGTTGCCTATCATGTTGGGACATGATCAGTTCATGGAAGCAAGTGGCCATTTACAATCCTGTAAAATCCCGATGGAGGTTGGCACGGTGGCCCAGTGGTTAGCACTGCTACCTACGGCGCTGAGGACCGGGTTTGATCCCAGCCCTGGTCACTGTCTGTGTGGAGTTTCCACATTCTCCCCATTTTGTTTGGGTTTCACCCCCACAACCCAAAGATGAGCAGGCTAGGTGGATTGGCCACGCTAAATTGTCCCTTAATTGGGAAAAATAATTGGGTACCCTAAGTTTATTTTTTAAAATCCTGATGGAGTTCAATTCCAGGGTATCCGCCATCAAATTTGTGTCACATGGAACTTCATGATAGCCGAGAAGGCCCCATTCCCACATTAATGCATCTCTACATAACCCGGTATTCTTTCAAACATGGACTCTATCAATAACAGCAGGTTTAAATGGAATATAAAACCACAAGAAAGCCGGTATTCTTTCAAACGTGGTCTATGTCAATAACAGCAGGTTTAAATGGAATATGAAATCACAAGATGTAAATGTGTGAAAACGTCTATTCAATTTGTTCACACCATACAATGGCTTGACCTTGCGAGCGGCTGGAGCTTTACATTGAACAATGTCTGGAGTTAGCTCCAGAAAAGTGCACAATGCAATCCACCATGTTGCCAGTGCAATCAAACATTGTATTTGGTGTTTTCATGCTGCAGTGCAAAACCTGAAAGCATCTCTACAGCCTTTGTGGAATTGGATAGAGGCGTAGATGGGCATTCAGAGGGTTCTCAGCATCCTTGGCTCCTCTGCTGAAGAACGTACTGCATCTACGATGGCACTATCTGTTAGTTCTGAGGTGAAGCGCACAGCGTCGTTCACCTCTTTGAAATTTTCCATGCTGTCTTCCTGCAGACGAGTAAACAGCGCCTCGCTGTCGGGTTCATTGCCATCACCATGCTCTTCCTCGTTCTCAGTATCTTGTGCAGGCTTGATCTGTTCGAATTCAGTGTGTTGGAAGTAGTTGGAAGTTGTGGCTTCTGTCACCATCCGACGCGTCATCTTCATCATGAGCATGATCTTGAGAACAAATAGATAGCTTTCTCACAGGTTTAGCTTTGTCTATCTTTTCACAGAGAGATTTCCATGCCAAATGCTGGCTTGCCCAACACTCCCATGATTTTGTGCTCCAGTGTAGTCTAACTCTGCTCTGAGTTGTTAGTGCAGTCATATGACAAGTTTGGCTAATCGGGAGTTACCAGTGCAGTATTTTGGTTTATCATGGATATTGTCCTATGGGTTAGCTATTCTGCCGACAGGATTGGCTGATAACATAAATGGAATTTTGTGTCATCTGATTTTGCCTCATTGTGGTTTCAATGTAAATCACCTTTCAGAGAAACCTAGGGCGGAATTCTCCGACCCCCGGGGGGGTCAGAGAATCGCCCGGGGCCGGCGTCAATCCCGCCTCCGCCGTGGCCCGAATTCTCTGCCACCTGGGAATCGGCGGGGGCGGTTGCCGTGCCGCGCGCGCGGTGATTTTCCGGCCCGTGATGGGCCAAAGTCCCGCCGCTGACCAGCCTTTCCCGCCGACGGGAATCAAAGCACGTCTGGTGCTGGCGGGATTGGTGGCGCGGGCGGGCGCCGGGGTCCGGGGGGGGGGGGGGGGCGATCTGGCCCCGGGGGGTGCCCCCACGGTGGCCTGGCCCGCGATCGGGGCCCACCGATCGGCGGGCGGGCCTGTGCCGTGGGGGCACTCTTTTTCTTCCGACTCCGCCACGGTCTCCACCATGGTGGAGGTGGAAGAGACCCCCTCCCCCGCGCATGCACCGGGATGACGTCAGCGGCCGCTGCCGTTCCGGCGCATGCGTGGACTTCCGCCGGCCGGCGAAGGCCATTCGGCCCCGGCAGGCGGGACGCCAAAGGCTGTTCGCGCCGGCCGGCGGAGCGGAAGCCACTCCGGCGCGGGCCTTTGGGGAGGCCCGACGCTGGAGTGGTTCTCGCCGCTCCACAACGCCGGGACCCCCCACCCCGCCGGGTAGGGGAGAATCCCGGCCCTAGTTCTTAAAGCTACCATCATCCCAAACAAAAGTCCTGTCCCCCAAGCACATGACCATTGTTGTAGAGAAAAACATTTTCTTCTGTGTGGAACATTGAGGACAAGGGGACATAACCTTAAAATCAGTACAGGCCATTTAGGAAAGAAGTTAGAAAATGCAGTGGCAGAATTGTGGAATTCTCTTCAATCAAAAACAGTAGATCATAGCCCACATGGTATTTTTAAATCTGTGATGAATACATTTTTGCTAGCCAAGAGATATAGAACCAAGGAAGGCAAATGGAGTTAAAATATTGATCAGGTATGGTCTCATTAAATGGGATGAGTCAACATTTAGGAAGGCAAATTCAATGTTAGCATTCATGTCGAGAGGGCTAGAATACAAGACCAGGGATATACTTCTAAGGTTGTATAAGACTCTGGTCAGACCCCATTTGGAGCATTGTGAGCAGTTTTGGGCCCTGTATCTAAGGAAGGATGTGCTGAGCTTGGAAAGGGTCCAGAGGAGGTTCACAAGAATGATCCCTGGAATGAAGAGGTTGTCATATGAGGAACGGTTGTGAATTCTGGGTATGTACTTGTTGGGAGTTTAGAAGGATGCGGGGGGATCTTATTAAAACTTACAAGATACTACGAGGCCTGGATAGAGTGGATGTGGAGAGGATGTTTCCACTTGAAGGAAAAACTAGAACCAGAGGACACAATCTCAGACTAAAGGGACGATCCTTCATAACCAAGATGAGGAGGAATTTCATCAGCCAGAGGGTGGTGAATCTGTGGAACTCTTTGCTGTAGAACACTGTGGAGGCTAAATCACTGAGTGTCAGAGATAGATAGGTTCTTGATTAATAAGGGGATCAGGGTTTAAGGCAGGAGAATGGGGATGAGAAAAATATCCGCCATGATTTAATGGCAGAGCAGACTCGATGGTCTGAGTGGCCTAATTCTACTCCTTTGTTTTATGGCCTTATGATAGACTTGAAGGACTGAATGGATGACTATTATGATGTGAAATTCTTGCACAGTAATGTACTATCATTTTTATAATTCTTTAAAATTCTTGTCAGTTAAATCATATTGGTGAGTAGATGTGTTATTGTCACTACAAATATAAATCATATCCTTCCAAAGTGGGCTGTGCCAGAAGCAAGTGGGGTATTATCATTTTTGCGAGAGTTGTAAAGAAACTGAATTAAGAAAAAAATTATCATGTGATTCCTGCTTTTGAATATTGAGGTCAGTGTTTCCTTGGCAAAAATGGCCGACTATAAACAAGCTAAGCCCCATGATCCTGTTTTTGAGTAAGGGTGGTAGGTGCTCCAGAACACCAACTCCAGGTTCCCTTCCAAGGCACATATCTTCGGGACTTGGACATGTATTGCATTTCCTTCATCATCACCGGGTCAAAATCATAGTACTTCCAACCTAATGTGGGAGGTTCTTCACCACATGGACTGCAGCAACTCAAGAAGGCAGCTCACAGCCACCATCTCGAGGGCTGCTGGGGATAAACAATGAATGAATGAGCCATTCAATATGACTAACACAATTGTTAGTGATGTCCCCATTCCTGTAATTAAAATAAACTCTCTTCAAATGTAATGTAATCAATGCTAAGATATAAAGTAGCTGTATAAGGCATATCTTTGCTATACTGCCGCTAATGAAGATCAATAGAATTTGTCTTTTAAATTGTTGCCATGTATTGGTTTAATAGTTTGAATAACTTTACAAGAAATTTTGAAAGATGCACACTGCAACCGAAGATGCTTAATGATTATTTTAGAATTTGTTAAATAAATGTAATGTTAATTGAAAAATAAATAATTTAACTTATCCTCAACATTATGTGTTCCTATAATATGTATGTTGATGTCTTGACCACTTTACAGGCTATTAGATGTCAGCAATTGGATCTTGATTCACTTTTGCCAGATCAAGAGATGTTAATGAAAATGATGGTTCATCCGCTTCAAATCCAGGTCTTTTCATTTTTCTTGTGTGATTGTGATTGTGTCAGTCAACATGATATGCCTCCTGCAAATGTAGTGCTTCTTACTGATTACATTTCTGTTTGGGTTTTTTCTGGTGAAATGATTTGCACAACTGTAAAAGTAACGGTGGCAAATTAAAATTCAAGGGACAGAAAATGTACGAAGAAGGCGGGTGTAAAACTAACGAGAAGGAATTAATGAGTTCTTATGAAAAATACCAATTTTGAATGACCAATTAGGACAGGGGTGGGCAAACTTTTCCGTGCAAGGGCCACATTCAGAAATTCACAATTTTAAAGAGCCGCATAGTATATTAAGTAAAATAATTACTTCACCCAGTTATGATTCTGGGCGCCTCATATAGAACATAGAACAGTACAGCACAGAACAGGCCCTTCGGCCCTCGACGTTGTGCCGAGCAATGATCACCCTACTCAAGCCAACGTATCCACCCTATACCAGTAAGTAACCCAACAGCCCCCCCATTAACCTTAAAAAAAATAAATAAAAATAATATATATTTTTTGTAATGACTTGGTGGGCCGCATAAAGACCTTCGGCCCGCGGGCCGTAGTTTGCCCACCCCTGAATTAGGAGAATATGCAAATTAAAGAAACAAGACTAACCAAGCAAACACTCTCTTGTATGTCATTCTGTACTCCAATTGAAAGTTGCAACACCCTAAAGAGTGTTTCAACCAAAAAATAAATTTCATGTTTCACAAAGCATGACTAAACTCTTCAACAAATTGTTTTGTATGTTTTTTTAAAACAGGAAGACATGTTTACTTCAAAGCATTAGCTAATCTCAAATGTCTGGGCATGGTTTGAGTTACCCCCAAACTCCACAGCACCCAGAACAAATTGAACAACCATGTGTAGGAACATAGGAATTGGGAGCAGAAGTAGGCAATTCAGCTCTTGGAGCCTGCTCTGTCATTCAATCAGATCATGGCTGATCTCTCCCTGGTCTCAAATCCACCTCCCTGCCTGTTCCCCATATATCTTTAACCCGGTTTTAAAATCGGAAATATATCTATCTCCTTCTTGAAACCATTTAATGATTCAGACTCCCGCACAATTGGGCAGAGAGTTCCACAAATTCATCACCCTCTGCGAGAAGTGATTCCTCTTCATCTCAGTTTTAAATCTACCACCTCTCAACCTTTATCTGTGACCTCTCGTTCTAGATTGCCCCACTAGGGAGAACATTTGGTCTATGCTTACTTTCTCAATCCCTCTTAGTATTTTACATACCTCCATCAGAAAACTTCTCATTCTTCTGAACACCAGTAAATATAATCCCAAACTGTTCAATTTCTCCCCATAAGTCAACCCTTTCATCCGCAAAATCAATCTGGTGAACCTCACCTGAACTGCCTCCAATGCTATCGCGTCCTTCCTCATATAAGGAGACCAAAACTGGATACAATGGTCCAGATGTGGTCTCACCAACACCCTACACAATTGCAACAACACTTCTCTACTCTTATACTCCAGGCCTTTTGCAATAAATGCTAGAATTCCATTTGTATGCTGTACCTGCATACTGACTTTTTGCGATGCATGAACAAAGACACCCAGATCTCGGGCAGCACGGTGGCTGCCTCACTGGGCCGAGGTCCTAAGTTCGATCCCGGCTTTGGGTCACTGTCCGTGTGGGAGTTTGCACATTCTCCCCATGTCTGCCTGGGTTTAGCCCCCAGAGTCCGAAGATGTGCGGAGTAGGTGGCTTGGCCACAGTAAATTGTCCCTTATTGGAAAAAATGAATTGGGTACTCGAAATTTGAAAAACAAAAGACATCCAGATCTCTCTGCCTAGACGCATTTTGAATCTACTTTCCGTTTAGTTAATTTGCCTTCATATTCTTTTGGTCAAAATGGATAACCTCACACTTATCCACATTAAACTCCATCTGCCAGATTTTGGCCCATTCTCCTAGCCTATCTATATCCATCTATAAACTCTTTATCGCCTCTTCACTGCTTGCTTTCCCACCTATTTTAGTACTACCTGCAAATTTTGCTATGTTACACTCTGTCCCTGCCTGAGGATAATTTATACAGATTGTAAACCGTTCCGGTCCAAGGCCTGACCCCTGCAACACCCGACAAGGTACAGTTCACCAGCTAGAGAAGGATTCATTTATCCTGGCCATCTGCTTTCTGTCAGTCAGCCAATCCTCAATCCAATCTAGTATTCTACCCCCAATCCCGTGCAATCTGATCTTCTGGATCAGTCTTTTATACGGTACCTTGTGAAACGCCTTCTGGGAGTCTAGATATACCACGCCCACAGTGTTCGTCATTATCCACCTTGCTGGTTACATCCTCAAAGAACTCAAGCAACTGTCGAGCATGATTCCCCATCATGGGCGGCAAGGTAACACAATGGTTAGCACTGTCGCTTCACAGCACCAGGATCCCGGGTTCGATTCCTGGCTTGGGTGTCTGCACGTTCTCCCTGTGTCTGCTTGGGTTTCCTCCGGGTCCTCCGGTTTCCTCCCAGAAGTCCAGAAAGATTAGGTAATTTGGATATTCTGAATTCTCCCGCTGTGTACTCGAACAGGCGCCAGAGTGTGGCGACTTGGAGCTTTTCACAGTAACTTCATTGCAGTGATTTTTTTTATTTTTTATTTTTATAAATTTAGAATACCCAATTAATTTTTTCCAATTAAGGGGCAATTTAGCATGGCCAATCCACCTACCCTACACATCTTTTGGGTTGTGGGGGTGAAACCCATGCAAACACGGGGAGAATGTGCAAACTCCACACGGACAGTGACCCAGAGCCGGGATCGAACCTGGGACCTCGGCGCTGTGAGGCAGCAGAGCTAACCCACTGCACCACCGTGCTGCCCTTCATTGCAGTGATAATGTAAGCCTTCTTGTGACAATAAAGATTTCTCTTTTCTCTTAAAGCCATGCTGGCAATGGTGGATTGAGCTATGTTTTTCTAAATGTTTTGTCATAGATTTTCCATGCATTCATGAGTTTTTTCTCTCTAGGTTTTATAACCATAAGCTTCATTTTCTCATTCTGTGACAACATTTCTATGCTTCTTTGGGTTTTAAATTATCTTTAAAACCACCTGGAACATTTTGAAGTAATAACGTCAGTTAATTTTTCAGTAAGAGGAAGGACATCAAGAGTTAGAACATACAGTGCAGAAGGAGACCATTCGACCCATCGAGAGTGCACCAACCCACTTAAACCCTCACTTCCACCCCTCCTAACCTTTTGGACACTAAGGGCAATTTATCATGGCCAATCCATCTATCCTGCATGTCTTTGGATTGTGGGAGGAAACCGGAGCACCCGGAGGAAACCCACGCAGACACGGGGAGAATGTGCAGACTCCGCACAGACAGTGACCCAAGCCGGGAATTGAACCTGGGACCCTGGCGCTGTGAAGCCACAGTGTTCGTCACTTGTGCTACCGTGCTGCCCTAAGTTAGTTCTAAAGAGAAAATGACAGTAATTGTTGGAGAAATAAAACACTCGTCAATTTTTATTCCTGTAATTTCTTGATGTTTGTTATTGTGAAAGGTTTATGAGTAGGTTTCCAAAGCAGAATTATATATGAGTTGGCAACAAATGATACTTACTGATAATTTTCAAGGTAAAATGAACTAAACTTTACAAAAAACAAGTTTGACATTCGGTCATCAGAAATTCATGGTGTTTGGGGACTTCCAGTGGCGGAATGTAGGGGGAAGACTCGCACGAAGTGGCTCCGCTGCAGAACAGATCTTTTTTCCCCTTTTCTGTTTATAAATAAATTTAGAGTACCCAATTCATTTTTTTTCCAATTAGGGGGCATGATCAACCCACCTACCCTGCTCATCTTTGGGTTGTGGGGGCGAAACCCACGCAAACATGGGGAGAATGGGCAAACTCCACACAGGCAGTGACCCAGAGCCGGATTCGAACCTGGGACCTCGGCGCTGTGAGGCAGCAGTGCTAACCACTGCGCCACCGTGCTGCCCTCTTCTCCTTTTCTTGGCGCCACATGTAGTTTATTCTTCAGAAACTTATGATAGTTATCGGGTAGAGTTATCTCATGCTGAATCTAAAGATAGATTCAGCATGAGATAACTCTACCCTACACTTAAAGGGTAACTTTAAGTGTAGGGTAGAGTTATCTCATGCTGAATATATAACTCTACACTTAAAGCTTTAAGCAGAAACTCGTCAGTGGAGTCTGAAGCCTCTTGGGGCTCAATGGGAAGTAAGATGGCAGAGTTAGTTTCTTGCTGTCCATCCACTCCACTAACGGCCGAGGCTCTCACTAGTATTTTGGCGAAAGATTTTGAGAAGCACTGACAAATCATGTTGGAGGAGCCCAAAAGATCAATCGAAGAGGCCTTGGCCCCCATTTGAGTGGCTCTGGGAAAAACTAGTGAGACCGCCGGAGTCCATGGAATCACGTTGAAGAGTATGGAGTTGGCTTTATCGGATTACAGGATCGGATTGCCGCACTGGAGTCCAGTCTGACTTCGATGACTGGGACCAATAAATTGCTAAGAGCCAAGCTTAGTGACCTGGGAAACAGGTTCAGAAAGCAGAATATCCAGAAGCTGGTGCTGACATAGGGAATTGAGGGCTATTCCCGCATGGAATGTTTCCCGGACATGTTCCTCAAAATGGGTGAATTAGTCAAGGTCCATCGCTCACTGCGACTGAAGCCTCGTGCTGAAGATCCACCCCATATGGTGATTGTGTGATTCCAAAGTTTTAACGAAGAAGAGAAGGTTCAGCGATGGGCAAGGGAACACTGCGATTTCAAGTGGGAAGGCCACTCCATTAGGCTATATCAGGACATGCATTTAATGGAGTAAAGGCTGCTTTGTACAGGAGTGGAGTCAAGTTTGTGATTGTTTACTCAGCTCGTCTGAGTCACGTTTGATGATAAAGACTATTTTTTCAACAGCCAGGAGATGCAGATGCTTTTCTTAAAAGACATGAGTTGTGCGCTGCGCAATTTGGTTTATGGCTCTGTCGATGGGCATGTTGTATTATTTGCATTTCTTGTTTTTTCTTGTTCTTGTTAGGGTTGTGTTCTTATTGCTTTGGATTAGATTTGAGGTTCTCTACTCTGGGGTTTTGTTTTTTATATTAACATATAGTGCTGCATTCTTCCACCCTGACCGCCGCAACAACTCCATGGGTGAGGCGCCGACAATGGAAAAATCCATTGACCTCTGGCTGAATTCTCTGGTCGGCCATAGTTTCCTTTTTTCAATGTTGTTCAACAAGACATTTAGTTGCTGTTGGGACATGCAAGTTAAATGGAATTTTGGATTTTTTCATTTGATTCAAAGTACTGTACACACCCCTGTCAGCATCAACGGGGCCGAGGTGGAGATGGTTAGCAGGTTCAAATTCTTAGGCGTACACATCTCTAAAAATCTGTCCTGGTCCACCCACGTCGATGCTACAACCAAGAAAGCACAACAACACCTATATTTCCGCCGGAAACTAAGGAAATTTGGCATGTCCACATGCCAACTTTTACAAATGCACCATAGAAAGCATGCTATCTGGCTGCATCACAGCCTGATATGACAACTGCTCTGCCCAAGACCACAAGAAACTTCAGAGAGTCGTGCACACAGCCCAGTCCATTACACAAACCTACCTGCCATCCATTGACTCCATCTACACCTCCCACTGCCTGGGGAATTCAGGCAGCATAATCAAAGACCCCTCCCACCCGGCTTACTCACTCTTCCAACTTCTTCCATCGGTCAGGAGATACAAAAGTCTGAGAACATGCACGAATAGACTCAAAAACTGCTTCTTCCCCGCTGTTACCAGACTCCTAAATGACCCTCTTATGGACTAACTTGATTAATACTACAACCCTATATGTTTCACCCGATGCCGGTATTTATGCCGCTACATTGTGTACCTTGTGTTGCCCTATTATGTATTTTCTTCTTTTTTCTTTTCATTGTACATAGATACATAGAAGATAGGAGCAGGAGGAGGCCTTTTGGCCCTTGGAGCCTGCTCCGCCATTCATCATGATCATGGCTGATCATCCAACTCAATAGCCTAATCCTGCTTTCTCCCCATAGCCTTTGATCCCATTCTCCCCAAGTACGATATCTAGCCCCCTCTTGAATATATTCAATGATTTTGCATCAACTACTTCCTGTGGTAATGAATTCCACAGGTTCACCACATTTTGGGTGAAGAAATGTTTCCTTATCTCTGTCCTCATCTCACCTCGGTACACGTGACAATAAACAAAAGCCAAATCCTAATGTGTTTTTCTTTTTCTCCAGTTGGGAGTCTCCCTGCTAACTAGGAAGCTAATTAACGGGAATGGGTTTGGAGGGTTCGCTGTAGCTCATTATAATCACTTTTTAGAAAATGAGCGTTGAATTTTTGTTTTGTTTTGTCAAATGCAGGTTTTAATTTTAGGATAAGTCTTTGTTTGCCCTGCTTTCATTAGTGTTTGGGTGTGATTACATTCGACGGTGATGGTGTTTTTGGGAGGGGAGGGGGTGGGTGGGGGTAGTTTGCTGATGGTATCTTTTGTTGAGGCGTCCCATGCATTTTGTTTATTTTTTGGAAAAAGGACTTGGGGATGAAGATCTGTATGGATCTAAACACGAAGAGGAGCCTTGGCAATACGTTAATCTTGATTGCACCCTTCCCGCCAGGGAAAGCGGGAATGCATCCCATCTCTATAGGCCCCTCTTTACCGACGAACAGTGACAGCCGTGTATACCACTGACAGGATGCACTGCAGTAACTCACCAAAGTTCCTTAGACAGCACCGTCCAAACTCACAACCACTACCATCTTGAAGGACAAGAGCAGCAGATGCCTGGGTACCCCACCACCTAGAGTTTTCCCTCTAAATTACGCGCCACCCTGACTTGGAAATACATTGCTGATCCTCCACTGTCCCCGGGGCAACGTCCTGGAATTCCCTCCCATCAGTAGAGTGGGTGTACCTATACCTCAAGGATGGCAGCGGTTCAAGAAAGCAACTCACCACCCTTGTGAAGGGCAATTGGGGATGGGCAATAAATACTGGCCTAACTAGCAACGTCCACATCCTGTAAAATGAATTTTAAAAAACTTCCTCCGCCAGACTGGTCACATTCCACTTGTGGATCCGTATCCAATCGTGGGCTATCTGGATCCCCAGGTAGCGAAATGTGTTTTGTGCTATTTTAAATGGGAGACTTTTCAGCTCAACCCGTCTCCTCCTCGGGTTCACCGGGAAGACCTCATTTTTGCCCAAGATGAGTTTGTAGCCTGAGAAAGCCCTGAACACTTCAAGAAGCTTCTTGAATTCTTTCATGCCGTTTTGCGGGTCCGAGATGTAGAGGAGCAGATCATCCGCATAGAGTGAGACTTTGTGCCCTCTGCCGCCTCTTCGGATATCCTTCCAACTTCCAACCTCTTGCGTCTCACAGGACGATCGCCAGGCCTTCAATTGCCAGGGCGAACACGAGCAGAGACAGAAGGCATTAATGCCTGGTGTCTGTGCAACTGAAAGTATTCAGAGCTGGCGGTGTTAGTCCGAACGCTTGCCTTAGGCATGTCGTACAGGAGTTTCACCCATGAGGTAAACCTTGACCCTAGCCAAAACTGCTCAAGTATCTCAATGAGTCACTTCCATTTGATTCTGTTGTAGGCCATTTCTGCGTCCAGGAAGACGATCACCTCTGGTGTTTTCTCTCCCCCGTTGGGATTTGTATCACATTCTCCAGCCGTATGATTTTCGCAGTTAGCTGTCTACCCTTGACAAAGCCTGTCTGGGCCTCCGCGACCGTCTCTGGTACGCAGTTCTCCAGTCTCCTGGCCATTACTTTTGCGAGTATTTTTGCATCCGCATTGAGCAGCGAAATGGGTCTGTATGTTCCACATTCCGTTGTGTTTTTGTCTTTTTGGATATGAACGATATGGTGGCCTGTGTTAGCGTTGGAGGCAAGGTGCTCCTCGCTAGCGAGCCTGAGAACATCACCTGTAGGTGTGGGGTGAGAGCCGGTGTACATTTTTTGTAGAAGTCCGCCGGGAACCCGTCCAGTCCCTGCCCCTTCCCTGCCTGCATGGAGTTTATGCTCTCCATGACCTCTTCCAGTTCTATTGGTGCTTCCATCTTCCCCCTTCTGTCGTCCCCCACAACTGGCATGTCCAGTTAATCAAGGAACCGTTTCACCGTTTTGGCGGTTTTGTCCCTGAGGTGTACAGTCCCCGGGAAAGGCCTCAAATGCTTTGTTGACCTTTTTTTGGTCAGGCTACCAGTCGCCTCTGCTGTTCTTTACCTGGGCAATTTTCCTCATGGCTGCTTGCTTTCTCAGCTGGTGAGCCATTTTCTTTCTTTTACGACCTTGAGGTTTACTTCGCACAGCCAATGGTAGAGATAGTGAGAAGGCTAGCCTTCTCTCCATGTTCATACAGGGACCCCCATGCCTGGTGGAGTTGGTGCACTGCCTTCCCGATGGATAGCTGGTTAAAGTCCTCTCCGTCAGAAGCTCTACAGTCGGGGCTTTGGAGTACTGTGTGTCGACCTCCAGGATGGAGTCCATCAGTTGCTGCCTACCCACCCTCTCTTCCCTGTCTCTATGAGCCTACTAAATTGTAATTTCTCCCCTAATCACCACCTTCAGTATCTCCCAGAACATGAAAGGTGAGAGTTGCCTGTTCTAGTTGTTCGTAACGTAGTCGCCTATGGCCTGCAATTTTTTTTTTTTGTGTAGCAGACAACCTTGTCGGCCAAGAAGGGGTATGTATGTGTGTGTGTGTGTGTGTATACTGTGTGTATGTGTGTGTATACATAATCATGTGTATGTGTACACAGCCATTGTGTGTACACAGCCATTGTGTGTACACAGCCATTGTGTGTACACAGCCATTGTGTGTACACAGCCATTGTGTGTACACAGCCATTGTGTGTACACAGCCATCGTGTGTGTACATAACCATCGTGTGGGTACGACCATTGTGTGTGTGTGTGTGTGTGTGTGTACAACCATTGTGTGTGTGTACAACCATTGTGTGTGTGTGTGTACAACCATTGTGTGTGTGTGTGTACAACCATTTGTGTGTGTGTACAACCACCGTGTGTGCGTGTACAACCCGTGTGTGTGTGTGTACAACCATCGTGTGTATAACCACCGTGTGTGTGTGTGTGTGTGTGTGTGTGTATGTGTGTACAACCACTGTGTGTATAACCACTGTGTGTGTGTGTGTGTGTACAACCACCGCGTGTGTGTACAACCGCCGTGTGTGTACACAACCACCGTGTAACTTCTTCTGGCCCTCAGCCAATATCAGCCTTTCTTCACCTTCTGGATGATGCGATCTGCACCTCCACTCGCTTTAGGGCAGCTTGGATCGGCTCTGCCAATTTAGCCAAGGATTCCAAGGGCTCCTTCCTCAGCTACTGGAATGTAGCTGTCAAAAATTGAAATGTGGCTCCCCCACATGAGTGAGTGAGTATCCTGAACCTGACAGTGAGCTGGACACACGCACTCACACCCTTTCACACCCTAATTGTGGTCTTTACTTATTTTACATTTTTTAAGTTAATTTATTATTTTTATTTTTCTCAGCCAGTTGTTTCTTTTCATACGTCAGCTTTTTGTTTGTCGTTAATGTTAACATTGTGCCAAACCTTATCTTTTGAATATTTGATAATCGGTCCCCTGAGTATGAGGAAAATTGAAATGTGGCTCCCCCACATGAAAAGGTCGGATAAACCTGTTATAAAGTGACACCGTGCGATCTTTTCATGTTGCAGTAAAAGTATTAAATTATTCAAGTGAAAGAAAATTATTCTAGTTTATGGAAAAATAATTGAAACTGGGGCAGATGCTTGTAAATATTTTTCAATTTTGAGCAATGTAAAAAAAGTAGTGCTTGCGCATTTAGAAAGAATTGTAGAAATGCTTTAATTTTGGAGTAGTTTATGAACTCCTCCAGACAAGCTCCATTGATGTGCTATGGTTGGGTGCCGAATGATCTTGCCCATCACTGGAAATAACTGGTCTGAACGAGACAAAATTCTGGTGAGACCTGGTTTCATACCATCTTATCCCACTACCCTCTTCGCATGTGCTTAAGGGGATGTACCCAGTTGTGGATCAGAATTTTGACCCACGGGCAGCATGGTGGCACAGTTTTTAGCATAGCTGCCTCTCAGCTCCAGGGACCTGGGTTCAATTCCGGCCTCGGATGACTGTCTGTGTGGCGTTTACACTTCCTCCCCGTGTCTGCTTGAGTTTCTTCCGGGAGCTCTGGTTTCTACCTGCAGTCCAAAAATGTGCAGGTTAGGTGGATTAGCAATACTAAATTTACCCTTGCTGTCCAAAAAGGTTAGGTCAAGTTGCTGGGTTACAGGGATAGGGTGAAGGTGTGGGCATAAGTAGGGTGCTGATTCCAAGAGCTGGTGCAGACTATGGACCGAATGGCTTCTTTTTCCACTGTAAATTCTATGATTCTGAATTAAATACCTTGACACATAACTTTTTTTTAAAATTTAGATTACCCAATTATTGTTTCCAATTAAGGGGCAATTTAGCGTGGCCAATCCACCTACTCTGCACATTTTTGGGTTGTGGGGGTGAAACCCACGCAGACACTGGGAGAATGTGCAAACTCCACACGGACAGTGACCCAGAGCTGGGATCGAACCTGGGACCTCAGCGCCGTGAGGCGGTTGTGCTAACCACTAGGCCATCGTGCTGCCCACTTGACACTTAACTTAGAGGAGCTTCTTCATCCAAATTCTGAAAATCGACATATTATTAAAATCTGTGTGTACACATGTATTTAATCTATTGTGATAATTTTACAATTGAATTTAAAAATAAAGCTTCCAGATGTGTAGACAGGCTAGCACGAGAGAGTTGGCTAATCTTGTGTACAAGTCAATCAGCTTTTTTGGTCTCTGATGGGTTAGTAAATGTGTGAATTAAGAACTGAGTGGATATTATTTTATTTTTAGGCCAGTCTATCGGAGATACACAGCAACATGTGGGTTAGAAATGGTCTGCAGATTAAAGGGCAGGCTATGACTTACGTGCAGTCCCACTTTTGCAACTCTATGATTGATCCTGATATCTTCCTTCTGCAGGTATGCTTAAGTTTGACGCCTTGAGATTTGCTGTGATTCAAGTATGATGTAAAACATAATTAATGTATCTGTTTAAATTGTTTAGTGGAGAAGATCAAAATGTTTTGAATATATTTTTATTTCTCCTAGATTTGTGCTTCTAGACTGGACCCAGATTATTTTGTTTCATCTGTTTTTGAAAGGTGAGCACGAGAAATGATGTGCCAGGATTTTTTAATTCATTGGAATTTGTGATTCTCAGAAACATCTGGTTATCTAGTTTGCAATTATAAACTTGGGTATTATTTGTGAATACGTAGATATTGAGAAATATCCCAATAAAATCAATAAAGCATACTTTTGTTGAAGCATAAGGAATTGGAATTACCCACGTCTGCATTATTCCAATCTTAGCCAGGGCAAAGGTGGGAGCCAAAACTACCTTCAGTGGACTTTCCAAAAAGCAAAGATCATAGTGGAAAAGAATGGCGTTGATTTTTTAAAAATGTTTGAAGAACATAACAAATGCTTGACATAGCATTTATTTTATTTTTTTTTACAGACAATTTTATTGAGGTATTTTTTGGCATTGTAAACAGCAACAATATGCAAATGTGCAAATACCAAATACAAAAAACATAGTGCAAATAACAGTTCCTCTTTTGCAAATAGACCCGCCTATTCTGCCCCCCTAGTCTACACTAATCTACCCCCCCCGCTGACGATTAGTTCCCCGCGAAGTAGTCGATGAATGGTTGCCACCTCCGGGCGAACCCCAATAGCGATCCTCGTAAGGCGAACTTGATCTTTTCCAAGCCAAGAAAGCTTGCCATGTCCGACTGCCATACTTCAGTCTTTGGGGGCTTTGAGTCCCTCCAGGCCAACAGTATTCGTTGCCGGGCTATCGGGGAAGCAAAGGCCACAACGTCGGCCTCTATCCCCTCCTGGACTCCCGGGTCCTCTGACACCCCAAAAATCGCCACCTCTGGACTCATCGCTACCCTTGTTTTCAGTACTCGGGACATGGCGTCCGCAAATCCCTGCCAGTATCCCCTGAGTTTTGGACATACCCAGAACATGTGGACATGGTTCGCTGGTCCTCCCCCACATCTAGCACACTTGTCCTCCAGCCCAAAGAATTTGCTCATCCGGGCCGCTGTCATGTGGGCCCGGTGAACTACCTTGAACTGAATCAGGCTGAGCCTGGCACATGTTGCAGTTGCATTTATCCTCCTCAGAGCGCCTGCCCAAACGCCTCCCTCCTCCTCCCACTTGAGTTTCAGTTCCTCGGTTCCTGTGTCCTCCGCTCCCATAAGCTCCTTATAAATATCCGAGACTCTCCCCTCTCCTACCTCACCCCTGGAAATTACCCTGTCCTGGATCCCCCTTGGTGGAAGGCATGGAAAGGACGGGACCTGTCTACGTACGAAATCCCGCACCTGCAAATATCGAAAATCATTCCCCCTCGCCAGCCCGAACTTCTCCTCCAGCGCCCTCATGTTCGCGAAGCTCCCTTCCAGGAGCAAATTGCCCATCCTTCCCACCACCACCCTCCACCATGCTCGAAACCCACCGTCCATCTTCCCTGGGACAAATCGGTGGTTGTCGCATATGGAGGACCAGACCGATGCTCCCACTTCCCCTTTATGCTTCCTCCATTGGCCCCAAATCCGCAGAGCCGCCACTACTATAGGGCTGGTGGAGTACCTGGCCGGCGGGAGCGGCAGAGGAGCCGTGACCAGGGCTGCCAAGCTGGTGCCCCTGCACGAAGCAGCCTCCACCCGCTCCCAAACCGACCCCGTACCCACCATTCATTTCCTTATCATGGCTATGTTAGCAGCCCGGTAGTAGTTGCTGAGGTTCGGCAACGCCAGTCCCCCCTCGCTACGGATCCGTTCCAGCATCCCCCTCTTTACCCGCGGGGACTTCCCCGCCCAAACAAATCCCAGGATTATTTTATTGATTCTTTTCAAGAAGGACCGCGGAATGAAAATAGGGAGACACTGAAAAATAAACAGGAATCTCGGGAGGATCGTCTGTACTCTCCCCGCTAGTGACAGCGGGGGCGCATCCCACCTCCGTAATTCGCTTCTCATTTGGTCCACCAGCCTAGACAAGTTCAATTTATGCATCTTGCCCCAGTCACGCGCCACTTGTATCCCTAAATACCTAAAACATTCCCCAACCAGCCTAAACGGTAGCCCCCTCAGCCAATTCTCCTGGCCCCCTCGCCTGCACCACAAACATCTCGCTTTTTGCCATGTTCAACTTGTAGCCCGAAAACTGGCCAAATTCCCCAAGGATTTCCATAATCCCGTCCATCTCTGCCGCTGGATCCGACACATACAAAAGAAGGTCATCCGCGTAGAGCGAGACCTTGTGTTCTATCCCCCCCATACCATTCACTTCCATCCCCTTGCCGCTCTCAGAGCAATTGCCAGCGGTTCTATGGCCAACGCAAACAGCAGTGGAGAGAGGGGGCATCCCTGTCTTGTCCCGCAGTATAGTCTAAAATACTCAGATGCCGTCCTGTTCGTCCTTACACTCGCCTCCGGGGCCGGGGAAAAAGTAGCCCGAACTTGACCTTCTTTTTAAACAGGATCTCTTTAATTTGTCTGTAGGCTGCCCTCCTTCTGGCCACCTCCTGGCTCAGATCCTGGTAGATGCGCAGGACACTGTTGTTCCATGAGCAGCTCTTCATGCTCTTGGCCCACTGTGGAACCCACTCCTTGTCCACAAACCTATGGAACCTGACCACCATCGCCCGGGGGGGCCCCCACCCCTCGCGGCTGCCTCGCCTTCACTCTGTCTGCCCTGACCAGCTCCAACGGACGCGGGAAGAAATCATCCCCCACCAACGTCTGCAGCATGTCTGCCACATATGCCATGGCATCCACTCCCTCGGCCCCCTCCGGGAGCCCAATGATTCTCAAATTCTGCCAGGACCTCCAGCTTGTCCATCAGCCTTGCTTGCTGCTCCTTCAACTTTCTAATTTCCACGTCTGCTACCGTTTGGCAATCTGCCTGCTCTTCCACTGTCTTCTCCAGTGCCTGGACTTTCTTATCCTGAGCATCCAGCCTCTGGTCAAGTCGCCCCACCGCTTTCTGGAGCGGTTCCAAATTATCCCGCTTCAGTGCTGCGAAGCTCTCTTTCATGACCTTCAGCATGTTGTCCAGTCCAGTGCTGTCTCCTCCCACTTGAACTTCCACACCACCTTTGTTCAGCCCCTTGTTTGCCTGTTTTCGCTCCCTTCTGCTCCTTAAGTCCATACAACTCTGTATGGATTCAGATCTAGAGTGCTATTGTTTTTCACTCCAGCGCTCAAAAGTTTGAAAAAGACGGGGGAAAAGGTATAAAAGTCTGACCGGAGCGAGAGCCACCAAATGCGCGACTTACTCCCTCATAGCCGCCACCGGACGTTCCCGACAAAGCATTTATGTCATTGCAATTATAACATACGTAAAACATTATTTTTTTTAAAATGAGAGTACCCAAATCATTTTTCCAATTAAGGGGCATTTTAACGTGGCCAACCCACCTACCCTACACATCTTTGAGTTGTGCGGGCGAAACCCATGCAACCACGGGTAGAATGTGCAAACTCCACACGGACAGTGACCCAGAGCCGGGATTGAACCTGGGACCTCGGTGGTGTGAGGCAGCAGAGCTAACCCACTGCACCACCGTGCTGCCCTTCATTGCAGTGATAATGTAAGCCTTCTTGTGACAATAAAGATTTCTCTTTTCTCTTAAAGCCATGCTGACAATGGTGACCTCACTTAAAACATTAACTGACCTCACTTAAAACATTATTAAAAATTCTTGAGGCAAAGGTGTTTTTACAAATATAAACCAATATCTTTTTGCTAATTACGGCAGTTTTATCTTTATGTGAAATTTTATGCTTTTGTGTAGATTTAAAGTGGTGGATTTACTGACAATGGCATCACAACATCAAAATGCAGCACTTGATACAGAACATGAAAGGTCTATGCTTGAGGGAGCCTTAACTTTCTTGGTTATTTTGCTGAGTCTTCGCATTCATTTAGGTAAGGTTGTACAGAAATTTACATGTGTTTATGAAAACAAATTCCAGTTTGGGTGGGTGGGGTGCAATCCCATTTCCCTCCAGTTGTGGCCCATTGTTGCAGCAAGCAGTAAAGAAGACAAGTGGTGTGATGGCTTTCATCACAAGGGGTTTTAAGTACTGAAGTAGAGATGCCTTTCTGCAGTTGCTTTGAACCTTGGTGAGACCGAACATGGAGTATTGTGTTCAATTTTGGTCTCCTTATCTAAAAAAGGATGTACTTGCCATTGAGGGTGTGCAATGGAAGTTCACTAGATTAATCCCTGGGGTGGTTTTATGAGTAGTGATTGAGGTAACTGGGCCTGTATTCTTTAGAGTTGCGAAAGATCTCATTGACACTTAAAAAAGTCTTAGTGGTCGTACAGGGTGGATGTAGACAGGATGCTTCCGCTGGCTGGTGAGTCTGGAGCCAGGGGACATAATGCCAGAATATAGGCAGGCCATTTAAGACTGAGATGAGGAGGAATTTCTTCACTCAGAGAATAGTGAATCTTTGGAATTCTTTACCCGAGAATGCTGTGGAAGCTGAATCACCAAGCACGTTCAAGATCAAAATCATCAGATTCCTGGAGGTTAATGATGTCACAGGATATGGAGCTAGTGCGTGAAAGTAATGTCGAGTTAGAGAATCAGCAATGATCAAATTGAATGTCGAAGCAGGCTCAACGGGCTACGCTCCTGTTCCTGTGTTGCTATTAGGAAAAGCGGGTCCCAACAATGACCCTTGGGGAACACCACTCCAAGCCTTCCTCCAACATAAACATCCAATCACCACTTTCCTATGTTTCTTGTTGCTATTGCCCTTTTTATTCCATGAGCTACAACTTGCTCGTAGGTCTGTTGTGCGGCACTGTATCAGACACTTTTTGGAATACATGTTTACCACATCAACAGCATTGCTGTCATCAACCCTCTCTGTTACTTCACAAAACTCCAGCAAATTTGTTAAGGATATTTTCCCCTTAAGAAATCCATGCTGCTTGGCTGCCAGGTGAAGGTGCTCTGTGCAGACAGCGGTGAAAAAGGTGCAAAAAGCAGAGTGCGCTGGGGCTCCAGGTTGCCTCTTTCATCTCCTTGTTCATGCTGTCATGCCCTTTTTGAAGTGTCCAATACTAGCATCGAGTGGGGGCAGGAAGATCCAATTAGGTGACTACTTTCCATATGTGGAGGTCGCAGATCGTTGTTCAGAACCTTCAGTTGTCAAATGCTGTCCTTCTCATGCTATGCATCTGGCCTTCTACTGAGCTGGATGCCATCAAGTCTGCGTAGCATTCTTCTAATGAGGCATTTCATTGGAGACGTAAACAACAGTTCATTCTGAAAGGTCCAGGCCTGTCTGGTTTCAACGGGAAGTTGATTGTCCAAAGTCTGCCTGCATGAATACTGCCTGTTCCAGCTCTGCAGTTTGCAAATTGCAGAGTCCGGCTAGGTTTAAACTTGGCTTCCACATTTGAGTTTTTAATCCATGCTCATGAAAGAATATCAATATTTCTGTAACATGTAAAGTCGTCATAGCCCCAGATGGCCAAAGCTGCTTTCCCCTTTGAGGGGAAGAGCTGACTGATTCACAGAATGCTACAGTGCACAAGAGGCCCTTCGGCCCATTGAGTCGGCACCGACGCATGAAAGGCCCTGACCTGCTCACCTAATCCCACTTGCCAGCACTTGGCATTTATATCAGTAAATTTGCCTTGAATGTTACGGCGTGCCAAGTACTCATCCAGGTACTTTTTACAGAATGTGAGGCATCCTGCCTCTACCACCCTCCCAGGCAGTGCAGTCCAGACCGTCACCACTCTCTGGGTAAAACGTTTTTTTCTCAACTCCCCCTCCCACCCCCCACTTCGAACTTGTGTCCCCTCGTAATTGACCCTTCAACTAAGGGGAACAGTTGTTCCCTGTCCATGCCCCTCATAATCTTGTACACTTTAATCCAGTCCTCTCTGCTCCAGCGAAAACAACCCAAGCCTATCTAACCTCTCTTATAACTTAAACATTCCATCCCAGGTAACATTTGGGTGAATCTTCTCTGCACCACCTCCACATCCTTCTTATAATGTGGCAACAGAATTGCACACACTACTCCAGCTGTGACCTCATAAGAGTTCTATACAGTTCCATCAACAAAATCCCTGCTTTTGTAATCAATGCCTCAATTGATAAAAACGAATGTCCCATATGCCATTTTCACCACCCTATTAAGCTGTCCGTCTGCCTTCCGAGATCTATGAACAAACACGGCAATGTCCCTTTGGTCTTCGGAACTTCCCTGTGTCAGACTTTTCATTGAATATTTCCATGTCAAATTACTCCTTCCAAACTGTATCACCTCCCACTTTTCAGGGTTAAATTCTATCTGCCACTTATCCATTTATAATAATAATCTTCATTGTCACAAGTAGGCTTGCATTAACACTACAATGAAGTTACTGTGAGAAGCCCCTAGTTGCTACATTCTGGCGCCTGTTCGGATACACAGAGGGAGAATTCAGAATGTCCAATTCACCTAACATCACGTCTTTTGGGATTTGTGAGAGGAAACTTTGGCACTCGGAGGAAACCCACACAAACACAGGGAGAACTTACAGACTCTGCACAGACAAAGCCAGGAATCGAATCTGGGACCCTGGCGCGGTGAAGCGGCTACTGTACCGCGTTTGACCATCCTGTCTCTATCTTCCTGTAGCCCAAAGACACTCAACCTCACTGTTAACCACCCGGCTAATCTTTGTGTCATCTGCAAACATACTGATATAAATGATAAACAATCGGGGGCCCGACACGGATCCCTGTGGTCCACCACTGGTTACTGGCTTCCAGACACTAAAGCAGCCATCTATCATCACCCTCTGTCTCCTACCGCTAAGCCAATTATCAAATCACCCTGATTCCCATAAGCATTTGCCTTCTTTATAAGTCTCCCATGTGGAACCTTGTCAAAGGCTTTGCTGAAATCCATGTAAATCACATCATCTGCACTACCCTCTTCTATACACTTGGTTACATGCTCAAAAAATTCAATTAAATTTGTTCGGCATGACCTTCCTCCGACAAAGCCATGCAGACCATCCCTGATCAAACTCTGCCTCTTCAGGTTAGATTCTCTCCTTCAGAATCGTCTCCAGTAGTTTCCCAATCACTGACGTGAGACTCACTGGTCTTTAGTTCCCTGTCTTGTGACTACAACCTTTCTCAAATAGTGGGGCCACATCCTTGCCACCCACAGCAATCTGGGACACAATTCATCACACAGATTATTGTTAAGATCTGGTACCCACTACTTGAAACAGTAGTGGCAGTCGATTCCATTGGACCGTTGAATAGCAAATTGGACATGTACTTGAGGATAAATTTGCTGGGTTATATGGGACTAAATTAGGCAGCATTTTCAAAGGGCCAGCACAGGTGTGTTAAGCCAAATAATTCCATTCTAAACTGTAATATTGTATGATACTCCTTAGTTTGGGAAGGAAATGTATTGTGTGGAATTTTGATATATACAGACCTGGAATGCCCCAATTTCAGTTACTGGTCTGTGCTAAATACTACATTCAACTTCACTATGGGCATGGGGAGTTGAAAAATGTACAGGGTTCCCATTTTCTGTCTGACGCCTTGGGCGGGATTCTCCCTACTGGGGACTAAGTCCTCACACCCGCCGGAAAACGGGCGGGAATCACTCCGTACTTTTCCCTAGAAAGTCCAGGGTGATTTCCCCGTCCTCAAGGGGCCTAGCAGGACCCTGGCGTGCATCCCGCAGCTCCGGCTGCCGGTGGGGCCCTGCTGTACAGACCGCGGGTCTGCGCATGCGCGCGTCGGCTGTCTTCGCGCCGGCCCCCGCACAACATGGCGGCACCCTACAGTGGCCCGGCATAGAGGAACATAGACCACCTCCGGAAAGAGTACGCCCGCCGATTGGTAGCCACCGATCGCGGGCCTGACCACTGTGGAGACCCCCCGCAGTCAGATCCCCCCCCCCCCCCCTTCCAGGACGGCCCCCGTAGCCAGAACACTGAGGTCACGCCGGGTGGGACCACATGTGAACCACGTCGGCAGAACTCGGCATGCACTCGGCCTGTCGAGCGCGGAGAATTGCCACGGGGGTCGCTTTCAACGGCCCCCGACTTGCATTGCATCGATCACGAGCGCGCGACTGGCGGCGATTCTCCGGTCGGCGGGACCTATTTTGGGTTATTCTCCGCCCCCGCGCCGATTGCGATTTCGGCGCAGAGGGTCGGAGAATTTCAAGTGTGTAGAGCTAGCTGATTCTAACTGAAGAATTGCCATTCAGATGAGGTACTTGATACTTGCGATAACATGTTGAATGATATTTTGGCACCTATCACTGTCTTTAAGAGAAAATAAAATGGAAAAAGCTGAGAGGTGAAAAATAACCTGAACAATTTTGCCATTGGATTGTACTCTCGTCGCTTTCGAGTTGACGTTCCCATTGACGTTCAGTCAATCTTCAGAATATGATAACAAATATATAATTGATTGTTGGCAATGAGGGAGGCCGCAATTTGCTAAAAGGAGGCTTAAATTGTGCTTGAGGGGCCAGAGAGAGTAATTCTCCTTCTGACCCACAAGGAAGACTCGAAAAACCAATTACCTTTTGTAGCTGGCTGCTCCTGTCTCCATTTTGCTGCTAGATATGCCGAGCCCTGTTAACTTTTGAATTTATATTATAATATTGCAAGTAATATTACAATACTACTTGTAATACTACTTGTCCAAGACAGGAGACGAGCAAGCCTCGCGATCAGTCTCCTTTGAATTTTGACAGATGTGAACTTGACAGCTCTCCCCTGACCCGCTCCTACTTGTTGTTTGCAAGGATTTGAGGGGCTGTAGGTTTAATGCCAACATTATTCATTAGTTGATAGTCCAGATCCTGTCCCTTAGGTATTATAAGGAAGAGAAACAAAGCAGATGATCTCTGTGGGTGAACTTTATGCTTTGTTGATAACATTATAAACAGCTTATTTGCTGCTGGTGTATTGAAAGAATAAAAGAACACAGGATCCTAGAAAGATTATTGCAGTAGAGCCAGAAGAAATGTGATAAGTTGCTGGAAAGTCATGATTCCCCTTAAGCAAAAGTTAATTATCTCAGATAGTTCCCGGGTTGTGCTGTGAGGCCACTTGCACTGATTGTCTCTCAGCCACTGCTGACTGCAGTGTGCTGTGGAAGAGGGTAACGTGCCGAACTTTAACGCAGGCTTCTCTGAAAATAACTAATGCTAATTGTTCCATGGGATGTTTCTGGTGCTTGGCCTTTGGAGATCTGTGAGGGTGGTGGTTTCTGGGGCAGGGGAGAAAGTAAGGCAATGACTGCTTCCAAATTCAGCCAGAGAGGTGTCAATCCTTAGTTTCCCATAGCTGTGTTGGCCATAAAGCTGAAGTTTAGGGAACTTGGACTGTTCTTCCATATGGCTCTCACTCTAACCCTAATGTAGAAGAGCCCCTCCCAGCAAACTCTGAGGCATAAAGATTTCTTGTTCCTAGCAAGAACTTAGATAATAGATTTCTACTCAGCGGGTCCATTGTGAAAACCGCTCTGACCATGCTCTTGAAACATCTTCGCCGGGATTCTCCCCTACCCGGCGGGGCGGGGGGTCCCGGCGGGATGGAGTGGCGTGAACCACTCCAGCGTCTGGCCTCCCCAAAGGTGTGGAATTCTCTGCACCTTTAAGGGCCAAGCCCTCACATTGAGGAGCTAGGCCTACGCCGGAGTGCCTCCCGCTCCGCCGGCTGGCGCGAACGGCCTTTGGCGCCCCGCCAGCAGGGGCCGAAAGGCCTTTGCCGGCTGGCGGAAGTCCGCGCATGCGCCGGTATGTCATGGCTGCTGACGTCATACTGGCGCATGCGCAGGGGAGGGGGTCTCTTCTGCCCCCGTCATGGTGAAGGCCATGGCGGGGTGGAAGAAAAAGAGTGCCCCCACGGCACAGGCCCGCCGGCTGATCGGTGGGCCCCGATCGCGGGCCAGGCCACTGTGGGGGCACCCCCCGGGGTCAGCTTGCTCCGCGCCCCCCCCAGGACCCCGGAGCCCGCCCGCGCCGCCAACCCCGCTGGTCAGGTAGGTGTTTTGATTCCCGCCAGCGGGAGAGGCTTGTCAGCAGCGGGACTTCGGCCCATTGCAGTCCGGTGAATCGCCGCGGGAGGCCCGTCGATCGGCGCGGGGGTCCGCCGACCGGCACGGCGCAATTCCTGCCCCTGCTGAATCTCGGGGGGGCCAGAGAATTCGGGACACGGCGGGGGCGGGATTGACGCCGGCTCCGGGCGATTCACCGACCCCCCAGGACCAAGGCCTTTATTCTATTTTCCTAAATGAGAGGGTATAAAGAAAATATCTCGTGATTAACTCAAACTGAAGTATCTTAAGCAATCATGAAAGAAGCAATTGGAAAAGAGTATAACAGGGAGACCCATGGAGCAAAACAAATTGTAGATTACTATACTACCTAAATTTTTAGCTCACTGCATTTTAGGCGAACTTCACTCACTGCTTGAAAAGTTAGTTGTAAAGCCCTGTCCTAAGCTAAACATCAGTTTGTTCATCTAGCCTGTTGCATCCACAGCTCCCAATGCAGTCTACTCTATATTAGAGAGATTAAACGCAGACTGGGTGAATGCATTGCAGAATACCTTTGTTCCGTCCACAAGCAGGACCCAGACCTCCCTGTTGCTTGCCATTTCAACTCCCCATTCTGCTCTCATGTCCATATGTCTGTCCTTGGCCTGCTGTAATGTTCAGGTGAAGCCCAGTGCAAACTGGAGGAACAGCACCTCAATTGCCGATTAGGCACGTTATAGCCTTCAGGACTTAACATTGAGTTCAACAACTTCCGATTGTGAAGTCTCTCCTCCACCTTCACCCCAATTATATTTCTATCAATTTATTTCTATTTTTTCCATTGGTCTGTTTTTCACTCACCATTGTTCCCACCCACCCAGGCCATCTGTACGCTGTTCGGGTTGCCCTTTGACACACTTGCTCACCTTTGCTCTGCCATTCACACATTCTGATCTTTTCAGGTGCCTCTATCAGCACCATTCTTCGTCATTATCACCACCATTTACATTTCCTTTGTATTACTGTCCACAACTACTTTGTCAATCTCCACCTATCACTAACCCTCTATCCCGCCCATGCTCCACGCACTCCCGCCTCACAAGAGCATAAATCTGATCTTATTCCCAGTTCTCTCCAGCTTTGACAAAGAGTCATCCAGATTCAAAATGTTTTTTAAAAAAAAACACATTTTATTAGGGTATTTATAGTTTTTTTAATGATAACAAAATATGGTACATAAACATTCCCATCCCTATCACGTTCTTCGCACCCCCAACAATGAAACAATAGCCTAACCACCCCCTAGATTTCTGCCTCTGCTGACATGTTAATTTTCTCCGAGAAAGTCGATGAACAGCGGCCACCTCCGGACGAAACCTAACGTTGACCCTCTTGGGGCGAACTTTATTTTCTCGAGATTGAGAAACCCAGCCATGTCACTAACCCAGGTCTCCAATTTTGGGGGCTTCGAGTCCCTCCACATTAACAGAATCCGTCTCCGGGCTACCAGGGAGGCAAAGGCCAAAACGCAGCCTCTTTGGCCCACTGGACTTCTGACACTCCAAAGATCGCAACCTCTGGACTCGGCACCACCTGTGTTTTAAGTACCGTGGACATAGCCTTAGCAAAACCCTGCCAAAACCCTCTCGGCTTCGGACTTGCCCAAAACATGTGGACATGATTTGCCGGACCTTCCGCGCACCTCGCACACTTGTCCTCTATCCCGAAAAACGTGCTCATCTTAGCCGCTGGCATGTGGGCCCGGCGGACTACCTTAAATGGTATGAGGCTAAGTCTGGCGCATAATGAGGATGTGTTAACCCTGCTTAAGGCATCCGCCCACAGACCCGCCACTCTCTCCCCCCTCAGCTCATTTCCCCCCTTCCCCTTTAGCTCCTCTATCTGAGTTTCCTCCGACTCCAGAAGTTCTTTGTAGATATCTGATACCTTCCCCTCTCCCACCCATGCTCTGGAAACTACCCTGTCCTGTATCCCCCTGGTGGCAGGAGCGGGAAGGTCGGAACCTGCCTTCTCAGAAAATCCCGTACCTGCAGATCTCAACCCATTATCTGCTGGCAGTTTAAATTTCTCCTCCAAATCCTTCAAGCTGGGGAAGCTCCCGTCTAAAAATAAATCTCCCATCCTCTCAATTCCTGCTCTCTGCCATCACTGAAACCCTCCATCCAGCCTTCCCGGCACAAACCAATGGGTTGTTGTAAATCGGGGCCCAGACCGAAGCTCCCTCCACTCTGCTATATTTCCTCCACTGCCCCACATACACTCAGAGCCGCCATTACCATCGGGCTTCTGGAGTACTGGCCTGGCGAGACCCGACACCCCCCCCCCCCCCCCCCCCCCCCCCCCACCACCACCACCACCACAAACCACCACCACTACCCACTGTCTAATCATGGCTATATTCGCCCAGTTTAGTTACAAAAGTTCGGCAGCGCCAACCCACCCCCACCCCGACTACGCTCCAACTACACTTTCTTCATTGCAGGGTTTTACCTGCCCAAACAAAGCCCCAAATCATTTTATTCACCCGTTTAAAAAAGGCCCTGGGGATAAAGATGGGGAGACACTGAAAGACAAACAGAAATCTGGGGAGGACCGTCATTTTCACGGTCTGTATCCTCCCCGCCAGTGACAGCGGGAGCATGTCCCATCTCCGAAAGCCCTCCTTCATTTGTCCTACAAACCGGGACAAGTTTAATTTGTGCAATGTCTCCCATTCCCGTGCCACCTGGATTCCCAGATAGTGAAAGCTCCTTCCTACTATTCTAAACGGCAGCCCTCCCAGTGTCTTCTCTTGCCCCCTCGGCTGGATCACGCTTTTCCCCATACTCAATTTATACCCCGAAAATCTGCCAAATTCCCCTAAGATCTGCATAATCTCCCTCATCCCCTCTTAACGGGTCCGAAATGTACAGGAGCAGGTCATCTGTGCAAAGCGAGACCCAATGCTCCAGCCTCCTCCCCGGACCAGCCCTTTCCAGTTCCTGGAAGCTCATAACGCCATAGCCGATGGTTCTATGGCCAGAGCAAACAACAGTGGAGAGAGGGGGCACCCCTGCCCTTTACAAACCCCGTTTGGTCTTCCCCTGTCAGACTCAAAATGTTAGGTTTTCCTTTCTCCACAAATGCTGTCAGACTTGCTGAGATTATCCAGTAGTTTCTGTTTTTGTTTCAGACCTGCAGTAATTTGCTTTGATCAGTTTGTTTATGTACAGTTTGAATATGTAATTGTCCTTGGTCATCTTAACAATAGTTTCATTCAAGAACATAAACATGTATCTGGCAGAATCCTAACATCATCTATACAGTCTGGTGAAATATTTAAAAATCTGATAATTGAATCTTGTAGTCACCTTTTAAAATCTTGTCAAGGCTATGAAGTATTACTTTCTGCAAATGCCGAATATCTCTGTGAATTGTAACAATTTTCATAACTCTATATTGTTCATGAATCAGGCTATTTGATTTTCTGAACTACAATCTAGAAAATATTATGCGGTAATAAATTTTGTGTCAAAAATGACAATTTGTATTAATCTACAGGCTCCATCAGTACCTTAAACTGTATTCACTTTTATTTCAGGAATGACAGATGATGAGATCCTGAGAGCCGAAATGGTAGCTCAACTCTGCATGAGTGACAGAACACACAGCACATTATTAGACTTAATATCCTTTTGAATGAGTTCGGAATTTGGTACAATGAGGTTGTGTTTTGGCAGCTAAACAATTAATGCAGTTCTGCAAACATTCATACTGGACACTTATTTAATGTATTAATTTGTCAAGAAGTATAAAAATTGATTCTAATGTAGACATTGGTTACCAGTATTTTAGTTCCATATTTTATAGTGTCTAGTTTTCTTGAAATACTCTAGGTTTAATTTTTAAAGTTTATAAGTTCACATCAATCTGCTGCTGTCCGGAGAGATTGAGCATTGAAAATGCACAATAATTCTGGAGTTGTCTGTTGCTGACTTTTCTCAACTTCAGGAAACAAATTTCCAGGTGAAAAAGCTTATGCATTGGGATCAATCTCCACCTATCGCTGGCCCTCTGCCCAGCCAAACTGCTTCACTCCCCACAACAGTATAAATTTGACCCTATTTCCACTTCTCTCCAGCTTTGACAAAGAGTAATCCAGACTCAAAACATTAGCTCCATTCTCTCTCCACAGATGCTGTCAGACCTGCTGAGATTGTTCAGTATTTTCAGTTTTTGTTTCAGATTCCAGCATCTGTAGTAATTTACCTTTCTCTTTTATATACCCTGGGAGAACCAGTTTCATTCAAGAACATAAACATTTATCTGGCAGAATCCTAACATCATCTATACAGTCTGGTGGAATACCCTAGGGTGGCACGGTAGCATTGTTATGAGCACAATTGCTTCACAGCTCCAGGGTCCCAGGTTCGATTCCCGGCTTGGTTCACTGTCTGTGCGGAGTCTGCACGTTCTCCCCGTGTGTGCGTGGGTTTCCTCTGGGTGCTCCGGTTTCCTCCCACAGTCCAAAGATGTGCAGGTTAGGTGGATTGGCCATGCTAAATTGCCTTTAGTGTCCAAAATTGCCCATAGTGTTGGGTGGGGTTACTGGGTTATGGGGATAGGGTGGAGGTGTGGACCTTGGGCATGGTGCTCTTTCCAAGAGCCAGTGCAGACTCGATGGGCCGAATGGTCTCCTTCTGCACTATAAATTCTATGATTGTCTATAACCTATTGTTGATGGTGGGTCAAATTCCAATATAGTGCTAAGCTTTAATGCTGTCCATTGCATGTTGCCATCACTATTGCTTTTATCTGCCCGAAACAGAGTTAATGATTTAAGTTCAGCAGGGCTAGCATCTTCTGTAACTAAATTCATTAAAGCTTGCATCAAGTACTGTGTGTTACTGTTGGCAAAGCAAAATTGTGCAAAGATTTTTTTCCAGCTTTCATCAACAAAACAATCCATAGGCATAACTATTTGATGTTAAAAATTTCTTCTTGGCGCCGAGGTCCCTGGTTCGATCCCGGCTCTGGGTCTCTGTCCTTGTGGAGTTTGCACATTCTCCCCGTGTTTGCATGGGTTTCGCCCCCACAACCCAAAGATGTGCAGGCTAGGTGGATTGGCCGCGCTAAATTGCCCCTTAATTGTAAAAAAATGAATTGGGTACTCTTTTAAAATTTAAAAAAAAAAATTCCTTCTGTACAGACTTGTGCTTATTTCGGAGCTTAAACTGGCATTCAACCCGACAATATTGGCATTTAACCCGACAATATTGGCTTTCAACCCGACAATATTTCATGAGCTTTTGAGCTTGCTCTTCTTATTCATGAAAGCCTGACTTTTCAACCTTGCCCCTCGCCTGAGATGTGGTGATCCTCAGGTTAAATCACCACCAGTCAGCTCTCCCCCTCAAACGGGAAAGAAGCCGATGGTCATCTGGGACGATGGTGACTTTACCTGACCTTATCTTACCTTCACTTGCAGCCTGGAGACGGTTGCCATGTTTATATAAACCTGTTAATATTGTGGGGCCTCTCAATCGGCCCATTCAGTCCCCATGCGTTCCCCCAACCCAAACAACAAATGTCCCCCCAGCCACAAACAAAGAAAACCACTCCCTCTCTGCACCAGTCGTGCCCCCCCCCCCCCCCCCCCCCCCCCCAACCACCACACACTCTGCCAACCTCTGTGTCCCCCTGTACCCCTTCATCCCCACCTCTCCTCCCCAATGCTACCCACCAGAAACCTCTCATGTTAATTTACTTCAAACATTGCACCCAATGTTGGGTGGATAAGAAGTTACAACAGTTTTACCTTAACACAGATAACTTTAAAAAATAATAATTTAAAGTGCCTCAGAATTTGTTTCCAATTAAGGAAAGAATCCTGCACATCTCTTGGTTTGTGGGGGTGAGACCCATGCGGACACTGGGAGAATGTGTAAACACCACACGGACAGTGATCTGTGGCCGGGATCGAACCTGGGACCTCAGCGCCGCGAAGTAGTAGTGCTAAACATTGCTCTGCCATCAAACACCGATAACTAACTAAAGCCAAGCATTATAACCTGGCACAAACATAAACAGTTCTCCTCCCTCCCTTAGAACAGCAGCTCCAATTTGCTTCACAGATGATCCACCCAAGTTCTATGTTCTCTTGAGACCCACAATCCATGGTCCCTTAGGAACTTAGTCGCCTCCTCCAGTGTATCAAAGTAATGTCCTTATCCCTCAAATGTGACCCACAAATGAGCAGGATACAGCACCCGAACTGCACTTTATTCCTGAATAGGGTCGCCGTGACCTTATTGAACCTGACCCGCTGCTTGGCCAGCTCTGCTCCCATGTCTTGCTGGTGTGAACTACTTGACCTTCCCAGGTATACTGCCTTGTCTCCTTCGTCCGACGCAGGATCTTCTCCTTGTCCAAGTGGCAGTGTAGCCGCACGATGACCACGCTCGGCGGCTCTCTTGCTTTCTGCCTCCTCCTCAGCGATCTATGTGCCCGATCCACTTCAGGAGGTTGGTCAAAGACCACCTCCCCCACGAGCTTCTTGAACATCCGAGCCACATATTTTGCAGTCTGTGTCCCCTCAATCCCTTCAGGCAGCCCCATGATCCCAAGATTCTGGCTCCTGGAGTCATTCTCCAGGTCGTCCACCTTCTCCCATAATTTCTTCTGTACCTCTGCCATCATCAGCATTTTAGCCTCCCAGCGAGGCCAAACGGTCCTCGAGGTCGGCCACTGACTATTCCACCTTCTGGAGCGACGCATTCTGTGCTTCCAGCCTCTGCTCCACTCAATCTCGGGCAGCTCGGATTGGCTCTGCCACCATAGCCAAATCTTCCGAGACCTCCTTCCTGTGCTGCTGTTGACCATTGTGTGGGCAGCGACGCCAAAGGGCTGTCCATCATCTTTTCCTCTGTCGCACCTTGAGAATCCTCCTGGTCTGACTGTTGCCCATTACTTGTTGCACTCCTCGTTTTGTAGGGATTAGTCATTCCTTGCTGGAGGAGACTCACTATTGCCTTGTTTTCCTCCGACATAATACTCCACAAAAAGGGCAAAATGGGTCAAAAAATGTAATCTCGGTCAGAGAGCCAATTAATGTGCGACTACTCACTCCATGGCCATCACTGGAAGTCACCAAAACATACAGCTCTTAATCCAGTTTAAAATTAGTAAGGCATAGTGTAATACTTGGCTTTATAAAACAGATTTTCTCCAGTTGGAACACCTTCAGTCGGCTGAATATTTCCAAACAGCTGCATCCACTAGGCTGTTCCAGCCTCTTGCCTTCAGACAAGACTGCTCTGCTTTATTTTTTAAAATATTATATTTCCAATTAAGGGGCAATTTAGTGTGGCCAATCCACCTATCCTGCACATCTTTGGGTTGTGGGGGTGAAACCCATGCAGTCATGGGAAAAATGTGTACACGCCACACGGACGGTGACCCGGGGCTGGGATCGATCCTGGGACCGTGGCGCCATGGACAGCAGTGCTAACCACTGTGACCCATGCCGCTCTGTCTGCTCAGCTTTGAATATTATTCTTTTTTTTTAAACTATCCTACTGGATAAGAATTGTGGACTCAGTCAGGCAGATCCGAATTCAACTCCTCTCTCTTTCAAAGCTTCTGCAAACTCAACCCACCTCTGCCTTTCTGGGCTCCACCCAGCAATGAACTGATCTCCCTAAGCTGAAAAACAAATGATCTCTGCAGGCTGCAAAAGCACATTAACTCCCCAGAGACCTGTCCAGTCATCCACATTCCTCTGGTCAATTTCACCTGCTATTTCCTAGAAAAAACAGAATCCTTTTTTAAACACTCGCTCTAATATACAGATTTGCCAAATACTGACCCCGCCCATGATGGGCAGGATTCCGATTGCGATGTCTTTCAAGATTGTATTTGAAAGACATCAGATCCTTGGAGAGGGATCCTACAGCATCTATTGGGCGTGCCATAGTTCGGGCACAATGCGGCCGCTAGATTGCACCCCACGTTTTAACAAGTGTTCTAAAAGTCTCAAAATTTTCAGCATTTTCAAACAAAATCAGGCAAAGCTTTCCAAAAATTGACAATTCTATGTGAAAAGAAGTTACGAATATGAAGATGTGAACCAAATTACCGAAGTTTATGCTGATGACCATGCAAAATAGTGAAATTTAAAATAAAAATCTTTATTATTGTCACAAGTAGACTTACATTAACATTGCAATGAAGTTACTGTGAAAATCCCCTAGTCGCCACACTCCTGCGCCTGCTCGGGTACACTGAGGGAGAATTCAGAATGTCCAATTCACCTAACAAACAGGTTTTTTGGGACTTGTGGGAGGAAACTCACGCTGACAAGGGGAGAACGTGCAGACTCCGCACAGTGACCCAAGTGGGAATTGAACCCGGGACTCTGGTGCTGTGAAGCAATAGTGCTAACCACAGTGCCACTGTGCCACCCATAATTACAAGTAACAAATTTTTCAGGCTTAGCGATAGTAAGGCCATGTATCAACTTTTAGAAATTTTTATTTATAAACTTCAATCAATCAAAAACCGGTCTTCTCTTTAAAGATTGTAATTCCGTAAGCATTTAAAAAATTTTTAATTTGTGTTTATAGCAAAACAGAAAAGGTCAAAACACACAGGAAACATATACACAAATGTGAGGCAGCCATGTCTACGTGCTGCCTCATTATATTAAAACCTACCAAGGGTGTGTTTGAGGCCACAGAGGTGTAACCTGTTAGTTACCGTGACAGCATCAATGAAATCCCGCCCCCCCGGTACATTTTGGTCTCCCCCCCCCCCCCATGAAATTCAAGAAATCTTAAACGTTCCTCATGAGGTGTTCCCCATATGCCTTCTATTTTCATTGCAACATATTTTTGTACTGCTCAGATTCCAAAAGTGGGAAGGGAATTGATGACCACCAGGCAGAGCAAGAGGACTAGGTAGGCAGTGCAGGAATCTCCTGTGGCCATTCCCCCGGAAAACAGATGTACCACTTTGGGTACTGTTGAAGGAAATGGCATCTCAGGGGAAAGCAGCAACAACCAAATTGTTTGCACCACGGTTGTGCTGCAGAGGGGAGGAATAAAGAATGTCAGAATGCAATAGTTACAGGGGATTTAATTGTAAGGGGAACAGATGGGCGTTTCTGTGGCTGCAAACACGTCTCCAGGATGGCAAGGCAGGCTGCCTCCTTGGTGCTAGGGTCAAGAATGTCTTGGAGTGGTTACAGGACATTTCGAGGATGAACTGCCAGTGGTTGTGGTACACATTGATACAAACAACATAGATGTAAAGTGGGATGAGGCCTTCTCCCCCGACAGTGAACCTGGAGGCAATCAGAGAGTCCCGTGCACGTTGGCCCAGGCGCAAACGTAGTGTGGCCCCTGTGTCTGCCCGGGTCCCATGTCCTGCCTATCCCCGCCCTCTCCCGCATCCTTCTCGTAGGATGAGAACAGGCGTTCATCCTCCTCCTCCAGCACGTTGCCCCTCTGCTGCCCGATGTTGTGGAGGATGCAGCAGACTGCCATGATGCAGGTGACCCTCTTTTTGATCATACTGGAGGGCCCCTCTTGAACAGTCCAGATACCTGATCCGCATCTTCAGGATGCCGAAACACTGCTTGATCATGCCCCTGGTTGCTGCATGGGCGTTGTCTTAATAATAACCTTTTATTGTCACAAGTATGAAGTTATTGTGAAAAGCCCCTAGTCGCCACATTCTGGTGCCTGTTCAGGTGAGCTGGTATGGGAATTGAACCCGCGCTGCTGGCCTTGTTCTGCATCGCAAACCAGCTGTCCAGCCCACTGAGCTAAACCAGCCATCAAGTAGCGTGTCTCCTTGTTGGTCTGTGGCCTCTGAATAGGCGTCATCAGCCAGGACTGCAGCGAAAACCCCTCCGTCGCCCAGGAGCCAACCCCCCAGACAGAGGTGCACCTCGAAGAGGCCGAGAAACGTCGAGGATGAAGGGGCCTTGGACACTGCCCAGGTATTGGGTGCAGACGTGTATGATGCACATCTGATGGTCACACACTAGCTGCATGTTCATCGAGTGGAACCTCTTTCGGTTTGTGTAGAGCGGCCTGTCATCTTCAGGTGCTCATAGGGCGACATGCATCCTGTCGATCACTCCTTGGGACCGGGGCATCTTGGCGATTGCGGTGACCCTGCTGCCCGGGCATTCTGGTGGGCTTGGTCCAAATTGAAATGGATGTATTGTGCCGACTCCACAAGAAGGGCCTCTGATGGCGCGGATGCACCTGTGCATCAAGCTCTGAGAGATCCTGGACAGGTCCCCTTTCAGCTCCTGGAAGGAACCCGTTGCGTAGAAGCTCATGGCGACTGTCACCTTAATGGCCAGCTGGAGAGGGTGTCCTCCCCCATTCCCCTGCAGTGCCAGGTGCGCCATGATCTTGCAGATAGGTCACACTGTCCCCCTACTCAGCCGGAGTCTTCAACGGCATGCCCAGTTCGCCAGGTCCTCAAATAACAGGCACTGTCAGTTCACACGAGGCCTCATGTGGCGCCTTCTTTGCACCTCCTCTTCCTCCTCCTCAGCTGCTAGGTGGCCGGCTGTCCATCCTCAGCGGCTGCCTCCTGTTGCTCTGCTGCTGCATGCTTTGCGGCTGCAATTTCCTCCTCCTCGAGCAGCTCCAGCTTGTACAGCCGCAGTGCATCCCCTAGGACTGCGGCGACTAGGAGGAAGGCCACCACTGATGTTTGTAATCCTAAATCCATTATCTGCAAGGGGTGAAAGGCAAACATGTTAGCATGGTGCATACCCCTGTGCCCACCCATGTCCAATGGGCTACACAATGCCCCTGGTTCGCACTTCGGACTCTGCCCCCCCCCCCTCAAAATCCCCGCACCCATGCCCCCTTGATACGGGGGGGGGGGGGGGGGGGGGGGGGGAGCTCTGGCTCTTGCATCCATCCCTGCTGCCAGGGCAACTGTCAGCTGGTACTGCCCATGCCAGCGGTACGCTCCGCTGCCCCCCTGTAGGGGCTAGTGTGGCCATTGCCCTTGGGCAGACTGCATGATGCCCGTCTGCAGATGGTGGCCAGTTTGGGAGGGGGGGGTGTGGCAAAGGGTGGAGTACGGCAGTGGGAGCTGGTTGCATGGGTGGTGGGGTGAGAGCACCCATGCGGCCGGTGGCATTCTGCAGAACCAGGGGTCAAGGTGCGTGGTCAGTGTGGTGCGCAACAAGATGGCTGTCTTGCAATACGCAGCAATGGCGCTTCGTGCCTGGTCACACCCAGGGCCGGTGCTAGGAATTGCGGGCCCAATTAGAAAAGTGATGGCGGGGCCCCTACTCTACAAAAGTAAAAATTTATGTATGTTTATATTTCGTGTAGTATGCTCATCTTTAACCAAAAAAAAACATTAAATGCTTGATATACTAAAATTTTGAAAGACAATATGAAAGTTTTATTTTTTTAATCAGTTTTAGTTTTGAAAAACTTCTTTCACCTGATGCGACTGTTAGAATACAGAAAAGGCTTCAAACGGTAACTCTGTCGCCGCTGGCACCTTAAGGTGCGGGGCCCAATTTGATAAAATTGGTCAAATAGGCTTAAAACCGGCCCTGGTCACACCCAACCCTGCCAGTGTTGGGACCGGCAGCCCATGGTCGCACCTCTCCGTGTCCTACTTCACCCGCCGGTTTCTCAATTTTTAAAAGCGCAAGTGAACCTTGTCGTCTGGAATTCGCCCCAGTTGAGGCCCCGGAGAAGACCGGGTCAGGTTAGCTGATGATATGCCAATGGCGTTTACTGTACGTGCAGAGTGGATTGCCTTGTTGAGGCACTGGAGAATTGTGATTTGGTGTGAAATCGGCACGATTTTCGCATCAAAACCGATTCTTCGTCCAATCGCGTTTCCCGATTCTGGCATCAGCCAATGGAGAATCCCGCCCACAGTTTTTGGCCTTGTACAGCACAACTGTATTATGCAATATCTTCTGCAGTGCATAGTGTAATGTTCCTGTCATAAGATATTTGTAACATTTCATGGCACTTGAGATATCCCTTACTCCCGATGTATTTATAGCAACCTGATTCTAGCCTTCAAGTAGGAACATTCCTCCATCCACTTGACTTGTGGTCAGTTCTTGGACGTACCTCCCAGGCTCAAATTGTCCTTCCCCTCTTTCTGTGTTTATAAACTTAGAACATAGAACATAGAACAGTACAGCACAGAACAGGCCCTTCGGCCCTCAATGTTGTGCCGAGCCATGATCACCCTACTCAAACCCACGTATCCACCCTATACCCGTAACCCAACAACCCCCCCCCCCTTAACCTTACTTTTATTAGGACACTACGGGCAATTTAGCATGGCCAATCCACCTAACCCGCATATCTTTGGACTGTGGGAGGAAACCGGAGCACCCGGAGGAAACCCACGCACACAGGGGGAGGACGTGCAGACTCCACACAGACAGTGACCCAGCCGGGAATCGAACCTGGGACCCTGGAGCTGTGAAGCATTTTATGCTAACCACCATGCTACCCTGCTGCCCCAGTTTAGTAATTGTGAGGTTTCTAGCTCTGATCTACTGACTTCTCCAACATCATGGATGTTCCCTAATTATGACATCCCACTGTGCACCTCTGGTATTAATGAAATGTCTTGGTAAGCAGGCTCCCAAAGTCCCTTTGAAAATAAAATCTATCACCGGGGAATGCAAAACCATAACTAGATGTAGCGTGTGATTTTTGTTCAACTTGTAACTATTTTCTCTGGAGACATGCGGTTTATTTCCCAATATCTTTCTGTCTTATGCTTGTTTTGTCTCTTGCTTCCCCATTACAGTATCTTTCGCTAATTGTCTGTGCCCATGCCTTTGTTTTTTTTATTGTGAACATTTGTGGCTGAATCTCACTTTGCCTTTTTCCTTTGTATCTCACTCGTTTTTATCTTGTTCGCTCACATCGGTTTCCAACCCAGCTTTTCCACCACACTATTTTTATCTGTTACAGTCTCTTTCACTTTCTGAAGCTTATGAAGCAGAACATGGAAGCTACAATGTGATGGGGTTTGAACAGTTATTTCTTTCTCTCACACTCAGACTTTTCAGAAGATTTTACCTCAGGAAATCTTTAAAAATGAATCCTTCAGCTTTTCATCAAATAATGTTGCAAAGCTGTAGAAATTTGTAGAAGCTAAAGAAATCCTTTCTTTTGATTAGTTGACTGTAGAGCATTAGATTGCTGTTATCCTGGCATTAAAATTTGGGCTATTTTCAAGATTGATGCCTTTGGGAAGTGAGAAAGAGGGAAGAACTAATATATAATTGGAAGGAGCACTCGCTCAAGGCTATAAGATACTAATTGACTTATTGTCATAATATTAAAAATAAAAAGTAAAGTCCAAGATGACCAAAGTCTGCTTTCCCCTTTGAGGGGAGAGCAAACTGGTGGTGATTTAATCTGAGGATCACCACACCTCAGGGTGGTGAATAATATAGTTGCGTGCTCACTTACTCAAAATCTAAGTTGTTTCCTAATTGATTTATTTCTGAGAGAAATGTAACTTGTTGAAACTTTAATGTTTTCAGATTTTTTGTTTATTCTCAGGATTTTTTTTTCTTAACTTGATTTGTACATTCCTGAAAACCCCAACCCAAAAAGTGGCATTATTCCAGGTAGCTACTATTTCGAAACCATGCTTTCTGCTGTTGCAGATTTTAAAGCACCAGCCTTTGAGCCAGGAGGATCTATGCAGCAGGGAATGTACACACCCAAAGGTATGGCATTATACTTGTAGCTGTTTTACCTGAAACTTGGCAGATAGTTTATGAAATTAACTGTTTTAATATGACATGCAATATTTTAATATCGAAGATCTACAGATTGTTCTCATCTGCACTGTTGCTCAAGATTAGATTTCTTACAGGCTTCAACAGAGAAAATAGCTATCTAATGTAAATTTTTTTGAGACTTCCCATCATTTTTTCAAAATGAAAATTTATACACTGCACACATTCCTAACCTGAGTAATGTCTTAATTTTCTTGTTTTATTGGGGTCGATATAGTTCATATCTTCCAAGACCAGCACACCCTTCCTTAGATACGGGGCCCAAAACTGCTCACAATACTCGAAATGCGGTTTGACCAGAGCCTTATATAGCCTCAGAAGTACATCCCTGATCTTGTATTCTAGCCCTCTTGACATGAATATTAACATTGCATTTGCCTTCTTAACTGTCGACTGAACCTGCACATTAACCTTAAGAGAATAGTGAACAAGGACTCCCAAGTCCCTTTGCGCTTCTGCTTTCCGAAGCATTTCCCCATTTAGAAAATAGTCTATGCCTAAATTCCTCCTTCCAAAGTGCATAACTTCACACTTTTCCACATTGTATTTCATTTGCCACTTCATTACCCACTCTCCTAGCTTGTCCAAGTCCTTCTGCAGCCCCCTTGCTTCCTCAATACCACCTGTCCCTCTAGAGATCTTTGTATCATCTGCAAACGTAGCAACAGTGCCTTCAGTTCCTTCTTCCAGATCATTAATGTACATTGTAAAAAGTTGTGGTCCCAGCACACCACTAGTCACTGGCTGCCATCCTGAAAAAGACCCCTTTATCCCGACTCTGCCTTTTGCCAGTCAGCCAATCCTCTATTAATGACAGGAGGATCTTACCCTGAACACCATGAGCTCTTAACTTATTTAACAGTCTCCTATGCGGCACCTTGTCAAAGGCCTTCTGGAAATCTAAATAAATCACGTCCACTGGTTCTCCTTTGTCTAACTTCCTTGTTACCTCCTCAAAGAACTCTAACAGACTTGTCAGTTGTGACCTCCCTTTGACAAAGCCGTGCTGACTCAGTCCTATTTTACCATGCACTTCCAAGTACTTTGCGGTCTCATGTTTAATAACAGACTCTACAATCTTACCAATAACCAAAGTCAGGGTAACTGGCCTATAATTTCCAATCTTCTGCCTCCCTCCCTCCTTTCTTAAACAGTGGTGTTACTTAGCCACCTTCCAGTCCTCTGGGACCCTTACTGCCTCCAGGATGTGGGATAGTGTGGGAATAAGGCATTGAAGTGTATGATCATACTGGATGACAGAGAAGGCTCGATGGGTTGAATGGCCTGCTGCTGCTCCTATCTTCCAATAATCTAACCCCTGGCTTGTCCGTCTTGCTATTTGCAATACACAACATCAGATTTTTAAAATTTATTCTTTCACGGGATGAACATCATTAAAAACAAAAAAAATAAAGCAGCATAGTAACATTCAGTATATAATTATTAAAGTTTCTGCATTATAGAACAATAATTAATACATCATGTAAACATGAAACTTGTTTTTAAAGTGTTCCTATGTGCTAGAATCTGTGATTTGGGGGACCATTGAGGAAAGCATATGCGAGCTGTTGCCTGAACAGATGATATGTTGAATGCCGGATGCGCTGAGCCTGGTCTCAATGCTTGCAAACTTTTGGCCAGACCCTAGCTGAAAGGAAAAGTGAACCTTCAGGTTTCTAGGGAAACTGAAGCAGAAACTGAATCTAAAACTGGTTGAAACGAGATAAAAGAGCCGTCATACTCACAAGGCTCAGTAGTAAAGTAGAGGCAGGTTGAAGGAATGCAAAGGCTGGATTTGGGATTGGGGTTAAAGGAAAGCCGGGTTTTTTTACATAGAATTTACAGTGCAGAAGGAGGCCATTCGGCCCATCGAGTCAGCACTGGCTCTTGGAAAGAGCACCCTACCCAAGGTCAACACCTCCACCCTATCCCCATAACCCAGTAACCCCACCCAACACTAAGGGCAATTTTGGACACTAAGGGCAATTTATCATGGCCAATCCACCCAACATGCACATCTTTGGACTGTGGGAGGAAACCGGAGCACCCGGAGGAAACCCACGCACACACGGGGAGGATGTGCAGACTCCGCACAGACAGTGACCCAAGCCGGAATTGAACCTGGGACCCTGGAGCTGTGAAGCAATTATGCGATCCACAATGCTACCATGCTGCCCATTACTGCTATTATTACTGCCCATAGGTTACTGCTATTATTTCAGTTATTTTAAAGGAACTGGTTGACCAGTGTAACTGAGAGTTTGGATAAAGGTATTTTGGTTGGGGATCCACTCCATTAAAACTGTCGTGAGCAGAGCTGAGCAAATTCTGCTGAACTATGCCATTTTGGTGAAGATCATGTTCATGGAACTTGGGTTGGTTGGGTGCTGTTTCTTGGGTGAGAATCCTAGAACAAAGAACAATACAGCACAGGAGCAGGCCCTTCGGCTTACCAAGCCTGCACTGATCATGATACTAACCTTGGCCAAAACCCTCAGCACTTCCTTGTGCCATATCCCTCTATACCCATCCTATCAATCTATTTGTCAAGATGCCTTTTGAACCCCGTTAATGTATCTACGAAAGAACAAATTGGTGGCTAAACTCTGGAAAAAAACTGCACGAGAATTCTACCCTGAATTCTATCAAGTAAGTTCATTGCTTTGAAGGACTTTGATTGAAATTAGTGCCTTATATGCATGCAGTAAATCTGTCCAGTAAAACTGTGAGAACAATCTTTGTTGTATCTGCCATTAATGCACAAGTTATTTTTTCTTACATGGGAAATGGGTGTTGCAGGCTGGACAAGCAGTTATTGCCCATCCCTAATTGACCTTGGACTGAATTAAGAGTCAACCATATTGCTGTGGGTCTGGAGTCACATGTAGGCCATTCCGTAAAGACATTATTGATGGGTTTTCACAACAGTTGATGATAGCTTCATGGTCATCGTTTCGACTTTTAAATCCAAATTTTTAGTGAATTTTAATTTCACCATCTGCCAAAGTTTGATTCGAGCCCCGGTCCCCAGAGCATTACTCTAGGTCTCTGGATCACCAGTCTAGTGACAATGTACCACGCTTGGGGGCATCCTTTCCTGCAGCGTTGTCTACCTCATACGCTGCAGGAAATAATGTCCCAAAGCGTGGTACATTGGCGAGACCATGCAGGCGCTGCGACAACGAATGAACGGACATCGCGCGACAGTCACCAGGCAGGAATGTTCCCTTCCAGTCGGGGAACACTTCAACAGTCAAGGGCATTCAGCCTCTGATCTTCGGGTAAGCGTTCTCCAAGGCGGTCTTCAGGATGCGCGACAACGCAGAATCGCCGAGCAGAAACTTATAAACTTATAGCCAAGTTCCGCACACATGAGTGCGGCCTCAACCGGGACCTGGGATTCATGTCACATTACATTCATCCCCCACCATCTGGCCTGGGCTTGCGAAATCCTACCAACTGTCCTGGCTTGAGACAATTCACACCTCTTTAACCTGGGGTTTCCCCTATCTCTGGGTCTGTAAAGATTTAATTACCTGCAAATGCTCGCATTCTAAGCATTGTCTGGCATCTTTGAATTTGTCTTTATATATGTTTCTGGAACATACCTCTTCATTCACCTGAGGAAGGAGCAGTGCACCGAAAGCTAGTGTTTGAAACAAACATGTTGCACTTTAACCTGGTGTTGTAAGACATTTTACTGTGCTCACCCCAGTCCAACGCCGGCATCTCCACATCATAGTGACAATGCCACTAGACCACCACGTCACTTATATTGATTGCATTTTGTGTGGTTGATACTGCAAATCGAATCTTTAGTGTGACATCCAGGGTTGACCAATACAGAGGTTTGATGCAGTCTGCTGCATTAAATCCAGCTTCACACAAATACATTATGGCAAAAGAAACTTTACTTTCAATGCATCTACTGCAATGCCAGAATAGTCAGTCTTCAGAATCCTGACAGAAGCTCTGGACCTTGTGATCTGCCTTTGGGAAAATATTTCAATAAGATGTTCAGTTTCCGTTGCGAGCAAATCCATGTCATGCTGACATTGAAAGAAATTTGAGACCAAATTGAACTCTGTCACATCTAATTCGGAAAAAGGATTCAGATGTGTGCCTCCAGGCAGCTGAGATGGTGCGGCTGAGATGGCTGCTTTGTTACATGAGTGAAACACTGTTCAATTTTTTTTGTTGGATAGAAGCTTGGAAAGTTGTGGGAAGGAGTGATAGTTCAATTTCATAATGCTCTTCCAAAACGCAAGTTTCTTCATGAAGGTTCTGTCACTCAGTTGAATGCTTGTTCTTCCTTACATATTTGCAATCAGTACATTTAGTTTCCCAAATATGCCTAATAACCCAAGAAAGCTTCAACAAATCCTGTTTTTTTTCTTTTGCAGTCCATTGCAAATGCAGCAACTGGTACTTCAGTTCAAAATTTTCTTTGCAGTACTCCTCTTGATAGCCAGTGGACCTTGATGTGAAATAACAACACATCATGTTCAGACCCCGTCTCTTCATATAGTTTAACAAATAGATGTGCGTGAAGTGGTTGAGGTTTAATGTATTGTATGTACTCATAGACGGAAGGTAACTAGTACAGATGCAATAATAAAGTATTTAGGAAACCATATCTGTAGATGGAAGATGCAAGAAAGAATTTAGTACAAGGATAGCAATGGGAAAGGCCACATTTGGGAAGAAGATCCTATCGCTGACCAGAAAGTTGAATAAGACGACTCGAGAGGATACTTGTAAAGAGCTTGATTTGGAGTGTTGTTTTGTATGGATGTGAGACTTGGACCTTCAGAAGGAGGAGAACAACTTGCAAAGCAACTTTGCAATGTGGAATTGGAGGAGAATGGGAAGGATCTGGACAAAAAAGTAACAAATGTGAAATTCTGAGAGTGAATGAACAAAGAAATTTGCTGAACATAATTAGGAAAAGTCAGAGAGTTTATGTAGCACTCATCTTAAGTGGAAGCCAACTGATAAGGGAAGATTTTGAGGGAAAAGAAGAGGCAGAGGAAGAAAAAGAATATCAATGGCGGGCAGCTTAAAATTGAAGCAAGTTTTTAGTAAATGAAAAGGATGGCACAAGATAGATATGGAAAGACTACGATGGTCCAAGGTCCTGCCTTTGGACAGAACACACTTGATGATGATGGATTGATGTGACTCGCTGTAACTCTGCTCAGTTCTTTAGTTGCTAGTTGTTCCTTCTGAATCATGCAGTGAGTCCAAATAGCAGATGGAGCAACTCTCTTCACGAAGTTATGCAGGTTTGTGGTTTGCCATAGATTGAACATAATCGGTACAAAAGCCAACAAAGTGACCCCATGGAACCTTGTTTTGTCCTTCACGTACCCCTGTAAAACATTGAATATTCCATGTGCCGTTTCATGTTCAGGAATTAGGAGACAATAAAATGTCTTCAAGAATACTATTTTCCCATATGTAGCATACAAAAGCAATATGAGCATCACTCTGTTCGCAGTAATTTTAGGAGCAAAAGCAGGTGTGCAATTCAGGCACATCACCTGTGCAGTGTCCTGATAGCCATCACTCCCTCAATTATTTGTTTCACGGTATTGTTTGAGGTGGGTACAATGGTAAACATGTCTCTGCCTCGCCACACATTGATTTTACCTGGTGCAGTTGATATGTTAAAATATTCATGTGAGACTTCTTTGCCTGTGCAAATCAGACAACTCACCTCAAAAGATTCCCTTTTCAGCTTGTTTGGAGATGGTTAAGGTCCTCTTAAACTAAACGTAGGGGCTGGTTTAGCACAGTGTGCTAAACAGCTGGCTTGTAATGCAGAACAAGGCAGTAGCCGGGTTCAATTCCCGTACCAGCCTCCCCGAACAGGTGCCGGAATGTGGCGACTAGGGACTTTTCGCAGTAACTTCGTTGAAGCCTACTTGTGACAATAAGCGATGATCATTATTATTATTATTGCTGCAAAACTACTCATTTGGACACTGAAAAGATGATTGTGATTTCCCGACTTATTCCTCGTAAGCAGTTGCCAAGTATCGATTAAATTCACTTTACTAAGGGCAGCACGGTGGCCTAGTGGTTAGCACAACTGCCTCACGGCGCTGAGGTCCCAGGTTCGATCCCGGCTCTGGGTCACTGTCCGTGTGGAGTTTGCACATTCTCCCTGTGTCTGCGTGGGTTTCGCCCCCACAACCCAAAAATGTGCAGAGTAGGTGGATTGGCCACACTAAATTGCCCTTTAATTGGAAAAAATAATTGGGTAACCTAAATTTATTTTTTAAAAAAAGTTCACTTTTCTTTGCGGGTTCACTGGACAACATGCTGGGACAAATTAAAGCATTTTGGCTTCAGTGTTGATAATAACACAAATAAACCCATACTCCAGGAAAGTATCGTCATAGTTTTTTGAAAAAATATTTTTATTAGGGTATTTCTAATTTTTCTAATAATAACAATAACAGCGACATAAACATGGCACAATAAAAATTTCCACCCCCATCACAATCTTCACCCCCCCCCCCGACAATAAATCAACAGTCTGCCCCCCCCCCCCCCCCCCCCCCCCCTTGGGAATTCTGCTTCTGCTGACATTTTAATTTTCCCCAACAAAGTCGATGAACGGCTGCCACCTCCGGGTGAACCCTAGCATTGAGCCTCTTAAGGTGAACTTTATTTCCTTGAGACTAAGAAACCCAGCCATGTCACTAACCCAGGTCTCTACACTCGGGGGCTTTGAGTTCCTCCACATTAATAAGATTAGTTTCCTGGCTACCAGGGAGGCAAAGGCCAAAACGTCAGCCTCTTTCACCCCCTGAACTCTTGGCTCCTCCGACACTCCAGAGATCGCCACCTCCGGACTAGGCACCACTTGTGTTTTGAATACCGTGGACACCACCTTCGCAAAAGGCTCCGGGCATGCCCAAAACATGTGGATATTATTTGCTGGATTTCCCGTGCACCTCGCACACCTGTCTTCTACCCCGAAAAACTTGCATATTCGGGCCACCGTCATGTGTGCCCGGTGGACTACTTTGAATTGTATCAGGCTAAGCCTGGCACATAATGAGGATGAGGATGTGCTAATCCTGCTTAGGGCATCCACCCACAGACCCGCCTCTATCTCTCCCCTCAACACGTCTTCCCACTTGCCCATTAGCTCCTCCACCGGAATATCCTCCAATTCCATAAGTTCTTGGTAAATATCTGATACCTTCCCCTCTCCCACCCAGGTAATGGAGACTACTCTGTCCTGTATCCCCCGTGGCAGCAGCACCGGGAAGGCCGGAATCTGCCTTCTCAAGAAGTTACGTACCTGCTGATACCTAAACGCATTCCCTGCTGGCAATTCAAATTTATCCTCCAAGGCTTTCAAGCTGGGGAAGCTCCCGTCTGTAAATAGATCCCCCATCCTCCTAATTCCTGCCCTCTGCCATCTCTTGAACCCACCATCCAGCCTACTCGGTACAAACCGAGTGGTTATTATAAATTGGGCTCCAAACCAATGCTTCCTCCACTCTTATATCTCCTCCATTGCCCCCAGATTCTCAGAGTCACCAGCACCACCAGACTTGTGGAGTATCGGGCGGCGAAAACGGAAGAGGTGCCGTTATCAGTGCCCCCAAGCCTGTTTCTCCACATGATGCCCCACATTCGCTCCCACACCGACCCCTCCCCCACTACCCACTTCCTAATCGTGGCTATATTTGCCGCCCAGTAGGAACTACAAAAGTTCGGCAGCGCCAACCCACCCTCCCCCCCGACTGTGCTCCTGTAACACTTTCTTCACTCACGGGGTTTTACCCGCCCACACAAAGCCCAAAATAACCTTATTCACCCGTTTAAAAAAGGCCCTTGGGATGAAGAATGGGAGGCACTGAAAGACAAACAGAAATCTGGGGAGGAGCGTCATTTTCACGGTCTGTACCCACCCCGCCAGTGATAGCGAGAGCATGTCCCATCTCTTAAAGTCCCCTTTCATTTGTTCTATCAGCCGGGATAGGTTTAACTTGTGCAGTGCCTTCCATTCCCGGGTCACCTGGATTCCCAAATATCGAAAGCTCCTGCCTACCATTCTAAACGGCAGATCTCCCAGTCTCTTCTGCTCTCTTGCCTAGATAAGGAACATCTTGCTTTTCCCCATGCCCCCCCCCCCCCCCCCCTCTCAAAATCAGCCCTTTCCAGTACCTAGAGGCTCTTAATGCCATGGCCAGTGGCTCTATGGCCAGAGCAAACAGTAGCGGGGAGAGGGGACACCCTTGCCTCGTCCCTTGGCGTAGTTTAGAATAACCCGACCTCAACTGGTTCGTACGCACACTCGCTCCTAGTGCCTGATAGAGCAACCGCACCCAGTCAATGAAGCCCTCACCAAACCCAAACCTTCCCAGCACCTCCCACAGGTAATCCCACTCCACCCGATCAACAGCCTTCTCCGCATCTATCGCGACCACCACCTCCATCTCCCCCTCCTTCTGAGGTCATTATAATAACATTTTGAAGCCTTCAAACATTGGCCTTGAGTTTCCTGCCCTTAACAAATCCCATCTGGTCTTCCCCTATCACCCCCGGGACGCAATCCTCTCTCCTTGTGGCCAATATCTTAGCCAGCATTTTGGCGTCCACATTCAGTATAGAAATTGGTCTGTATGACCCGCATTGCTCCGGATCCTTCTCCCGTTTCAGGATCAATGAAATAGAAGCCTGCGACATTGTTGGGGGAAGGACTCCCTTCTCTCTTGCTTCATTAAATGCCCTCGCTAGCAGTGGGCTCAATATCTCCGAAAACTTCTCATAGAATTTCACCGAGTAGCCGTCCGGCCCGGGGCCTTGCCAGATTGTATGCCCTCCAATCCCTCAGTTATTTCCTTAATTTCAATTGGGTTCCCAGCCTTTCCACCAGATCCTCATCCACCCTCGGGAATTTTAACTGACCCAAGAACTGCCTCAGCCTCTCCACCCCAGCCGGGGGTTCTGTCTCATATAATTTACTGTAAAAGTCCTTAAACACCTCATTCACACCGGCTGGGCCCAGGACCGTGATCCCACCTCTACTCTTTAACTCTTCTTTTTTCTGAGCTGGTTTGCTAACATTCTGCTTGCCGTTTCCCCATACTCATAGATCGTCCCCTTTGCCTTCCTCAGCTGTTCCACTGCCTTCCCTACAGTCAACAGCCCAAATGCGAAGTAACCTCCGCCGCTCCTTCAATAACCCCGCGTCTGGGGCTTCCGAGTATCTCCTGACCACCTGAAGTATCTCATCAACTAATCTACCCCTCTCAGCTCGTTCCACCTTTTCTCTGTGGGCCCGTATCGAGATTAATTCTCCTCTGACTACTGTTTCAAAGCTTCCCTGATCATTGCTGCAGAGACCTCCCCCGTATCATTTGTTTCCAGGTAGTTCTGGATGGACTTGTTCACCTGTCCACAGATCGCTTCACCTGCTAGCAACCCCACATCCAGCCTCCATAGTGGCCGTTGTCCTCTCTCCAAACTAACCCATAGATCCACCCAATGTGGGGCATGATCCGATACTGCGATTGCCGAGTACTCAGTATCTGCTACCACAGGTAGTAGAGCCCTGCTCAGAACAAAAAAGTCGATACGAGAGTATACCATGTACCTGCCCCCCCCCCCCCAAATCTGACACGATTCTCCCTGCCTCAAATGCCACACGTTTATTAATCAGAATGCGCAAACACGTGAGCCCTCTTAACCGGCTCATTCAGCCCTCTAACGTTCCATGTGATCAGCCTAGTAGGGAGGCTCTGGTATACTCCACCCATGGCACCAGACATCCAACTCCTATTATCCTCCCTCTCCCCCTGTTTGAACATACAAAATGTGTTTTTTTAATAATAAGTTTAGAGTACCCAGTTCTTTTTTTTCCAATTAAGGGGCAATTTAGCTTGGCCATTCAACTACCCTGAACATCCTTTTGGGTTGTGGAGGCGAGACCCACGCAGACAAGTCCAATCGAACCTGGGTCCTCAACGCCATAAGGCAGCAATGCTAACCACTGCACCACCGTGCTGCCCCGAGATTGGGAAATGCTGATGTCCAAAGGAACTTTGGTTTCTTTGTTCATAACTCACTAAAATGCAGCTGAAGCAAGCAATTAGGAATGTAAATGGATGTTAGCCTTTATTGCAAGAGAATTTGAGTACAGGAGTAAAGATACCACACCTGGGATATTGGGTACAGCTTTGGTCTCCTTACCCATTGAATAATATACTCACCATAGAAAGGGTGAATTGGTGAAATTCCTTGGATAGTGGGACTGTCCTATGAAGAGATTGGGCGTGTATTCTCGCATGCTTGGAAGAATGAGACGTGATCTCATTGAAACTTATAGGATACTTAAAGAGCTAGACAGGTAGATGCAGAAAGGACGTTTCCTCTGGCTGGGGCTCTAGAACGAGGGGCCTGAATCTCACAGTAAGGGGCAAGCCATTTTGGACTGAGATGAGAAAGAATGTCTTCACTTTGAATGTTGTGAATGTTTGGAATTCTCTCCCCCAGAGGGCTGTGAAACTTAGTCATTGAGCACAGAGATGGATAGATGGCATTGAATGGGGGAGCAGGCTCAAGAGGCTGAATGGCCTACTCCTGCTTGCATGTTCCAATAAATGTAAAATGCATTACCTTGTCTGTTGCAACTGACAGCTTAGATGGGCAATATCTTTCCTTCCTGAATCTAATTAGAACTTTTTTTTAAAAGCCTGTGATTTTTAAATGCCTGTTTAATTTATTTTGCAGTTTTGCAACACCAGTTTCAATGACAAAAGTTGTCAGTGTTTGGAAAAATGCTTTTCTTAAATTACAATAAAACCCCAGTTTGGGGCGGTGAAACATGCCTGACTGTCTCCTGAAGGAAACCTATTTAATTTCTTTCTTTAGCATTATTTTCATCAGGCACAAGATGGCAGTATATACTTTCAGTTCCAAATATTTCAGTGAACCCCAAATACAAAGTAGAATGGTTTGAAAATACAGTGGCTCATTACTATGTACTATCTGCTGTTGTTAAAAGGTCTGATCGAAAAAAAGTCTAGATAGAGAGTTAAAATTGAAAGCAGAAAATTGTGAAAATACTCAGCAGATTAGGCAGCATTGGCGGAGAGGGAAACAAACGTCTGAAGGAAAGTCGTTGACCTGAATATTAAGTCTGTTGCTGTCTACACAGATGCTGCTTGACATGTGGAGTATTTCCAGCATTTTCTGTGTTTATTTCAGATTTCCAGAATCTGCAGTATTTTGTTTTTGTATGAGGGAATTAAAAAGTCACCAATCCGGTAGGAAAGATGGATAGCTCTTTAATGTTCAGGAGGGGTGTCACCTTGCCTTCAGGAAAGGGAGAGTTAATGACTTGGCAAGTGGAGGAAAGCAATTGTATGTAGGTATTGCCTCTGTATTTATAAATTCAGTTGTCAAATTCCCAAATGGATAAATTATTTATTGCAAGCATCTATCTCAATTGATGCAATAAACCAGTATTGCTAATGCAAACTGCAGGACATATTTTGCTTTCCCACATATTATCATACAATTTTCATACAATTTACAGTGCAGAAGGAGGCCATTTGGCCCATCGGGTCTGCACCGGCTCTTGGAAAGAGCACCCTACCCAAGGTCAACACTTCCACCCTATCCCCATAACCCAGTAACCCCACCCAACATTAAGGGCAATTTTGGACACTAAGGGCAATTTATCATGGCCAATCCACCTAACCTGCACATCTTTGGACTGTGGGAGGAAACCGGAGCACCCGGAGGAAACCCACGCACACACGGGGAGGATGTGCAGACTCCGCACAGACAGTGACCCAAGCCAGAATCGAACCTGGGACCCTGGAGCTGTGAAGCAATTGTGCTATCCACAATGCTACCGTGCTGCCTTATATTTTCCTGTTTGGATAGAAACCTCCATTCCTTTGTTTACATTTTATTTAATCGTATACATTTAAAATACTTTGGTGCTTAGTTTATTTTTTTTAGTTTTTATTAAATGTGTATCACAACAGTATTTTGATTCACTATTGACAGCTTAAAGGATAAAATATTTTTAAGAAATCACTTTTGTTCAACAAAATTGGTTTCCGTTTTTGGTGAACTTTGCTCTCTGTACTAATTGGCATTGTGTAAGTCTGGTCTTTTTAAAATAAGATTTTTTTGCTAATTATTATTTTATAGTATGAAATATTTATGCACAGCTGAGAAAATACAAGTGACTAGCTTATTATATACCAGAACATTTATTTCTCATCACACCATCCTCTTTGTATTTATTAAAATTGGCAGGAGCTCACATCTGCTTAATGGGAAGGTCAGTTTAAAGGAAACATTTGTTTAAGCATTTTTTTTTTCATTTTCCTCCCACAGGCTTCAATGTACTGTGTTTACTTGAGGGACGCTTGTTTAAAAGGAACAATCCGTTCAACAGATATATGTTTGTGCACTTTTTGGTTAATATTCTTTGGTTTATTCCACATTAATGGAAGAAATACGCTGCAGGGACAGCCACTCTTTTCTATAGCAACTGAAAAGGTCATGTGGAATACTACAGTTGAAGCTTCATCATGTTCCTTTGCCCTGCAGAATTCTTTATTAGGCAACATTGTCTTATAATAAACAGAAGTTCAGAGATATAGATAACCATTACTTAATCCACTAGGACCGTTACACTATTTCATTAAATCTTCAGAACAGCGAAAAGTATGGCGGTGAAGTACCTGTCCGTGTTACTATTGCCCCTGTTCGTACCTCATTGGTGTGCCACATAATGTACAAATGTATATTTATTTTAAAAGATGTATTTAAGTTTAATGCATTTAAAATATTGTACCATATCTTATGTTCTGTAATCAAATTACCAACTCTAATGATTTGTCTTCATCCTTTTATTAGCTGATATATGGAATCAAGAGTTTGACCCTATTATGGTAATTCTAAGAACAGTATATCGCAGAGATGTCCAGTCTGCAATGGATAGATACATGGGATTGTAAGTATCTTTTAAATCTGCTTGTATACTCAGGAGTGTTTGAAAGTTTCGATAAACTGAGTTTCACTGTGACATGCTTTGTTCGCAATGGTTTGTTTCTGGTTGAAAATGTTAATACATTTTCTTTTAGTGAGCTTGTAATAAGCTTGTATTTCCAGTTTTGTATCAAAGCTGTATTTACATATGTGTCTATACTGAAGAGATGTTGCTGCATGACATAATTAGTATATTGATATCAATAGATAATAGAGCAGTTTGTATATATACCAATATG